>NC_053164.1:62580530-62936947 GCF_016835505.1 Polypterus senegalus | reverse complement strand
ACGTTATTTTTAAAATGTTTCCTTTTCTTAGCACAAGCACAGCTGAGAAGCTTCGATGCATGTACTCCATAACGCGTTAAAAAAATAACGCATTTAATCACACTTTGCATTCCAAGCACAGGGGAACTTTTGTCAGTGCATGATTTCCTGGTACATCGATTACATTCATGCACACACCACAGCTACAAAAATGTAAGAGTCGAAAGAAAGCGCGTCACGTGAACGTCTCTGCAAAAAGTGGCGTCTCCATCCCTGCAAAACTCGAGCAGCCTGCGCGCACGCGCATAGCTGTGACAGCCTTTGAGACGCTGACTGCGCTTCTGCCTTAAGTCAAAGTGAGCACTTTAAATTTTTTTCCTCCTCCCCCTGAGCTATAGCCCAGACAAGTGCAAACATGGGATCCCTTTTCTACACCGCGGCAAACTAATATTAAGGCACATAGCACTTTCTTTTGCACGTATACGATTATGAGGTTGTCAGCTCGGATTATGAAGACACACACAGGAGTGGAGGACCGACAGTGCCATCACAGCCGATTAATGGCAGGGACGTCTCACCAGTCTACACAAGAACCACCGCGACTGTCCCCAAAAGGCGCTCATATCGTAAGTTTAAGACATCTCTACACTATATAAAAGAAAAAGGCAACTTTCCTTTCTTTACACCTTTTTTCCTTTTATTCCAAACCAAAGCCTTTCTCTCTTAACACTGCAGATTACACAAAACTAATTTTCTTTAATTGCCAGTAATGCCAGTAAGGCACATTACCAGAGGCAGAAATTTGGACATTCACATAGAAAATGTAATTTCTATACCACAGCGTCGTGTAGCACCTTTCAAAAGGGATCTACTACCGAGAGATCATCCATATACTGTACATTTTAGATGCTGTTAGTACTACTTACCTGTTGTGTTACACCGTCTTTAAAATGTAGTTTACTCAAAACCACTCCGGTAGTGCTCAATGTAGCTTTACTTCTTAAAACATTAATGTTTTACTGTTTAATAACTTATAGACTACATTTTATTATTTTTCCCTTGCACTCAGTGACCAAAGCTATACACACACATATAGACACATACATACTGTATATATATACACATATATGTATATGTATATATATGTATATATATGTTGTGGTCCCTGGCCGGGACGCCCAGGAGGACCAGAGGAGGGCTTGTGCCTCCTCCAGACCGAGAGGGGGCGTCCGTCCTGGTTATACTGGAGGCCTCGGGTAGAGGGCTTGGAAGCCCAGCCCTGTAGGGGCCCGTGGCCACCGCCAGGCGGCGCCCCAGTGCCTTATTATCCCGGTAGCCCGGCACTTCCGCCACACCAGGAAGTGCCGGGGAAGACGACAGGGACACCCGGACGGCTTCAGGCGCAGCCGGCACTTCCGCCACACGGGGTGTGTCCGCGGAGATTGCCGGAAGCAGCTGGAGCCCATCCGGTTCCTATAAAGGAGCCTCCCTCCAGTCATTAGTGGAAGTCGGGTGGAAGAGGACGGAGCTGGAGTGAGGACTGGAGGCGCCAGGCGGAAAAGAGGCACAGGACTGTGTGGCCTGGACATTGGGGGAATCAGTGCTGGAGGCACTGGGGTTTGTGCACGTGATTATTGTAAATATTATTGTAAATAAACAGTGTTTGGTGGAAACAAAGATGTCCGTCTCTCTGTGTCCGGGTCCAAGTTCACAATGTATACAGTATATATGTATATGTATATATATATATGTGTGTGTATATGTATATGTATATGTATATACTGTATATATATGTATATGTTGGAAAGTTCAATATGGCGGCCGACAGTGGCGTCATACCATTGAAATAAGTACGTACATCGGTTTCGTTTAGCGCAGGGAAGCCACCTACTAAATTTCATGAAGATAGGGCCATAAATAAGAAAGTTCAACATGGCAGACGTTGTCGACCGTTATGCGTAGAATTTCGAAATAAAACCTGCTTAACTTTTGTAAGTAAGCTGTAAGGAATGAGCCTGCCAAATTTCAGCCTTCCACCCACACGGGTGATGAGTCAGTCAGTGAGTCAGTGAGTGAGTGAGTCAGTGAGGGCTTTGCCTTTTAGTAGTATAGATGTATATATGTATATATATATATATATGTGTATATATATAGCGGAACCTCGGTTTACGGGTAACTTTTTTTTTCGAGTGTTTTGCAAGACGAGCAAAAATTTTTAATAAATTTTGACTTGATAAACGAGCAATGTCTCTGCAATACGAGTAGTATGGATACACTTTGTCTGCTGAGCGTCATGTGATTACAACTGAGCTTATGGTTCTTCTCTCTCTCTCCTTATCTCACTCGCTCGCCCAGCGTGTCTCTCTCTCTCCTTATCTCGCTCACTCGTTCGCCCAGCGCGTCTCTCTCTCTCTCCTAATTTCGCTCACTCGCTAGCGCCAGCGTCTCTCTCTCTCTCTCCTTTTTTTTTTTTTTTTTTAATTTATTTATTTATTAATTTTATTACAATCAAAAAATAGCAATCAAGTTTTACAAAAAAAAAAAAAAAAAAGAATTATGCTAAGAACAGATCGATCCCCACCCTTGAGAGAGAGAGCAAGCCAAACGGTGTAAAATTTAAGGCTTTTAAAAATACCTAAATCAACAAATTCTCTGTGCTTTATAAAATCATTTCAAAATATTACTGATTAGATCCTGCCATGTTTTGAAAAAGTCTGCACAGATCCTCTAACTGAGTATTTGATTTTTCCAATTTTAAATAATATAACACATCAGTTTCCCACTGACTTAAAAGAGGAGAGTTTGGGTTCTTCCAGTTTATCAGAATAAGTCTGCGTGCCAACAGTGTAGTGAATGCAATCACAGTTTGTTTGTCTTTCTCCACTTTAAGACCCTCTGGAAGAACCCCAAACACAGCTGTTAATGGGTTAGGAGGGATTGTGAGTCCAAGACTGTCTGAGAGGTAATTAAAAATTTTGTCCAGAATAATGTTAATTTGGTGCAGGCCCAGAACATGTGACCCAGTGAGGCTGGGGCTTGGTTGCAACGTTCGCAGGTTGGATCATGCCCTGGAAACATTTTGAGAGTTTTAGTCGAGACAGATGTGCTCGATATATAATTTTGAGTTGTATAATTGTATGCTTTGCATATGGAGCTTGAGTGAATTCTCTGCATTGCTACTTTCCACTCCTTTTCTGATATATTAATTGAGAGGTCATTTTCCCAGTGTCCTCTTGGATCTTTGAAAGGAAGGGATTGTAAAAGGATTTTATATATTGTAGAGATGGAGTCTAACTCCTTGAAATTGAGCAATAATTTTTCCAGCGTGGATGAGGGTGCAAGATGAGGAAAATCTGGAAGGTTCTGTTTAACAAAGTTCCTGATTTGAAGATAGTGAAAGAAATTTGTAGCTGGAATGTTAAATTTGGAACGTAATTGTTCATAGGATGCAAAGACGTTGTCTATATAAAGATCTCTAAGCAAGTTAATTCCAAATTTTTCCAGATATTAAAAACTGCATATGTTTGTGAGGGTTGAAAGAGGTGGTTCTTTTGCAGGGTGCCACAGAAAGAAGCTTCTCCGTCTTAAAATGCTTTCTACATTGGTTCCAGATTCTAAGTGAGTGGAGCACAATTGGGTTATTAGTGTATTGCCGATAACGTGTGTTTATTGGAGCACAAAGCAAGGAATACAAAGAAGTACTGCAGGATTTTACTTCTATTGCGGTCCATGCCTGTGTATGTTCTTCTATTTGTGTCCAGGTTCTTATCGACTGTATATTTGCCCAGTAATAAAACTGAGAAGTTAGGTAGAGCCATGCCGCCTTCTGCCTTTTGTCTTTGTAGGGTCGCTCTTTTGATGCGTGGATGTTTAGAATTCCAAATAAATGAGGTTATTGTTGAATCTAATTGCTTAAAGAACGATTTATTAATGTATATTGGTATGTTTTGAAATAAAAAAAGGAGCTTAGGAAGAATATTCATCTTAACAGTGTTAATTCTTCCAGCTAGTGTGAGATGAAGGGTTGACCATCTATGCAAGTCTTGTTTAATTTTTTCCATACAGACGACGAAATTTTGTTGATAAAGAGCTTTATGTTTACTTGTGATGTTTACCCCGAGGTATTTAAACTGTTCTGCAATGATAAAAGGAAGGGTGTCTAATCTAATATTATATGCTTAGAATTCACGGAAAGAGTACACTTTTATTCAGATTAATTCTGAGACCAGAGAGCTTTTGAAATTCTGTGAGTGCTGCTAAGACTGCAGGCACAGAATTTTCTGGATCCGATATATACAGTACCATGTCATCTGCATATAATGAGATTTTCTGTTCCAGTCCTTCTCTGCTAATCCCCTTTATCTGATCAGTATTTCGACAATGTATTGCCAGTGGTTCAATGGCAATTGCAAACAGCAGTGGTGACAAAGGGCATCCTTGTCTTGTGCCACGTTCTAGTTTAAAGTAGTCTGAGCAAATGTTATTGATGCAAACTGAAGCTTCTGGGTTAGTATACAGTAATTTAATCCATGCACAAATGTTCGGGCCAAACCCAAACTTCTCTCTCTCCTTATGTCGCTCGCTCGCTCGCCAAGCGCGTCTCTCTCTCTCTCTCTCTCTCTGGCAATCGTCTCCTATTCTCCGTGTGAGTCTGTGTGCCTCACTCATATAGTCAACATCTGTTTACTACAGCATTGTGACTGTGTGTGTGTGCGCTGTGAAGTGCGAGTCTCCATCTTGCTCCTCAAAACACGAAGCTGAATCTCAGTACTTTAACACCAGCTTTATTCAGCTTGAAACAGCAACAGCACTGTTATAACAATATATCATAAGAAATATATTTACCATTGTAGCACATGAAAGAGATCTGCTCACTACAACTTGAATCTCTCCAGGAGCCATCTGATTGAACCTGAGCACAGTAACGGGATGGTCTCCATTTCGTGTAGGTTATTTTGTCTCCATTGGACCACTGCCAAGTATCGTTTCCATGTCTGAGCCCAATCCATCCATTATTCGCATTGACTTGAATCACCTGGTTATTGACTGCTTGGTTATCAACAGTTACCAGGTCAGTGTAATTTGATCTACAGTACTTCTGAGCATCATACCAGGACAATGCAACTGATACAAAAATATATGTTATAGTGCAAGACGATGGTCCACAGACTCCTAAAAAACAGAGTTCACATGTGAGCAGTATATTCTGATTTGTTATTTATCTTTTTAAACGTGAAATATTTGCAATTCTGAGAGAAAATAATTAATTAAAATGGATGTACACATATTGGTAAATGCATTATTCAGCAAAAAATATAAAAAGTAAGAAAACTGTAATTTTTTTTTCAGTTTTCATAACTACAGTATTACAACAAATAATGTTTCATTTTATTAATCTGCCAAATAAGATAATTAAGAATATCTGTGTGTTTTGAATTAATTTTTGTTATTATGCTTTCTCAAAGCTTAAGCTCTTTCTAGCATATCTATAAGGATGGCAAGAAAAAAAAAGTAACTTACTGTTACTGCAGAAGAAGAATGATCTATAGTTGCACTGATAGACATTCCAGCCTCCATTAACTCTAATCATTCCGCATAATTCACTTGTCCAGTCTTCAGTATTCAAATGCCAATTTAAATCCCAGTTTCGAAATGCTGAATTCCCTCCATCAGACCATGTCCAGCCATCATTGAACAGGCCAATCCAGAAGGGACTACCTTGTGCTTCCTTCATTATCTTTTCATTTTCACTCTCATTTCTTATGCTGACCAGGTCTGTGTAGTTTACTCGACAGTAGTTCTGAGCACTGCTCCATGTCATACTCTCATTTATCCAGAAATATCTCCCACTGATGTTATTAGTTTCTGTGATCAAAATAAACACATTAATTATTGATATACTTATAAAAGTTAAACAGGGAGAATATACCTACAGTCAAATCATATATCATTCTTCATTCCTAGAGCTGATAGACATAAAACAGAAAATTAAAAACAATGCACCAAAGTTTTATATAGTCATAATTTTATCTGTGAATGTATATTAGTTTCACATTGTGTGTGTTTACATGCACTCACAAAACCAGGATACAGTGAGAAACCTAGTTAGGATAGACACCTAGTTTCTTAAAAAACCCTGTTTACGTGTGCA
Source organism: Polypterus senegalus (assembly GCF_016835505.1). Lineage (NCBI taxonomy): Eukaryota > Metazoa > Chordata > Cladistia > Polypteriformes > Polypteridae > Polypterus > Polypterus senegalus. The sequence continues at coordinate 62,930,817 of NC_053164.1, read as the reverse complement.
AGTCCTGTTTTGGAGATCTCCCCTGTTAAAATGCTCCAACATTATTAAGCTGTGCAAGAAACAGTCAAACAATATCATTGGCTGCCATGAATCATTAAACAAGCATGGAACTTGTGTCTCCCAAGATTGGGCTGCTGAGCCTAGCACTGTAATTTCAGATCATTAACATAAATTGACCATTTTTGAAATACTGAAACAGATTATTTCACCCAGGAGAAGGAATAATGCGATTGCCTGAGCATTTGCCTCAGGAAATTTATCTTTGTGGCTTCTTCCACAGTTTTGTACCTGTGGCTGCTAGATGTAACTGGCCATAGACTTGTACAGGATAACTGAGTGCAACAGATATGCATATGAAATTCTTAACTGCAACCCGGTTAAGGGTTTACATGGCAACATAACTAGGTTACTCATGGAGAGATCTACTTGTGTTAACCTAGTTTCTCAGAAACCAATATGCCAAAAACAGGAATAATGGTATACTTTGAAACCTTTTTGAAACCAGCTTTATGGGAATAACCGGGTTATCAAAGCACATGTAAATGTATTCATTGTGTGAATTGTATTTAATTAGGATAGTACTTTTATAAATTATTTTTCTTTTTAACATCTGAACATGTCAGCCTCCAAGTACACATTTCCTTTACAATAGCATAGATGATATACAGTATAAAAATGATTTAATAAAATTCTTGGAGTCTCTGGCAACTACTACACTTTCTTTCTTACTCCTACTGTTCCATCTGCCTCTCCCACTGTTATACATGAATTTACAAATGTCCATTGCTGCCACATCTCAGCTTCTACAAAGTTTCATGCAAAAATGGATTTCCAAAAACACAATAATGAAACCAGGTTTTTAAAGTAAAGATGCAACACATTCATAGTCCATAAATCATGTAGAAAATTTCCATAAAAGTGAATGTACAGTATTTAGTGAATGAAAGAACTTTTTTGTCTTTCTCATGAAATGCACACATTTAATGTGAAAACAGCAGCACTCTTAGATAGAGTAACATAAGTAGGGAGTTAGGACAGGATAAGTGCCAATTTCTCATAGAAGACAGGTATTTCTCAATTTGAATTCTTCCTGTCTTTGTTTAGCTAAATAACTTGACTGCACACTAACATATAACAGTCACCTTAAAGGAGAGGTATGGTAGCTCTGCCCATTCAAGCTGATTCAAGTTAAAATTCTGGAGTAGACTGGTAATTAAATTAGTAATTAGGATCTCTTTAACAAATAATTCCCAGAAATTCAGCTGAAATTGGAGATGCTGTGAGTCCAGAGTAAGACTAGAAAGAGGTTGGTAAAATGATTTTCACTACAGAGAGTATAGAGCCAAGTCAGGCTTTGTAAAGGGAGTGAAAGAGTTGAGAAGTGCATAGATGGAGTGATCAGTTAATGGGGATTAGTAAGAGAGCAGACAAGGCATTATTAGAAATATGACAGATATACTGAAAGTAAAAACCAAAGAAGAGAAGGAATGTAACAATCTGCCCAGGTCATGGATGTGGTCATTGGAAAAACCCAGCATGTCAAACTTGTCTTCCAAGGGTTTTACTCCTTAGAAGAGGCCAATATGGGCAGATGCTTTGGCACCTGCCCAATATTCAAAGAGAAAAAATGGAGCAATGACTATGCAGCTCTAGAATGATCATTTGTTCCACTAAGCACAAAATTTCTATTGTGAAGGACAATGCCAGAGCCAGATAAGGGTTTGCTGATTTCAATCAGATATTACCAATTACCAGACAAGACAGCTTTCAATGGAGAACAAAGTGGAGCAATGGAGTGATCCTGGTCATACAAACATTTAAGGCTAGTAGTGCAAAAACAAGTGTGCCGAGAGCATCTCAAGAAGAAACAGCACACAAATTGCAGTCTCTTTGGGAGCTACAGTAGTAGTGGTCACTTGAAACATAAGCAGATAAGAAAAAAGTGTTAATGTTCCAAATGCTGTTTGTATTTACAGTTCATATGTCTAGATGGAATAAAAAAATATATACAAACATATATTCAACAAAGAAGGAAAGGAACTTCTTCTTAACAATGCAGTCTCTGGCGTTGTTTATTTCTAAAACTAAACAAGTAAACAGCACAGAGTTCACTCATTTCAAAGAAAATAACAATGTCCACAATTCTTCTTTTCTTAAAGAAAAACTTTAGTAAGGCATAACTGAAGATGAATCTTTAGAAATTGAAATTAACAAGCAGTAACCAGTTTTTGTTAGAGTATGCTTTTAAATGAAAACCAATCACCAATATTGACAAAAGGGGATTCTTAACCTTGTTTATGTAGGTTTGAAATTTTAATAAGAATGTAACTGAAAAAGTCTATAACCTGCCTTCATTAGAGCCCCTATTCCAAATTCAGATGCTGTGTGTAAATTATTAAAACAATTCTTGATTTTTTTTGCCTGGTCTTCTCTCCCTTTACTTTACATTTCAGTTAACCACTCCTGAGTATGCAACATTGAATTACTCAAACCAATACCAAACACTAAAACTAACACTGTTCAACTGAAGCAAACTACTAAGAGACGCCATCTTTATCCCCCCTACTGAATTATTCTTTAACCAAATATCTTAATGGGAACTTGAATGGTGCATGGAATGGATTTTTAAAAATACATAGATAGGGAAACCATTGAGTTACCAATGAGTGTGCAATCTCAAGCCAATGTTTAGCTCAGGCTTTGTGTAGACTCCTAAAGGCAGAAAGTGCACAGACAGCTTTGAACTTGTGTTAGCTGTTGTTCTATGATATTTGCAATTTTAGTGGCTCTGGTGTATTTGTTGTGGTTTCAAGCAAAAGGGGCAACACAAAGGGATCAAGATCCAGTGCTCCACCTTTTGCTTGAAACCACAGCTAATACACTACAGCCACTACAGTTAGGTTAGTACTTGTCCTTTTTTGCATATGTTATGGTGTTTTGTGTTTTTTCATGTGTTCAACAGCAAAAACATAAAAGAAGAAACAAAATATTTTTGTCTTGTCAAAGGAACTAATAAGATTTTAGTCTGGGAAATCATAGGATGCAATATTTCAAATCTATTTGCAATTTTGGATGCTATAAAATATATGCATAAAAAGTTAGCATAAAGATACTAAAATAACTGAATTACTAAGTTAACATTTAAATATATTTTAAAATACAAACGTGTATTAAATATAAACTTGGAAGTTTTAGATAATCAAACTTGTCCAGTACCTTTGTAGCAAATAAAAGTCTTCCTAAACTCACAGACAGTATCCATCCAGGATCCATCTGCCTTGATGTAAGCACAAAACAAGTTCCTTTTCCAATTAGAATAATTTATGTTGTCTCCATTGGACCATTTCCAGTTGTTTCTGTCATTATAGAGCCCTACCCAAAAATAATTATAATAACTATAATTTCTTGAAATTTGTACCAGCTGCTGATGCATGTCTTCACTTGTAACAGTTACCAGATCCGAGTTGATACTGATTCTACAGAAGCTCTGAGCTGCATTCCATGTCATAGGAGTTGGTACAAAATAAAAATCATTTCCACTGCAGGAAATAAGTAATATGGAGTCTGGAATACAGAAAAGAAAAATACCAAGACAGAATGAGAGTTTTTGCAATAATAAGTGATTCAGTTGTTTGGAATACATCTAGAAACCTGTAACATTAATCTACTGCCAGGACAAAATATCTTATTTAACAATTCCTTGTTATGGTATGCTGACAGTTTAGGCTTACAGATTTTTTTTTTTTTTTTCAGAAAAAAAAGAATACTTAATTCAGGACTGGTTTACAGACACTACGGTTCTCCTGCCCCCATACACACATATACACACAGACAAACCAAATGCAATATACTATACACCAAAAACAAATTAATAAGCCAGCATTAAGGCAGACGCCTGGGACTTGCAAGTCATCACAGAACACTGTCACCCGGAGCCAGTTTGAAGTCACCTATTACTATTCACATATATGTCTACCAAAACAAAGCTCCTAGTAGTGTGATGCTATTATAATCTGTGTAATCAGATGTAATACTATTGTATGCTCAGTACAACTCGTAATATTTAATTTGTGTGTTTTATATAATAACTAGGTCTTAGAATCTATTGCAATCATCAGAAAAAAATTGAAATGTAGAGATGTCAGGTAATTGAAAGGAACTACTCTGGGCATCTCTCTCCTCGGAGGTTTCATTTTGCCGAGATGCTTGCATCGCTTGTGTATTAGCGGAGGGAGGAAAAGAAAAAGGGATACCGTTTTGCTAATGTGCTCGTCTGGATTCTGTATTAGCGGCTAAGCAAGCAATCTTTTCTTCAGAGGTTTCGTTTTGCTGATGTGCTGGCCCCGCTTGTGTTTCCTCAGAGATGGAGACCTTACTCCAATTCCACCTCTCACTTCCGGGCCGGACAGACAAACACACACAAACCTCCACACGTAAACGTTTATATATAAGATCTGTTTCTATTTTGGAATTATTATATAATAACTCTTAACTTGTGCGCTCAGAGCTCATGTGGGTAATGGTCTGTAACTGAAATATCAAATGGGTACAAATGACCTCACTAGCTCTTTAATATTCAGGAGGTAGTCTTCCAAGAGAGTAGAATTTGAAATTAGATAAAATCCTGGGGTACATGCAAAATAGACATAGACAGGTATTCTGGGAAAATAAGTATGAAATTGTTAAGAGTGGCATTGTCTATTAGAATGTGTATGTTTAAGCTTAGATAAAGTGACCAGTGTATTTTGCTTGCAAGAATAAGTGAAAAGGACGCTTGGGACTTTAAGATTAACATGTTTCATGTCTCTATCTAAAAGTAATTTAATTAACAATCAACCAGACCATGGGTGGTCCAAAATTTTTGACTTAGGCAACATCTTGCATAAGGCAGTCAGCAAGACTCTATAAATACAAAGGATTTTATAATAAGCATAAGGAGGAGGAGAGAGAGAAACAGCTGCCAAAGAGAATACATCCTGGTGAGACATACAGAGCAAGCAATGTACCTGGCTGAATAAAACAAAAGACTATAACAGGGGTGCCCATAACGTCGATCACGATCGACCAGTAGATCGGAAAGGTAGTGCAGGTAGATCACGATGCATTAAAAAAAATGTTTAAACATTAGTTTATACATCCTCCCTATGGCATTTGCCACTTGATTGACATACAGGGCGACCAGTCTGAGATCTCTTTTCTTCCAACACACTGGTCATCCTGCACACACAATCAAACGAGCGAGCCATTGCAAAACTCTGGCTATCTAAGTGATCTAGTTAGCCTTCCATTTTATATCAACTAAAGAAGGGATTAAAAAAAAATGTTTGGGGAGGGTATGGGCTGGATGTGGAATTGGAAGAGGATTTTTTTTCTCACAGTGTCACAAACGAAGTGTGTTTGTCTGATCTGTCAAACTATGATTGCTATTCCGAAGAAGGAAAATGTGGAAAGGCACTTTCGAACTGTTCAAAAAAACTACGAAACTGACTTCATTCCGAAAAGAGATCTAAGAAAGAGAAACTGTCCAGGTCCTTGCCTACAATAGAGCCGCCCTCCTCACCAGTTTGTCCAGGCATGAGGCGGCCCTCTTCTTAATGCTGCCTCCCCAGCACACCACCGCATAGAAGAGGGAACTCGCCACAACCGTCTGATAGAACATCTGCAGCATCCTATTGCAGATGTTAAAGGACGCCAGTCTTTATATTGCATTTTTAATGTAGGTAGATCATTTCGACTTGGTCATTTTAAAAGTAGCTTGCAAGCCGAAAAAGTGTGGGCACCCCTGGACTACAACAATCAAAGCTACAGCACTTGAAACAAAGCTTGCTGTGTGACCTTGATTTGATTTGTTTATGTTGTATGTTTTCATATCTAACATTCGGTTTGTCCTTCAAATAAATGTGAGTAATGATTGAAATAGCTGGAGCATTGCTTTGCTGAAGTTGCCCTGTTGTTTACTGACATTTAGGAATGAAATGAACTTTTCCATTTAGGTTATGTATAGTCAGTGATTAGGCCTTGGCTTCTGTTAGACTGTGTAGCCCTTCCAAAGGTAGCCAACTGGATACAAAAATCTGATAGGAGCAGCAGTTTCTGGCTTTTGCTAGGGTAATCTAAAGTGTAACCTTTTCAGGGGAAGCTATCTGAAGACAAATCAACAAGTAAGAGAATCCTGGCAGGAACACTTTGTGAGCAGAGTGCTTTCTAGCCCCTGGTAAGGCACCAAAGTTGAGGTAGCTAGCCTCTGCCAGTGTTGAGAAGTTCTTGCTTTGTATTTGAACTTCTCTATGCTGAGAGAATGTTGAATAGATAAGTTTTGCAGGATGTTTGTGTGAATCAATGCTAACAGTTTAGGCATTTCATTTCACTTGTCCACCAATTTAAAAAGAACCTTAGAGGTTAAAGTGCATTTCCTGGACACTTTTACACCGTAAAACATAATCGTTAATAACAGGTGAATCACAATTTTGCTTTTCTTTACAACATATACAAAATTTTGAAAATGGGCAAACAACAAAATAGGTTTACTTAATCAAGTAGCTTTATCCATTATTTTTTTTTTATTGCCCAAAAACTGATAAACAAATAAACCAAATATGGCCTAGGCACATCTCTGGCAATTACATGTACTGCAGTAGGTTTATAAATTGTGAAGAAATATAGAATTAGATATAGTGAAATTAAATATTGAAATAGCTGTAATTCTTGCAATTTAAAATAGAAAAAAAAAATGGCAAATCACAATGCATTTTGGACAATGCAGACCTGACCAAGCTAATATTAGCTTCTCCCTGTCTATTTCTAAATCCTAATGGTTTTGAATCTTCACTTTTTCTAAGAGAAATATCTAGCAATTACAGATTTGCTGTGTAATGTGGCTGCATTTCAAGATTTTTTTTCAGTTTTTTATTTGTTTTTAGTGTACCCACTACCAGGGTCCTCAACCTTTTTTATTGAGGGCTGCAGCTCTTTTTGTTAGGTCCCGGGGGCAGCAGCTTGCTGTCACTCTGCACTAGGGGGAAATGGCCCTTCTGTGGACCGGTGTTGGTCTGTGGGGTGAGTCACTCCCGCGGGGTTGTGTGCTCACTGCTCCCGCAGTGCGTGTTTGGGCTCAATTGCTGCACCAGGCCGTCCTTAAAATTATTTAAATAGACAAGTCCCTGCCTTGTATCAGGTGGAGTGTCCCATCTGGGATGTCATTGTGGAATATTACCCAGACACAGACAGGCGGACACCAATGGTTCACTAACCAACACACGTTTATTTACATTTTCCATATTTACAGTGAAACACACAACCCAATACTCCCCCAAAGTCCAGGCCTCATACAATGCCTCTTTCTCTAGGTCTGCCTCCACTCCTCTCCTCCCGAGCTTTGTCTTTCTTCCTCCTGACTCCAGCCATCGAATGGAGAGAGGCGGCCCCTTTTATATCCACCTGGACGTGCTCCAGGTGCCTCCAAATGAGCTATTGCCGGCACTCCCTGGTGTGGTGGAAGTCCTGGATGTGCACCCAGAAGCACTCCGGGTGTTCCTGGTCTTCTTCCCCCTAGTATTTCCAGGTGTGGCGAAAGTGCTGAGGGCCAGGGCTCCTCAGGCATCGGGGCGCCCCCTGGCGGTGACCGCAGGCCCCTATAGGGTTGAGAGTCCATGTTGCTTCCCTTCATAATTATGATGTCCCAGCCGGAATGTGAAATAGAGGTATCTCTCTCAGGTCAGGAGTATTCTGGCACTGAATGTTTCATTATTTAGTATTTTGGCATCCTTTGCTGGCCATTTTCCTAAATCCAGAGTTGGGAGAAAATATTGATTTGGGAATATGGCTGTTATCATTTTCATTTAAAAGGAGACATTCACATTAGTGGCTGTGTGCATTTTTATTTTTGTTCATCAAGAGTTTTATAGCTAGTTTGAATTCATGTCCCACTGTTAGTTCTAATTGAAGAATTCCCTGATTATATTTTATGTTAAGGGTGGCACGGTGGCGCAGTGGTAGCACTGCTGCCTCGCTGTTAGGAGACCCAGGTTCGCTTCCCAGGTCCTCCCTGCGTGTAGTTTGCATGTTCTCGCCGTGTCTGCATGGGTTTCCTTTGGGCGCTCAGGTTTCCTCCCACATTCCAAAGAGGTTAGGTGGATTGGCAATTCTAAATTGGCCCTAGTGTGTGCTTGGTGTGTGGGTGTGTTTGTGTGTGCATCCTGCGGTGGGTTGGTACCCTGCCTGGGATTGGTTCCTGCCTTGTGCCCTGTGTTGGCTGTGATTGGCTCCAGCAGACCCCTGTGACCCGATTCAGCGGGTTGGATATGGATGGATGGATATTTGATGTTTAAATAAATGCTTACTATGAAATAGCTGCCTAATTTTAAAAGTATTTATTTGAACGAATGATTAGCTGACTAGTAAATTGTGTTTTTATTCCATTAAGTCTGTACAGTTCCCCTCAATAAACTTCTTACATGTAAAGGTCTTCTGTTATCTCAAAAGAAGACAGCAGTTCCTCTCTTATTTTAGTGTGAAAATAAAGTTCTATTGTCCTTTGAAAATTATTTTCAATCAAACAGTAAGAAGAGGATTAACCAAAAACTGGAACTATAGCTTCAATGTAAAGTTTCTACATGTCTAACTAATTTGACAGCGTACTTACCTTGAGCAGACTATGTCTCAAATATACCTAAGTCTATTATGTATATTTACTTACCCAGGACTGGTGTATCATTATCACGTTCTTGTAGGATAGCCATTTGGATGTATTACCTGGTTGACTGCTTATCTACTTACCGATGTTGAGGGTGTGGATCTCTACAGGGACGTATAAATCCAAGAATTATTAGGACTGCTTCACAAGGATATTTCACCTTGTTTTAACATGCTGGTGATCTACGATTATCTTCTAGCTTTCAAAATGGCAATGACTTCATGATATCACCGGTGGTTAATGTGCTTGTTCATGCTTTGGGGTTATCATACTTATACCTCAGTCCGCAAGGCAAGTGAACTACTGTTACATAAAAAAAATAAAGAAAATAATTTTATATAACTTACCTGTTAAAAAAAGAATGATTAATTTCAACTTGTTTGATATCTTCATTTCAGTAGGCTGCAGATTGAATGAAAATTATGTTATTAAAATATTAAAGTATTATAAAATATAGATTAGGAATTAAGGAAGGACAGGTGGTTTAGTCAAATTTTTTGGAACCCATCATAATAACTCAAGGACACTAATTTCATGAAAATACTCATCTCAAAATTTTAGAGAACATGGTTTCTTCCTTAATAATCAATAATTTATTTTTAAACATAAATTTTTTAACAAAATAGTTACATTTTCCAAAGTTAATCACAATACTTTTTCACAATTATGTTATACATCAATTTGCCATGGAAAATTATGCTCTCAAGAGAAGCATTTTGTTTTTTTTATTTTAAAGATTACCTTGCCTATTTTTGCAGTTTAAAATGGGGTCTGTATGGCACTGGCCCTGAGATGAAAACAAAAGCCTTAAAACTTACTAAATACATCCATTTGCAAGCTTGGAGTGTTCCTGAGTACTGATCTGCTTCTTGAGATTGCAAACATATTGTAAAAAAGCATATCAATGTCATTTTTAGAAAAAAAAAAAAACATTTTTGTGATATTCATCAATTAATCCGTTTGCAACTTTCCTAATGTTGGTTTAATATTTCCCATTGTATATGTGTGTTTTAAAACTAGGAATATCATACATACCTTGGTGTGGATTTATTTTATCTATGGTGAAGTGTCTTGTCAGTTAAATTTTAATAACATTATTTCAGTAACCTTATTAGGTGCATGCTAAGGCTAAGCTGAATTATTATTTGTAGTTTTTCATTTTTTAAGTGTGTTTAATTTTATAATCTAAATGGTATATTCAATACCATTTGTTGAGTATCTATATGCGTAAAACTATGCCAAAATGGGTGTCACCTTACATATGTCTGATTGATACAACTTCCGCTTCTTCACTCATGTTTGTTGTGAATTGAAAATTATTTCCATTGTAAGCATTCATCAAACCCACACCCCCCAAAATTCACGCCTCTAAGTATTTTGTGGTAAGATTTTTCTCAGAATTTAGACAAAGAAGCTGCCACTTTGTGCACACTCACACACACAGACACTCTCACTCACATTAATTTGGAATGGAAAATTCACCTAGCCAGCACCTAGCTCACTCAAACAGAATGTGCAATCTCCATAGAGGCAATGACTGGGCAGGTGTCTTGGAGATATTTGGGGACCAAATACTTTTTGTAAAGAAGGGCACCATGAGCTTCTTTCTCTGATGAGGTATGATGAACTGCATTTGAACTGTGAAATATTTACTAACAGAGCAGTGCTGTGAGACCCTGAGAGTGGCATCCTTAGATTTTGTTTTATGTTTTACACTCCTATGTGTTTGCATAAATATACAGTATTTTGTTTTATGTTATGACAGTACATATATGTGGTGCACTGATATTTTGTATATATGTGGATAAACGTTTTGTATGTCTTTATTTGTAAGTCAGACAAAGCAAATAAATATTACTGTTTCAGGAGAAATATTTTATGTGAGAACATCAGTGTTTTCAGATTTAACTAACCAAACCGCCCAGACCGCGAGGGGGCGACCGCCCTGGTTACGTTGGGGGCCACGGGTAGAAGACTTGGAAGCCCAGCCCTGTAGGGACCCGTGGCCACCACCAGGCGGCGCCCCGGTGCCTGAACAACCCTGGAGCCCAGCACTTCCACCACACCAGGAAGTGCTGGGGGGAAGAAGACAGGGGACACCTGGAGGGCTTCCGGCTGCGCAGCTGGAGCCCATCCGGGTTCCTATTTAAGGGGCCGCCTCCCTGGAGGACTGGAGGCGGCCAGGAGAAAGGTACAAAGGACTGGGAAGTGCACTGACTTTATTTGTAAATAGTACTGTAAATAAACGTGTGTTGGGTGAACATACGATGTCCGTCTGTCTGTGTCCGGGCCAGCGTTCACACATGTTATAGTGTGAATTCTACGCACAGCATTATGCATAGCTCCTGGTGTGGATGGATCTTTCCCACAGGGTTAGCCCTCAGAAGGGACAATTCCAATGGTGATCAACATAGTAAGGAGTGTTGGTAGGTAGCAAAAATCAAGATGCACCAGCTTCTGGTGTCTAAGGGCAGTGGGTCTCTTTATGGAGTACTAAGGAGTGATAGTACATGCATCACTCTTGCATGTGTGTGTGTGTCTTGTGAGTGTTAGACTCATCCATAATGAACTTTGTGAGTCCCACTTATCCCACGATAACACAGCATGTGACCCAAAAACTGGATGCTAAATCCATGTAACAGCAACTCTAATGCCTGTGCTATAATGCCACCAAATATGCAGTGTAACCTGTTCATTTTTACACTATTTGGTTTGCTAGTTAACAATAATTCAGTTGCTAGTATTATAAAACATTTTCTTCACCTGCTTCACATTTAGCTGTAATGCAATGACACACCTGGATAACATTTGGGAACATGTAAACAGATGTGTGCATTTTAGAAGTTGCTTAGTAGAAAGGCAATATCACTCTTAACAGCTTCAGATACATGCATAGATTTTTAATATTTTGCTTCTCTATTATTGTTCTTTATGTACATGAAAATTCCACCCATGAAGGCTGCTATAAGCAGACAAATACAGAAATGTATAATTATCCATGGAGGAAAATTGCCAAGAATCTCTGATAACATTTATTACTTCCCATTTCCTTTTTTGTCAGGAACATATGCACCTCAAAACATTTTTTTAAATTAAATGTTGTTGCTTTGAAATTCTTTTTATTCGGTTTTAATGTTTTTTTCACATTTGACCAGTGTTCTGTAGACCTTATTTTAAACTCAAAAAATGGCATTGTATTTTTAAAATGTATACAAACTGATTCACTTAACCCTTTAAACTCAACGAATTGTTTTGGGCCTGGTGGCAGGACTGAACAATAAAGCAAAAAAAAAAAAAGATTAATTTCCTCATTGTAAGTAAAATACAGTGTTTTTCCAATTAAAGGCATTAAAAACACACCCCAAAACCACACTGCAATGTTTTTATTTTTTCCCTCAAAGATGGCTGAATCTCTGTATCACTGCAATACCTGCCCCCGAGCCCCTATTGAATGTCCTGATTCAACTGTGTACAATATGATGGGCAAACAATTATCTACTAAAGCAGAGGCATGATTAATCTTTCAAACTGCATCACTTTCCACTTTCTATGTTTTCTTCTTTTTATACTTCAGGGTTTTTTAAAGACATTTTTGAATCTTGTAACTATTGGTGTAATTTGAATACACAGTATAATTTCTTTACCAACTATATTTGTTCTTACAGAGAAAGATCTGCCCTTCAGAGTGATACAAAGTTTATAAGTTTTCAATAATGGATACTATTCTATGTATACTTATTTGAAAGCGGTACCAACACAGAATAATAATCCTGTTTTTTGTGCTGCTTCAAAACAGTAAAACTAGACATATTACTTGCATATATTTCATAACCATTTTTTCTGGGTGTTTGTGACACATTCACTGACACTTTTATAGTGTTTGGAAGCTTATTCCAACACCTATGAAAATAATAATAATGTTCAAAATGCATTTTTTGTAAAAATAATGACTTAAGTTTGCAACTTATTCAGCTGTCTGACTGGTGTATAACATAACTAATTTTCCTAAATACTGAAATTGAAATGTCCAGCCTTTAATTTGGAGGGAAGAACATGAATATCAAGTGAAGGACTGATGAAGTTGTAGCCTTTTAAAAGGACAAAAATGAGGCTGAATTTAAAGGATTAACAGCAGAATTTCCAGCAGCAAATTTGTGTACAATATGATTGTGAAAAAATAATTTTGGTTACACTTTAGTTTAGTTGTCCATTATAAACCAGCTATTAACAGTCTATAAACGTTTTAATAATTATGTTATTAAAAATAATAATCATTCAAATAATAAGACTCTCAAAACATGTTACTGTCATTTTTTATATTATGATAAAAAGGCTTATAATACATTTTATAACATGCAAATGGTTAATAGCTGTTTATAAGGGATACCTAAACTATAATCTATCTTTTAACAACTGCACAGTAATTTTTAGTAATACTACATTTGTAGATATTATGATAGCCTTTGTTTCATAAAACTGCATTGAATTAAATACATATGACAAAACAGAGGTAAACCACCTAATTGAAATATTATTATGTTAGACTATTAATTACACAATGAAATTGCCAACAGGCTTTTCAGTTTTCAGTTGCATCACTAAACACCAAGATTTTACAGACTGTGTTATGATAAGGCCAATATTTTGCTGTCACTGAAACTGCAACTGTTGTAACTGTAGACTGTTACTAAGAAAGTGAACTGCATCAAAACTAATACATGTCGCAACATTGGGCTGCCATTTAAGTGTTAATCCAGCTAGGAAATGAGAAGCAATGAAAGAGTAAGATACAAAGTGTACAATGAAACCCCATTTCATACTTTTATATTTTTGAGTTATTTGAAAAAAAAAATCACTGGAGAATTACATAAGCAAAAAAATAACAAAAATTGCAACACAATATAATTGATACATACCTGGTTAGTCCAGTTCATGAATGTGGGGTTCAGGCTCAAGTTCAAGCTTCAGGTTTAAGTGTAGTTTCCCATCCTCTAAACGACACATTTTCTCCAGTATGTGTGACAGCTTGCTTTGTGAATGACTAGCTCTTTGGTCAGGGTTTCTACTAACCTAAGCTAATGCTCCGTAACCAGCAAGAAATCACTCGGGGCACTGAACCCCCTTTATTTTACACCCTAACATAGACAGATGGGTCACAAACATGTCTTTCGAAACATTTGGTGTCTTTTCTGGGATAACTCCCGGGAGGGTAGAGTGTAGTGAGGGCTCGTAAATCTAAGATGCAGAGATAGAGTAATAGTGCCACTGTGTAATATATTATCCATTTAGTTGCCATTAAAATCAGAAGCCACCTTTGCTCAGCTAAATGGAGAGAGTTCCTTTTAGCTCAACAGGGTAAGATGCTGATGCCCTGGAGTCACAGCCAGCCTCTCTATATGACAATAAAAAATTCAGGAACAGAGCCATCCATGGCTGTTTACTGCCTTACATAAGTAATTTTATCTAATTTTGATATTATTTTATGCAATGTTTATTGTAAAATTTCCTTCCTCCGTCACCTCTCCAAACACTAAGCAATCAAATTGATTTTGTGAGCCACGAGCTCAGCTTTATGTTTTAAGAGCAGTAATTGTACCACATTTAAATACTCCTACTGGTTTTGCTGTAGTTCGACACTAATGAATCAATTTTGCAAAATGTTTAAAATAAAAAATTCTAAAAGACAATATTTTCTCTTACCTCTCGACTAATTCACAGACTCCAAGAATTTGTTGACTATAGTCTGTTTCAAGCTCTATATGTCATGTTCTATGAAGTAGATATCTGTTTAACTACAAATCAATTTGCATTTGTTTTGCATCAACTTCATTTATCAACACATAACAAAGAGACAACTGTGTACAACTTGACTCAGTCAGCGATTTCCCATTTTAAACCTGACCCACAGATTATTTTATTTAAACTTAGTTGTATTTATATTGCCTAAATTGTATCAATTTGCCAACTGTAGTTTCATATCAGGAGTTTAACAATGTTCTCAATATTACTGCAACATTGTTATCAAACAAAAAGTCCAGACAATCCCCTCAGACCTCTAACATACCTTAATTAAATATACCTGCTTGTATATGCTAAAAAAGGGCACAACCACTTACACAGAGTGAGTTTTGTTGGTGAGTGAGTCAACTTTTCATTATACTGTACTGTACTGTATATATATATATATATATATATATATATATATAAAATTAAAAATTAGATATTTATTTGTAATAGTTACTGTTTCGTGTTGTATTTACTATTTTTTCCTATTTTCCTAGACCCTCAGAATTTATACTGTGTACACATGATAATAAATTTAAACTTGGATTTAATAAAATAGAACATACCTTATCTTTATGTTAACTTCTACTTAGTAGTGTGGAGAAGAGAAATTAATTAGTTGACATTAACTAATCAATCATTTACCAGCTTTGATTTTGGAAAGGCTAATAATTAATGACACATTTTGGTAAGGCTCCCACTTTATCTTCTTTACCTTTCTCTGTAGAAGAGAATTCCTTGCCGATAGACTTGTCATATGTGAAGCATAGGCACTAACTTATTATAAACATTGTGTGGGGAAAAAAATTATAGGCTAAAATGTAAATATTTATATGCCAGTTTGCGTTCTATTTAGCAGCCTATCATTGGCAACACCTATTGCTTCACTTTAGAAGAACATTTTTGATATCTGAAATGTCAGTAGCACATAGACTATAATAATGCCTTTATTTAAATAAAGCCTTGAAAACCTTGCGGACGGCACAGTGGTGCAGTGGTAGTACTGCTGCCACGCAGTAAGGAGACCTGGGTTCGCTTCCCGGGTCCTCTCTGTGTGGAGCTTGCATGTTCTCCCCATGCTCCGGTTTCCTCCCACAGTCCAAAGACAAACACAAAGTCCTAAATTGTCCCTAGTATGTGTTTGGTGTGTGTGTGTGTGTGTATTCCCTGCGGTGGGTTGGGATTTGTTCCTGCCCTGTGCTGGGATTGGCTCCAGCAGATTCTTCACCTCTTCATTTTACATGTTAGGATATAGCAGGTTGGATAATGACTGACTGACTGACTTGAAAACCTTGAGATGTCATCGATATGCAACAGAATGGAGTACTTGTTGAAAGCCCGGTTAAGTCTGCAGATGATGCCAGGCTAGGGGGATTGGCTGATAATCTTTGAATCCATTTGGTCATTACAGAGGGACTTGGACAGATTAAATTTAATGAAAGTAAACATAAACTGTTACACCTAGGACATAACAATATTAGATTTGCATATAAAATGGGGGTTTAAAAGTTGAAAGTACATCTTTGAGAAGGATTTAGGTGTCATGGTGGACTTCTCACTATTTACTGCCAGAAAGCATTCAAAAGCCATTAAAAAGGCTAACAGAATTTTAGGTTATATAGGATGATGTGCAGAGTACAAGTCAAAGTCTAATGCTTAAGCTTTATAACAAACTGGCTAGACTTCATCTGGAGTAGTGTATACAATTTTGGTCTCCTGGCTAAAAAAAAGACATAGCAACGCATGGAAAAAGTCCACAAAAGAGCACCTAGGCTGATTCGAGGGCTACAGGGGATGAATTATGAGGAAAGATTAAAAGAGCTAAGACTTTACAGTTTAAGCAAATGGAGAGTAAGAGGTAACATGATTGAAGTGTTTAAAATTATAAAAGGAATTAGTACAGTTGATCGAGACTGTTACTTTAAAATGAGCTCAGCAAGAACACGGACACAGTTGGAAACTTCTTAAAGGTAAATGTTTGCACAAACATCAGGAAGTTTTTCTTTACACAGGTCACCATAGACACAATGAATTTGTTCCCAAGTATTTTGGTAGACAGTAGAACTTGAGATGCCCTTAGACATGTTATTTTAGAAACATACAGACTCTCCCCAGTTTAAGAAGAAGCTAGTCCATTTCTGAAAACCCCTTTGCTAAGTGAATTTTCGTAACACAAACACTTATTACAATTCATTTAAACAAAAAACTGCTCCATTCAGCAGGCACTGTGAGGACAATGTCTTAGCATGTCAGGATTAGCTGTGGCAATATATAAATGTAGTGAAGTAAAAGTGAATGTAGGCAGAAAATTTCATATTCATTTTCAAAATATACCCAAGTACATACTTTACAACACTGTGTGGGTTACTGGTGTGTAGTCATTATGTGAAGAGGTACCTGTCTTTTTTGGAACTTGAACAATCTGAAGTGATATAGTGATGCTTCCCATGAATGTTGCCATGCAAGCCATCTAGTCTCTTAACATTTGATCCATCAGAGACATCTTTCAGTTCTGCTGCATAAGCCACTGGCTGTTCACTACTAAGTGTCTATGTAGGTGTCATTGTACCATACTGTGGTACACCACAGCCATAAATATTCTTGCAGAATCAAATACTAGATAACAGATAACAGGATGTGTTAATTTTTCCTTTGCATATGATAACTGCAGAGAGACAAGGAAATGAATAAAAAATTCAAATACAAGAAAAACTAAAAGAAACTTATATGAATCTATCATTGTTCATAGCATAGATATAACAGTTGTAAAAACAGACAGGGAATTCAAACAAACTAGGTGTTTTTCCCTCTTCCTTGATCCCAGTCTCCATTTCCTCCTTGTACTATTTCACACTGAGACACATTGGTGTATTGTTTGGTTTCCTCCAGTCTTCTGGCCCAGTGCTGGTTGTGCATTATTGCACATTATAGACCCTGAAAACACCCTATAGCATTTGGAATTAATTTTTATTGGAAACTCCATTTAGGATTTCAGAGAGATAAGCAGACCTTCATATTAAATACAGCTAGAGGTAGAGTCATGACTTGTTTTTTATATGCTTCCTGTGGCCATTAATATTTCTCATGTACATATAAGTGCTTTAATAGATGGGAGAGTTATGTCAGCTTGGGTCATGCAAGACTGTTGATATTTTATAATCCTGTATTATGTTTTCTTTAGTTAAGCTAAAATCATAATTTAAGAAAAAATACGAGAAAAGCTAATTGCCATGGTGATAAGATTGAAGGCAAGGCAAAAGCAAAAAAATAATTGAAAACATTCCTTTATATAAACAAACAAAACTAAAGAAACTTTTAAGTGAAACACACAAAGCAAAATTCAAGAACAACAAAACTGCGTTTAGTCAAAAAACGTTAAAAACCAAAATGATTCCTCAAACTCCAAAACTGTTTAAAACATTTAAATCTTGAGCTGCTAACCCTTCAGAACAAAAATGCAGTCTGATATGCAAAGAGGAATACCTCAGAATCATGTGCAAAATCTAAAAATGAACATCTATTACTAATAGTTATCAGAATAACTAGCACAGAAATACTTTAAAATTTAACCAAAAACGGGAGAACCCCTTGAATGAAATACAAATGATACTCTAAAATACTGAAGAACTAACCATGAAAAAAACATAACTCTTAGCTGAAAAGAGTAGGGAAGAATTGTTTCAGTGAAGGGGCATCAAACCTAAGGAGGAAGGAACTCCGTGCCTCAGTGAGAGAGGATCTTTGCAAATGACCTGTATAATTAGTGAGTCCCATACTCTTGGGCCCAAAATCTAGAGGTGAAAATGAGAAGCAAGAAAGTAATCAAAACAATTAAAAATTAAAAAAAAACAAACTACAAAATAGTTAATAAAAAATAAAAATATTGAAAATATTACAATTAAATTTCAAAAAGAAAGTGCAGGGGGATCTTTGGTTAGAGGAGTCTCGAGTTCTTGCAACTCCAAAGATAGAAATTAGAATGTAAAACCTCAAAATGTTTCTTTTCAATGAAATTTCAATTCATTTATCATCTAGACAGTTCCAGTTTGTTTTACTTTCAAAGCAAAGCAGTTTTAACGTTAATGAATGTATAGCAGCTTTACTAACTTTGGCATGATACAGTACAGTAAAGAGTTTGTGACTATTTTCAGTCATTAAGTGCTTTCATGTGCACTTGTCACCAAAATTAACTCACATCTTGTACACAGATGTGCAATGAGTTCAATTTCAGGTAATTCATTCATCTGATCAGTACCACCGTCTGCTTGTAATTCTCACTTTCTTAAGTATGTGTTCTAGCCTTTGTGCCTAAAGTAGCAGCAAAAACAGGTCACTAATTATGAAAAGGGTTAGAATGACAACCTGTAGCCACGGTGGTCCTCCAGGACTGGAGTTGGGAAACCCTGCCTTAAATTGTAGTCACTGAGACCGTGAAGAAATACTTTGAATAATTCCTCAGCAGAAATACAGTGTGTCTCATAATTAATCAATTATCAGCATTAAAAATTTGTACAAATTAACTTTAAAATGAAAATTGCCAGCACGTTACTGAATGTTGTAATTTGGAATTCATGTTGCTAGCCAAGAAATATATCCACAAATTAAGGTTAAAATCACTAAGGGTAACTCTACAGCCTATTTATCACCAGATAAGTTGGGCTCCGCATAACAACCACCCTAAGTTTTCAGGTTACCCCGCGGTTTGTTATGACACTAAAGGCACCCCTGTACCACTGAATTTCCCCGTGTCACTCTGGATTCCTATTGTTGTAGAATCACATAACAGTGAGCAACAATTGATATATTACTGCCAGAATCAATAAGTGTAGTGTCCTTTTGCCCATTTAATACAACCACCTTGGTGAAAGGAGATGACAGAGGGCTGGCCATAAAACAGTATGTTTTTCCTCGCCCCCAACTGCAGTTCATTGACTCATCAAAATGGGGGTAGAAGGGGATGGTTTGGCCCACCTACACACAATTGTTGACCTGTGGTCTGACTGCTGGCTCCATCTTGCGGCAGGTAGGCTTAGGGATGATGATGCACTCTGAGATTTTTGTCGATCAGCAGGCTTTTCTGAACCTTCAAGTTGTGAGGTTGCACGATGTCACTCAAGGGTTGCGATGAGATATTTTTAACATCTTGCCTACGGTTTGGCTGGGCAAGAAAATAAGGTAGGCCATTCATTAGGTAGTCACAAGTCACCTCCACTATGATATTCAGCCAGTGCTGAACTTTGCCCCATAATTCAAAAGCTTGGGAGCGGGTTGGCCACTCAGGTTCAAAACTCCAATCCTGACATGCTGTTGCCTGCTGGTCCGGGCTGATGCCACACCTTAGCAGCATCTTGGCCTTTAGTAGGTAGGTTGGCAGCAGCCTGCTCATCAAGGTCATAGTAGGCCCGCGGTGCTGGTCCCCTCAAAAGCAGCACCAGTATCTGTGCGTACTCTGCACGCTCCCAGTGATGATGGGTAGCGATAAGTTTGAACACTAGAAAAAAAAATTCTCAATTTCATCATCAAGGTATAATGGAAGTAATACCTGGGACAGTTCCAATGATTGTTCCTGTTATAGTGTAGTATGTGTTCAATTGTGTAACTCCGCCTCAGCAACCCGAGTCCATTGTTCCCCTTCCTGGACTTTTAACGCCCAGTGTGTATTCTGGTCATGTTCTCCTGTTTTTCCATTTTCCAGCAAGGTTATAAAAATCCTGCTAACTATGCCACTGTAAAAGACACCCAATCTTTAAAATCTGGGGCACCCGAAGACCAACCCCATATCATATCAATAAAATGGGTTATAAACACATCAAAATGAAAAATAAATGTTGTGTCAATGTGAGTTTACAAAAAGACTGATTTCAAGATGGCAGTGTTTCTGGATTTAAGGACTCCTGGCAGGAAGGGGTGAGTCCAGGCAAGCAGACATCGGAAGTGATGTCACAGGTTTTAAAGTCTTCATTCTTCCGGTCTGTAGAGAGAGGAAGGAAAGGTATCAGTTAACAACACCCTCTGATGTTCTGACAGGAAATTACTGTTATCTGAGCCTTTAAGCTGCCCCCAATGCACATGCATGTGACAGCTCCCCAAATCTGACACAAATAAATACAGACACAAGTTCACAAGCACAACATCGGCTTTATTTAGTGTAAAGAACTTTTCAGCCATCTCCCACAGCACAGTACAATACACAATAATAAAGCAGCACACAGCAATTCTTTGCCTTCTTTCTTTGACTTCCTCTCTCTGTCTTTCTGCCTCCACTCCTCCAGCAAGTTTCATCCCTCTTCTTCCTGCTCTCTGAATGAAGGCAGCTGGCTTCTCTTAAGTTGCACCTGGAAGAAAATTTGGTGGCCTGTTAGCGTGGTCCAGAAGCACTTCCGAGTGAAGCAGAAGCCTGACAATATACGGCTCTGCAGTCCCTGCAGCACCCCTTGACAGAACTCACAGAACCAACTCCAATGGAGCACCTGTGGGAATCTGAGGCACCACTGCAACCTAGGGGGGCTGCCATTTTGTGCTCCAGGGGAGTTAATGCCATGTCCCCTGGTCCTTGATAGATAGATAGATAGATAGATAGATAGATAGATAGATAGATAGATAGATAGATAGATAGATAGATAGATAGATAGATAGATAGATACTTTATTAATCCCAAGGGGAAATTTAAGAAGGCTTCCCTGCCAGATAGGGACCCTGGGCGTCCACCACTTAATATATATTGTGGACTTGGCCCAGGACACAGATAGGCAGACATGTTAATCCTCACCACACATTTATTTACAATATTTACAATATTATTAATGGTCACTCAGACCCAGTCAGTGCACAACACCCCAAATACTCAGTAATGGCCACACAAATGCCTCTCTTCGGGCCGCCTCCGCACCTCTCCTGTGCTTTGTCCTTCCGCCTCCCGACTCCAGCCCTGAATGAATGGAGACGACCCCTTTTATCCAGTTCCCGGATGAGCACCAGGTGTTCCCAGCATTCCTCCCATGGCCACGCCCCAGCGTGGCGGAAGTGCCGGCTGTCCTCCCGGCAGCTCTCCGGGTGCCGTCCTAAATCTTCCCCTCAGCACTTCCTGGTGTGACGGAAGTGCTGGGGCAACAGGTCTCCAAGGCATTGGGGCGCCTCCTGGACGTGACCACAGGCCCCTACAGGGCTTCCATGCCCTGAACTCGTGGCCCCCAAAGCAACCAGGAAGGCAGCCCCCACTTGAACCCAGATGGATGCTAGCCCACTTCCGGTCTTCCAAGGCGTCCCGGCCGGGTCATCGCCCCTGGCATCCACAACAATATATATATTTTTTTTTCTGGAGGCTGGAGGGGTGTTAGTTCTGACATTACTAGACTACTCTTTGCATCATTTGGCGAAGTGGCGTCCTTGGGGAAAGGACTGTAAGATCAGTGTAATTTTTTGTCTTGAGCCTCTGTTACCGTCTTCTTCAATTTTGTGATGGCAGACTTGAAAGAATAACGTATTTGTTCTGTTTCCTTTTAAGGACAACAGCAGTAGACGCTGTCACAATGCTTCGGGAGGCCTTCCAAGAAGAAGCTTTGAGCCAGGCAAGGGTTTTTACCTTAAAGTGCTCAAGTGATTGCGTGATGCAGTGCGTAGAAAATGACCCAAATTGCGGCAATCAGACGAGTGGCTTCTACGTCTCAATAACACTCCCGCCCACACAGGACTGAGTGTTTGCACCCAGCAATTTTTTTCTTATTTCCAAGAATGAAGAGGGATTTTAAAGGAAAACATTTTGAGGATGTAGAGGAGGTCAAGAAGCAAACCACGGAGGTACTGAAGGCTATCACTTTGCAAGATTTTAAGATGGAATCATTGGTGGGACAAGTGTACTGTGTCTCAGGGAGAGTATTTTGAGGGTAAATAAATTTTGGAAATTTTTTTTTTAATTCCTTGTTATTTTTATATATATATATATATATAAAAAGTATATATATATATATATACCAGCAATAATCACCCGCAATGAACTTCTCTATCTCTCTGTCTTTGACCACCTATATTCTCCTCCTGGGAGCTTTGTCCTACTCCCACTCCTGACTCTGGCTCCTCGACTGTAAGGAGGTGGCGCCTTCTATTCCCGCCTGGATGTGCTCCAGGTGGCCGGTTGACAATCTTCCGGCAGCACTTCCTGGTGTGGCGGAAGTGCTGCCCTTTGCACCGAAAGCACTCCGGGCGTCCCTGGCAGGTTTTTTCAACAAGGCTTAAGGCACCAGGCTAGAACCTTTTTGTCCCTTTCCCGTGGTTCTCTCTTTTACCCGGAAGCTATTAATGTCCCTTTCCGGGCCCACAAGGCATTCTGGCCAGGTAATGACCCGCAATCTGCCACTATATATATATATATATATAAATATGCATATATATATATATATATAAAATATACACACATACATATACTGTATAAAGCTATAACAGAATAAATCATTAAACACATCGAAAAGGATTGAGTGTAATTCAAGGTTAACTAAATGCAACTTCAACCTGAGCCTGTAACAGGGGAGAGTCCCGAGGCTTTGGAAAACATCTTGTGTCACCCCAGTCCCAAAGGTATCATGTCCTAGTGAGCTGAACGACTTCCGGCCTGTTGCTCTGACGTCACATGTGATGAAGACCATGGAGCAGCTGCTGCTTCACCACCTGAGGCCACAGGTCCGTCACGCCCTCGACCCTCTGCAGTTCGCATACCAGGAGAGGGTGGGAGAGGAGGATGCCATCATCTATATGCTACACGATCCCTCTCCCACTTGGACAGAGGCTGTGGAGCTGTAAGAATTATGTTTTTGGACTTCTCTAGCACCTTCAACACCATCGAACCTCTGCTCCTTAGGGACAAGCTTACAGAGATGGGAGTACATTCACAACCGGTGACATGGATCGTGGACTAGCTTACAGACAGACCTCAGTATGTGCGTCTCGGGAACTGCAGATCTGACATTATGGTCAGCAACACAGGAGCACCGCAATGGACTGTACTTTCTGCGGTCCTGTCCAGCCTATATACATCAGACTTCCAATACAATTCAGAGTCCTGCCACATGCAAAAGTTCGCAGATGACACTGCTATTGTGGGCTGAATCAGGAGTGGGCAGGAGGAGGAGTATAGGAAGCTAATCAAAGACTTTGTTAAATGGTGTGACTCAAACCACTTACACCTGAACACCAGCAAGACCAAGGAACTGGTAGTGGATTTTAGGAGGCCCAGGTCCCTCATGGACCCCGTGATCATCAGAGGAGAATGTGTGCAGAGGGTGCAGACCTATAAATACTTGGGAGTGCAGCTGGATGATAAATTGGACTGGACTGCCAATACTGATGCTCTGTGTAAGAAAGGTCAGAGCCGACTATACTTCCTTAGAAGGTTGTCGTCCTTCAACATCTGCAATAAGATGCTGCAGATGTTCTACCAGATGGTTGTGGTGAGTGCCCTCTTCTACGCGGTGGTGTGCTGGGGAGGCAGCATAATGATGAAGTAAGCCTCACGTCTGGACAAACTTGTTAAGAAGGCAGGCTCTATTGTAGGAATAAAGCTGGAAAGTTTGACATCTGTAGCAGAGCGATGGGCACTAAGCAAACTCCTGTCAATCATGAAGAATGCACTGCATCCACTGAACAGTGTCATCTCCAGGCAGAGGAGTAGCTTCAGAAGACTTTTGTCACTGTCCTGCTCCACTGACAGACTGAGGGGATCGTTCCTCCCCCACACTATGCTACTATCAATCTAAAGTGGAAAGCACAACAGGTCACTGCCCCATTTTAAAGAAGATACCACCATATTTTGCCTAAGGTTAGAATGAAGTAAATGGGTAATAAACACCCCTCCAGTAAGCAGGGATAAACTGATGAGAAAGTTCAAACACTCCTGTGATGCAAAGATCAATAGTCAGTCCAGAAAATATCCCTCTTAACTAACTTTGGAATAATGGGCGAAAAGACATGAGACAGACATTACTGGTGACTTTAGTTGACTGAAGGAGGTAATAGAGTTCTGCAAATGAAGTCAGATAATGTACAGTATTAGAAAAAGTGATGTAATCAGGAAAAAGTATAAAAACAGATGAATTGTTTGATTGCTCACTCTATTGACCGAGACATTTGTGCATAACTCTGTGCAAATAAAGTGTCTGGACTCTGTGATGGCCTTCTTTGAATATGGAGATATGTTTTTTTCCACAACAATACATAGAGAGAAAAGACTTACAACACTTTTTTGAAAAAAAAAAAAATAACAAAAAAGGTGTGAAAATGTGAAAATATTGGTCTTTATTACTTCTTTAGTCATTCATATAAATGACCCACCTTAATAAAAAGTCAAATGCCTGTGTGTTAATGTTTCTGATTCTTTATCTGTTGGAATGAAAAATGCACTGCATTTTATTAATATGTGCATTACAAAAAGAAATGGCCAGTCAGGTTTCTCTCCAATTCCCTTACAACCTACTTCTTTTTACTCCTCCACATTTCACCTTGAGCAGCACGGTGGCACGGTGTGCTTCCTGGGTCCTCCCTGCCTGGAGTTTGCATGTTCTCCCCGTGTCTGCGTGGGTTTTCTCCAGGTGCCTCAGTTTCCTCCCACAGTCCAAAGACATGCAGTTTAGGTACATTGGTGATACTAAATTGTTCCTAGTGTGTGCTTGGTGTGTGGGTCGGTGTTCCCCGTGGAGGGCTGGGATTGGCTCCAGCAGACCCCCATGACCCTGTGTTAGGATATAGTGGGTTGGAAAATGACTGACTGACTGACATTCCCCCTTGTGTGTTGTACAAAGACGCCAAGCCTTTTGGATTTCTAATACACCAGGATCCACCCCTTTGCAGTTCACCTTGCCAGCCAAAGCCCTTTTCTCAGTTAAAAATAAAAACTTAGTTTAAGTACCCAAGGTTGTTGTTTTGAGTTAAAACATAAAAAAAACATTAAATTGAAAGCTATAAACAGCATTACAAAACCATTTCTTTCTGTATGCTTCTCACTCATACAGCTTGGCCTTATTATCTTCCCTTGTCTTTCTGCTCAGCTGTTATTTACTGCCCTCAACTAACTTTATCTGAAATAAATTAAAAATGTTAACCCATTAATTAACCAATTAAATGAAAATACCACTTAAAAGAATAAAAGCACAATTAACACAATACATCAATCAACATGTTGTGTATAAAAGAAAAAATCTAATATAAACCAAATAAAACAAACATGAATAATCTTATTACAAAGTGAATAATTCAAACAATAATTGTCAAAATGTGAATCATTCCCAATTTAATCACAAACCAGTGACAAATCCGCCTCTCCCCAAATATCTGCAGTTTAGGTTAATTGGCAATTCTAATGAAGAGTGTTAGAGTGTATGTGTGTGTCCTCGAATGACTTGGTACACCCATTCAAGGTTAGTCATAATATTTGCTGAGATAACTGTCTTTAGATTTATAATTCTGTTCTCTAGTAAGCAGTACAGCTAACAAACTTAGTTCATATATGTATGTATGCACAACATTTATAATAATAATGAGTAGTATTGTCTCTTAGCTCCACAGGTCTGGTTTCAAATCCTGGCTCAGACACTGCATTTCTTGAGTTTGTAGTTTCTCCCAGTATCATGCATGTGTCTGTTTTAGGTTATGCCAGTTTTCTTCCAATAACACACAGGTTAGGTTTAATGGTGAATCCACCCTGGTCCAATACGGGTGTAAGTGTCCTTCTTTGCCTTGCAGTAATACTGACTGGTGAGGCTCCACCATCCTGCATCCCTGAACTGAAGATGTGAACTCAGAAAGCAAGGGTTTATTGGTCTTAATGAAGCACTACTCTAATTTAATGTAACGTTTGGCATTAAAAAGCAATGCACTCAAGATGATTAAGTCAGTTTTGCAGTAGGTTATAAAATTAAACAAAAATACAAAAATGAAAATATTATTGCATCAGTATGACAGTAAACAAGCAAATTTGTGAATGCTCTCTTGACTTATATTACACAAGAAATCAACTCATTGTTCAGCATTTCCTCTTTTTTCTCTGTAATATCTTTCTTTACAAAAGCACCACCTCATATTTTTGAAAGGTATACAGCTTTATTTACATCTTCATGGATATACTTACTGTAAAGACGAGTATTGTACTTTATTGGTGTGGCGCTCTGACAGTTTAGTTCAGATAACCTGACTCATCGCAATAAATTAATTGAAAATTGACCATTTAAAGTTGATGGACAAATATTAAAAATACCAGAGTGAAAAACAACTCTAATAAAGTAAAAATAACTCTGACAGTTCTACAATATATTTTTATTCAATAATTTGTTTTTCTAATTAAAAATCCAACGATGATAGCTTAGTTATCAGCACTAATCTAATCTAGCCAGACAGTTCCACTAATTCCAGAAAACACAAAGAAACATCTGCCATAATAACCAAGCTCATATCATGAAATGTCCCCCTCTCCCAACAGGCATTTTGAGCCCCTTACCAATGGCTTCCTGGGCCTGACCAGATGAGGCACAAAGGATGCCAGTTACAGAAAAATACATGGAACCCACCTTCTTCATAATTAGTAGCAAGGCAAGGCAAAGTGATTGCACCCATTGCTTTTGCTACATTTTATTCGCTAAAAAAGAAAGGAATACTGAGGATGCAAGTGTTTGAGCATTATTGTGAGCATTAGTAAATTGGGAGATGATTAAAGCAGTAGCTGTAGACAGACAGTGTGGTTTTCTAGTTAAGGCTCTGGACTTCAAACCCTGAGGTTATGAGTTCAAATCCTTCTACGGACATTGTGTGACCATGAGCATGTCCCTTGACCTTCCTCTCCTGCATTGAGAAAATCAAAAGAAATGTAACCAATTGTATCATAAATGTTGTAAGTCGCCTTGGATAAAGATGTCAGCCAAATAAGCAAATGTAATGTAATGTAATGTAAAAGCAGTAAAGAGACATGGTCAGTGCAAGCA
The DNA here is from genome assembly GCF_016835505.1 of Polypterus senegalus. NCBI lineage: Eukaryota > Metazoa > Chordata > Cladistia > Polypteriformes > Polypteridae > Polypterus > Polypterus senegalus. The sequence goes on along the minus strand of NC_053164.1, from coordinate 62,903,382 downwards.
GGGGGTCAAAATACCATGAGGGAAAAACACAAACAAGTAACCAGAACCAAAAAGGTAAGGCGAAACTAAAGTCAAAGACAGAAGAAGGTTGTTACCAAAACACATATTCCTACTAGCATGGTCTACTACAAACTAATTACTACTAAGAATTTCAAAAAGTGTTGTATCTTGCCTGAGGTACTATATATGTTGAAAAACAGTCTATTGTCACATTCAAATCTCAAATAGAGTAAGGAAAAGTGGATTTATGTGGACTTTTCACAATGGCATAATTTATACAGATCTCTTCATAGTTCTGGTAGCCCGGCTAAAAGGTGTATCAAATATTGAATATTACCCCTAAATCTGAAAGAGGCAGAGAAAGCTTGTGGTATTGGAGTAGTCAGAATGGTGGCATATCACAACACTTATATCTATAATTAAGTTGTTAAAAGAAAAGTAAATTGTTAAAGTTCATTGAATCTGAAGGATGAGCTCATGCCATGACTTGGAGAGAAATCTTGCCTTTTTTTAAATATCCATTATGAATGAAACTTTTTGCTACTAATTTGCATTCTTTATCTTATCGTAAGATAAAATTTATTATTATTTATTATTATTGACGTCGACTCGGGACGTTGTGGGTCGGTGGCAGGAGTACTTCGAAGACCTCCTCAATCCCACTAACATGCCTTCCAATGAGGAAGCAGAGCCTGGGGACTCTGAGGTGGGCTCTCCCATCTCTGGGACTGAAGTCACCGAGGTGTTCAAAAAACTCCTTGGTGGCAGGGCCCCGGGGGTGGATGAGATACGCCCGCAGTTCCTTAAGGCTCTGGATGTTGTAGGACTGTCTTGGTTGACACGTCTCTGCAACATCGCATGGACATCGGGGACAGTGCCTCTGGATTTAAAAAGGGGGACCGGAGGGTGTGTTCCAACTATAGAGGGATCACACTCCTCAGCCTCCCTGGAAAAGTCTATTCGGGGGTTCTGGAGAGGAGGGTCCGTCGGATAGTCAAACCTCGGATTCAGGAGGAACAGTGTGGTTTTCGTCCTGGTCACGGAACAGTGTACTAGCTCTACACCCTTAGCAGAATCCTGGAGGGTGCATGGGAGTTTGCCCAACCAGTCTACATGTGCTTTGTGGACTTGGAAAAGGCGTTCGACCGTGTCCCTCAGGGAATCCTGTGGGGGATGCTCCAGGAGTATGGGGTACCGGACCCCCTGAAAAGGGCTGTTCGGTCCCTGCACAACCGGTATCAGAGCTTGGTCTGCATTGCTGGTAGTAAGTCGAGCCCGTTTCCAGTGAGAGTTGGACTCCGCCAGGGCTGCCCTTTGTCACCGATTCTGTTCATAACTTTTATGGACAGAATTTCTATGCACAGCCAGGGTGTTGAAGGGGTCCGGTTTGGTGGACTCAGGATTGGGTCACTGCTTTTTGCAGATGATGTTGTCCTTTTTGCTTCATCAGGCCGTGATCTTCAGCTCTTTCTGGAGCGGTTCGCAGCTGAGTGTGAAGCAGCTGGGATGAGAATCAGCACCTCCAAATCTGAGACCATGGTCCTCAGCCAGAAAAGGGTGGAGTGCCCTCTCAGGGTTGGGGGTGAGATCCTGCCCCAAGTGGAAGAGTTTAAGTATCTCAGGGTCTTGTTCACGAGTGAGGGAAGAATGGCTAGTGAGATTGACAGGCGGATCGGTGCGGTATCCGCAGTGATGCGGGCTCTGCATCGGTCTGTCGTGGTGAAAAAAGAGCTCAGCTGTAAGGCAAAGCTCTCAATTACCAGTCGATCTATGTTCCTACCCTCACCTATGGTCATGAGCTATGGGTAGTGACCGAAAGAACGAGATCGCGAATACAAGCGGCTGAAATTAGTTTCCTCCACAGGGTGTCTGGGCTTTCCCTTAAAGATAGGGTGAGGAGCTCAGTCATCCGGGAGGAGCTCAGAGTAGAGCTAATTTTTCATATGGTCACATGTGAAAAGCAGTCATATTTTGAAGATGTTTGAAAACCCCTGCCTCCTTATAATAACTCTGTGATGCGTCCATCTGTGATGGTCCAGGGTGGCTCCACAATCCATTGTTAGTTCCAGGAGCCTCTTGAATGTGGAACCATTGATCATATACCCGAGGATCAAACAGGTAATTGAGGACACACACAATCAGCATGTGGTTGGTGCAGAGTATTGAAGTGCTTTTACTCCAACTAGCTTGTAAATAAATAATACACTAATAATCCTGTGATTGTGGAAGTTAAAATGTCTAATAAATAAATACAATAAAACGAGGTTAAAATATGAGGCACAATCTCTCCTTTAAAAATCAATCCTGAGCGACAAGTGCCTCATTTTTAAAAACTGACATCTCTGTTTACCCCAGACGGGATCTCTGCAGCCAGAGGAGACAACCAACCAGCACATTGAACCATACCAGGGCTCAGCTTCCCATTGCCAGTCAGCATTCAGTTGGCATACTAGTGTGCATTGGAGACAGTTGACGGTAATTTTCCACCGATCCAGGGGATGGCGCTGTGTGATAACAGTCTTTCTTTTTTCCTTCCTTTACAGAAAGGAAGATTGATGGGTCTCCACCTCCAATGTCACTTCCGGGGTCCGCTCTCCTGGACCCACCTTTTCCTGACAGAACAGTACATAACAGCAGAAGAGCCACCATCCTCAGCAGTCTCCCTGAGACGACACAAGTCTGAGGAAGACTCAATTGCATTTAACAAACATTTTTACTTTTTCTCTTTTTGCAATTTTAATTATGTGGGGTTTGCTGCAAGGTGCCCAAACATGCTGATATTGTCTTGTCTTACACAGACAGAGTGCCATGCTGAGCCTTACTTCTTCTCCTGTCTGCTGCCACAACATGGCCATATGCTGGAAGCCCACACAGATCACTTGGTCACCCCTACTCCTAGATCGCTCAGCAGGAGAGACCAAGTGCCAAGATATACAGAATATACAGGATATTCAGGATATCTTTGTATCAGTTATTTTCAAAGGTGAGTTAGATATTAAGATATCACAAATAATTTAGAAATATCACTAAATGTCAATTTGACTGCCCATAACAATCTTTATTGCTATTAATATAAGACTTGATGCTTCAAAATATTTAACTTTTCACTGTGAATCTTCACTCACTTCCTGCCTTTCTTCAATAAACTAAAACCATTATACTACATCATGTCATGTTCATGAAAGATTAAAAGGGCATGGAGGGAAGGTGTGTGAAATTAAGCTTGTTGGAAAACAATGCAAAAAAAAAAGCCCAGAGCATCCACTCTTCCTATTTCAGTTTTTTTTTTTTACATGGATGCATATACTATTGTGTATATGGTTGTTACCTATAAATGTATGTTTGTTATCACAAAAGCCAGGTATAACAGAATTTAATGTAACCAGTACCCTTCCTAAAAAAGAAAAAATATTCTTTTTATACTTTGAAAAGAGTATATTTTCTGCAAAGTTGAAGCCTTGGAGCTAACAGTGGAAGCAGTGATAAGTGGAACACTTAAAGGTGATGTAGATAACAGTGTGACTGCATGGGATATTTCTCATAGTGGTCTACTACATCTTGTAGATGGAAAATGTACTGAATTAAAAAAAACATTTGATATATTTTGAAATGGATCTGAGATGACTTGAATTGCACAGGAGATTATATCTCAACATGTACTTTCTGGTTTCTGAAACTGTCTGACTGTTATTTTAAGAAATCTGAAAATGTAATCAACATACGCTAACTCACATTTGAGATATCTAAAGTACATTTTTACATATTTCAATATGATTTCTTAGTATTTTAAAATAACCAGGATGTCCTACCTAAAGAATATAAATCTTTATTATAGTTTATTATTTTTACTGATTTTTAGGTACCTTAAAGTGAATACAAGATCAATTTTAATAACTGAAAATGTATTTTGGATATTTCAGATGTACAGGAAGTTACTTGAGATATTCAAATATATTTCAAAAATCTCAGAAATTAAAGAAACTTAGATTGAATTTTAAGACATCTGAAGTTCATTTGAAATATCTCTAAATATTAATATGGCTTCCAATACAATAGTCTATAAGAAAACATGCTGGAATAAATATCTAAATGAAATTTTTTTAAATCTGCTATATAATAAAACGCTAAGGTTTGTGTGTGTCTCGATCCTCTGAGCAATCTAATTGATCAATTTGGCTTTAGTGTGATTGATCAGTTTTGGCTTTTGTGATGTGACTGAAAGAGGAAATGCAAGTGTGAGACACACAAGCAGGAGTAAAAGAGAAGGAAGCATACTGAGTGTCTCTTTCAAAGACGAAAAGTATAAAAGCATACAGGAGTTGAGCAAGGTTCCTTGAAAATGATAAGCAGGCTTTATGGGAACTCACTTCAAATAGGGAGTGCTGCTCAAGAGAGGTTCAGACACACAAGGACACCAAGAAAAGGCACTGAAAGTACAACTAGGGAAAGAGTTTTTTTTTTAAATGCATTCTATTGCTGTGTTCGACAGGTAACATGGCTAGTACTTTATAGAATTTCAATTTTTCTTTAGGTTTTTTGTTCATGTAGTATATAAATCCTTCACCTTAGATCAGTTTTTCAATAGAAAAATACTATAAACCATTTCTGCTGAATTGACAGTTTTTTTTTTTGGTTAAACGTAATACAGTATGTTTCAATATGTTTGTATTATAGAGTTACAGAGAAAAAGAAAGTGATCTTTTCAATTTTTTAATTTTAAATATTATAACATTTAAATCTGAAATAAAAAAATATTCCATAAAATATGATGATCAGAATATAGGCTGTCAGGGATGCCAGGGGCAACTACCCGGCCAGGACACCGTGAGGGACCGGATGTGGGTCTGTGCCCACCCTGGATCACGTGGGGGCCGCCATCCTGGTTGTTTTGGGGCCCACGGGTTGAGGGCATGGTAGCCCCACCGCCAGGAGGCGCCCCAATGCCTTAGGGTCCTGTTACCTCAGCACTTCCACCACACCAGAATTAGGAGGACACCCGGTGAGCTGCCGGGAAACCACCTGGAGCTCATCCGGGAGCATATAAAAGGGGCTGTCTCCCTTCATTCAAGGCTAGAGTCGGGTGGAAGACGGACAAGGCAAGAGAGAGTGGAGGCGGCCCGAAGAGAGGCATTTTGTGGCCAGGACTGAGAGTTGGGGTTTGTGCACTAATGAACTGGGTCTGAGTGACCATACTTGTGTAAATATTGTAAATAATAAACGTGTGGTGGTGAGAAACAACATGTCCGCCTGTCTGTGTCCGGGCCGCGTCCACAAGGCTTACACCTCTACAATGTTGTATTCTAAGGTGAATGTTCATATTTCTTTCTTTAACATATTATCATTTATGTATGTTCCTGTAATTGGCAGAAAATATTTTAGAATTTTTACATATTCTGAAGGATTAACAAGTTATAACTATCTCTCATGTAAGCAAACAATATTTGGTTTAGAGATTTGAATCAGATCAAATGAATGTTTTTATACCTTGCATTTTCTGTAATCTTTTTGAATAGTTATGTTTTAAATTTGATGCCACATTTACTAAGGTATTAATCCATTACCTTTTTTTGGAGAGTGTAAACAGTGTACTTCCTTCATCTTTAAAGGAGACACACACTATGGAATCTCAAAGGAGTGGGCAGTATAATCTTTATGCAATATAATTAAAACCACGCGGTACAGGCTGAAATTCCAAGTAAAGAAACTGCTTTATTAACCAGTTTTTAATGTCTGTGATAGCAGGTTTAAATAATTACAAGCCATGGAATGATTTCAAAATATGTAGAAATAGAAAAAACAAAACAATCAAAAAACAGTGTAATATAAATATCACTGTATAAATGGCCCTATAATAGACAAAACAGACAGTACAGAAAAGGAAAGATACAATAATAGAAAAAACAGTATGACACAAATATGTTAACAATAGAGTACAATTCACTGCATAAATTGCCCAATCAACAATCTAAAATACAAAATAGTTACATTTCAGGTTCTTTCATAAACATTAATGAACTTTGACCAAACACTGTAAGAAAAGACATTTGGATTGTGTTGAGAGCAACATCAGATGCTCAGATTTATACAGTGAAAGCAGTAACTGTTGAAATTTGATGCCATATTAATCCTCAAGGGGTAATTGTCTTTTTGCATGACCTTTTGGGCCATAGTGCAGGGTCAGCCATTTTTCAGTGAGCCTAGAGCAATTTTCAGGTTAAGGTCCTTGTTCAAGGGGCCAAAGGACTAGGAATCTTTCTGGTAGGAATGTGATGTGAACCGGCAACCTTTCAGATACCAGTACAGATCCTTATCCTCAGAGCTACTACTCTGCCTTTAGCACATCTCAAGATATTCAAGTTATAAAAATTGTATTTTGGTATATAGAGCAAAAAGCAAGTGTAGGCCAGCTATGTGTTTCGCCATTATTGGGGATCGTCAGGTGTATGCACTTTTACATCCCCTTATGGTGATCTAACCTCGTATGTCAGCACCTGAGGCAAAGCCAAAGACTTAAAAAGAATGTAATGCTCTGATCTTCACCCTGCCAAATAAGAAAACCAGCTGGTGTAGTGCAACATTAGAAATTTCACCTCAGGCGCTGACGTCCGATCCCCATAAGGGGATGCAAACGTGTGTACACCTGATGAATCCCAGCAAGGGCGAAACATGTGTATTATTTGGCAGATACTGCATCACATGTTTAAGATGTGCTTCTAGCAACTGAGAGGATGTGGTGGATGTTTGCCAACTGGCCAACCAACCTCAAGTGTTACCTGGTAGGTAACCACCTAATAATCAGATTGTTACTCAGACTTAGAAAGAATATACGTGTATAAATAAAGCCACAATGCTTTAGGGAAGGGCAAGCGTGCCATCTCAGGAGTTATTATATAGATTTTATACATTTATGTAATGTGATTTAGGTGAATAAGTAAAGAACACCAACATATAATATATGTGTATATACAGTATATCTATATTCATGTATCTATAAATAAATGTATGCATGCATATCTTGTTTTATTTATGAGCAGTTGTATGTATAAGACTATTTATAAATATGGACTGTGAACATATAAATAAATAAATAAAAACTACTGCTGAAAAGAGGTCAGGGACGCACGCCACAATTGTTTTCCTGTTGTTTATTTGGCCTGTTCATTTCACTGTTACTAAAACCACAAGTGGTTGCAGCATTATCAGCATTCTAGACAAAGTTTATTATAGGCATATACAGTACAGTCTGTTTGCAGGGTCTCATTCTGGGACCTGTAACAAAATCATTTGAAGAATCTTAAAAAATATTTCAAAATATCTTTAAATAGTGTGAAGATACCTTACATTAAATTATAAATAATTTAAGATATTCACAAAATATTAACTCGATCATTTATAAACATATCCAAAATCGTCTTTTGCACCTTTTTTTTAAGAAAATAGTGCACAGAAACATCTACCTAATTATTCAAAAACATTTTCATACAATTCAAGAAATAAAATGCAGAACCTGTATCTCCAACATACTATTTTCTTAACTACATCTGGACAAGAAAGTGGAAATGACTGAGAGAAATAGTACCCTGTCGACCCACAGCTGTATATAGTATGTTCCTTTTGCCCTGAAAACTCCTAAGGCACTCATACATACACTGTCAAACACATAGAGCTTCAAGTACTTTTTCTATTCACTGCAAAAAATGCATATGCAAAAACTAGACAAAACTTTAAATGGGAGTTGTTTTGCTTTTACTTAGTAAAAAAAAAACCTGCCAATGAGTAAGTAAAATTTACTTGACAAGATTTCTTAAAATACGCTAAATAATCATAAATACATAAGTCAAAAATTCTTACAATAAGGAAAACAAGATTTAAAGTCCTGATATAAATATTTTTCATTTGCCTAGATTTCATTTTTTTGCAGTGTTTTATAACAAGTGTTTGGGTGAAAATGTGCGTTTAATGAAATAGCCATGTCCAGTAAATATTTCATAAACAAAAAAAAATCCTTGCTAAACAAATGGAAGTGTACATTGTGTAGCCAGGCCAGATGTGGGGTGCCACTTTCACTTTTATTTTTCCCTTTAATGATCAGACTGCACAAAGTCTATAGCCGAAGCATTTGTACGCCACTAACAGGCTTCTCATCTAAACAGCAGTACAATTGTGGAAGCAGTTGTACTTAGCTACTCCCAAGATAATCCACTGCAAATGTTTGGCCACACATACACAACAGAACAGTGGGATGAGGACCTAAAAAATATTTCTGAACCATTTATAAAGTTAAATTAATTGGCAGAAATCTTAATTGCATTAAAATTATGAAGTGCACTCTATTTGTTACTTAAAAATGAGTTCTTCAAGTCAATTGTATGGGACACAGATGAAAGGTTTTTAAAAATAAATATCATATAAATTAAACTTTATATTATATTAATTCTTTAGTGAATGCCATCCCAAGAAACTTTGCAGTTATAGATCCACAGTACATCAGTGTGCATTTTGTTCTTTTGCAGCCAAAGATTAGACAGGTTATAAAAACTGCTGCCTCAGCTGTGCCAAGTTTAGATGCTTGAAGCTGACCCAAAGTAAGAATTTCACTATACCCTGTGATAGTAAAGACTCAAAATTCCATAAGAGGTGTATACATTATTAATGGAATATAGACATCGAAGAAGCCACCTATGAAGAAATGCACATCTGACGATGGATGAAACAGCATATAGTCCAAATGTTAATTTCACAATGGCTCTCATTCTTATGATGTGTTTGGTATCATGAAAATAGCTCCGTTATTTGTTATCCACTTTGCTGTAATGTTTTGCATCAAATCTTTATCCGTGAACTGAAAAGAAAAGATTTTTAATTTTACAAAACCATCTTGACAAGGATCACCTGTCCATAGGAAGCACCATTCCATCAGAAAGAAAACTTCCACATTAGCTAAGCTGAAACAATTATTGAAACTTGTCATTCTTAATTTGCACATTTTTAGAATATGAAAGAAAATTAAGAGTACCCAGAGAAAAAGTCATTTACACAAGGGAAGAACACCAAAAAGCAACTAGGATGAGATATGAAACCAGTCTCCTGGAATCATAAAACAGCAGCAATAAACACTGATCCATCTCAGCTTTGTATTTTGCACTCTGTAAAGTGACCACCCATTCTGAGAATCTGCTCAATGTATTTTTTAGCAATGTGCTGGAGCTTGATCTGATAGCATTGTGCACAAGGCCAAAACTAAACCTGGCCTGTCCATCAGAGGGTATATTCATACACACACTCAGGCTGATTCATAGAGGCAAATTCCCTCTAACACATGTTTGGGGGTTTGTTGCCACACAAATCCAGTATCCTAGGTTGTTGCATCCAGTCATTGTGTTTGTGGAGTTTACTTATTCTCCTTGTGTATACAGAGATTTTCCTTAGGGAAAAAATTTCTGGGCAGCACGGTGGCACAGTGGTTGCGCTGCTGCCTCACAGTAAGGAAACCTGGGTTCGCTTCTTGGGTCATCCCTGCATGGAGTTTGCATGTTCTCCTGTGTCTGCGTGGGTTTGCTCTGGGAGCTCCGGTTTCCTCCCATAGTCCACATAAATGCAGGTTAGGTGTATTGGTGGCCCTAAATTGTCCCTAGTGTGTGCTTGGTGTGTGGGTATGTGTGCTCTGCAGTGGGCTGTTTCTGCCTTGCACCCTGTGCTGGCTGGGATTGTGTTCCAGCAGACCCCCATGACCCTGTGTTAGGATATAGCAGGTTGGATAATGGAGGGATGGAAATAATTTCTACTCATATTCTTAAAGATATACATGGAAGTTGTACCTATATGAATGTGTTTATGTGAAAGAAAGAACCCTGTAATGTACTGGTAATTCTTCTGACGGGGTTGCCAGCCTTTTGTCTCTCACTGCTAAGGAGAGGCTGTTGTCTCATGCAACTAAATTTGGATTAAGGGCATTAAGGGTTTTATGTTATGTTTGTCTTTGGAAGGTGAAAGTAAAAATGGAGTGCCACAAAAAATGCAGAGACAGAGAAGATGTATAATCTCCAAACAGTGACGAGGCTGGGATTCAAGCAATAACTCGTGTAGCATTGAGCCAACAGTGCTCATAACTGAGCCATCAGGCTTCCGAACCTTCTCTTTACTATAGATATATGCAGTAGTTAGAGCTATACTTTGAAAAATACATTTTTATTGTTAATATAAGCTGAAAGGTATAGTCGATTAAAAGGAATTTGAATGTTTTTGTGCATATTATTTAAGTAGATACAGTTCCTTACCTGTTTTAAGATGGCATTAGTTATAAGTGAGTCCTCAGGCTTCATCCCAATTGGTACATTAATGATGACCCTCATTATCAGCCTTTTCTTCACTAAACCAGAATAGAGACAAAATATACTGCAATTAATGCATAACATATATGTTTAAGACTACCAAAGTTCACTTTGCACCTTTTAAAAATGAGATTCTCTGAGATATAACAAGAACTGTAGAGACTATATATAAAAAATGAAGAAACCATAAGTTTTCTTTTTTACCATGATACTGCAGAACACTGGACTTAAATTTTCTACTTTTTTCAAAGGAGTTAATGCAAGTTAAATAATGGTTCATTGTGGGTTAAAAAGGGAAGAAAAGTCATTGTAATGCCTTTTTCAACTTGGGCAATTTTCACTCATTTTCCTTCAGCACAAATTCATGTGCTTTTACTATGTCATTAACAGTTTATAATTACAGTAGAACCTCTGGTCACGAACGGGTTACGATCAAACAGTTTGCCAAAATTTTGCATCTGTTCACGACCATATGCTCTGGTAGTGAACAAAAACACTGGCGGCCAATTTCCCTAGGAGCGATCGTACATGCCAATGATTTCCCATTCTCCGTTTCCCATTTTCTTTTGTTTGCGTATACAGGCCCTAACAAAGCAGCTGATGTTGCAAAAGCAGTTACAATGTTAACAAAGCAGAGGAATCAAGTGCTAGAAGAGGTGGAAAAACTGTTGCTAGTTTGTTTGAGTAAGAAGCAACTTGCAGGGGGTAGCGTAAGTGAGGCAATTGTATGCGAGAAAGCCAGGAAGATTCATGGTGATTTGCTGAAAAAAAAATCCTTCTTTGAGTGGTAAAGGTGAGGAATTTAAAGCCAGTAGAGGATGGTTTGAAAAGTTTTGCAAGAGAAGTGGAATTTAATTTTTTTTCCATGTACTTAAAACTCAAAACAAGTGTTTACAGTGAGCGCTTCGTAAGGGTCTAGCGTGAACTTTTACAATGTTAGTTTTCTCTGTTGTTCAAGGTTTTCCCAGTGTTATTCAACATTTTTACATTTAGTTTACTATTACACTGTGTATTCTATGGTATAATTAACTATTTTTGTTCTTAAAAAAATCTATATTTACATATAGTTCATACAGTCTGGAACGGATAAATTGTAACTACATACAATGTTATGGGGAAATTACGTTCGGGTCACATCTAGAACAACTAGAATTTCCAGTGTCCATTTCTAAAGTGGGCTTATATTTAATAAAAATAAAAAAATACCAAAACATTTTTGTCAGATGAAATGGACAACATATTAAGAATTCTGATTAATACAATAATGCAGTACTATTGTAGATTAAATGCAATTATATTCACTTTCATGAGATATTTATGATCCATTTATGTATGAAAATAATGGGATATGTTTTTTTAATCAAATTTGTAGATTTTGAAAAAGTATGATTTTGTGAAAGTAAAATTGAAATAAAAAAATAATTGAAATTATAGCATCATCATATCAATATTGGATGGTACGGTGGCACAGTGACAGTGCTGCTGCCTGGCAGTAAGAAGACCAGGGTCTTTGTCTCGGGTCCTCAATGCATGGAGTTTCCATGTTCACCCCATGTCTGTGTCCGTTTCCTCAGAGCGCTCCAGTTTCCCCCCACAGTACAAAGACATGTAGCCTACTGTAAGTGAATTAGTGTTCCTAAATTGACACAAGTTTGTGGTTGGGGTTGATGTTTGAGTGTTTTTGCCCTGTGATGGACTGGTGCCCTGTCCAGGGTTTGTTCCTGCCTTGTGCCCTATGTTAGCTAGGATAAGCTGCAGAAGACCCCCGTGACCTTGTTCAGGATAGAATTGACTGACTGACATAGCACAAAGATAACAAAGATAGGTTTCAATGGGAAATGTTTTTCATCAGTGGTTACCTGTTTGGTTTGTAGACGTTAAAGTTGATTCTGCGAAAATAAAATGACAATAAAAGCATAATGCACAATGAATATGTTGTGGAATACTTCCATACCTTACATAAAATTTTATTTTAGACAAGGTCTAGTTCAGGGTCTTTTACCCTCCTTCCTTTCTACATCACTTACTGATGTGGCTTGATAAGAGATATAAAATGAGAACAGACTGATTGAACACCTTCTCAAGAACAAATATTCTATACAAACATAAAGGTGATTAACATAATTGTTGATCCATTTTACATTAACATTACTCAAGAACTTCTGATCACTGAAATATATTAAAGTCTTTATCTGAGGCTTACTTAAACTATCTTCAATGAAGGAAATAATAGACAAAACTGCATTATTTTCACTTTACATAATTTTCCAAATAAACATTTTTTTACTTTTTTTTCAGAGGAAGTTCAATTAAACCACCAGTATTCATCAGTATTTCCAAGTCAATTTATAATAAAAGAGGCAAAAGTAAAAACATCTGTAATCATCGATAATCTGTTCTTCTAATGAGATATGGGGAAATACTAAAATACTGTATTTAACAAATGAAGAAAACGTAGCAAGTTTTCTTTGGTTTGTTTTGTGTGTTTTTTTTTAATCGTGATACAGCAGACTGCATTGCAGTACACTGGACTTGAATTTTCTTCTTTTTTATTCAAAGTGTTTTCAAAGGAGTTAATGCAAGTTAAATTATGGTTCATCATGGGTTAAAAAGGGAAACACAGCCATTGCAAAGCAGTTACCAACCTGGGGTATTTTCACTCATCTTCCTTCCAACACAAATTCATGTGCTTTTACTATGTTTTTAACAGTTACAATTATTTAGAAAGCTTTCACTGTCCTTCTTGTGTATTTCAGGTGTATTATCTTACATCTAAAACACGAACAAATTCTGAAAATTCAATCCTTATACTGTTTTGTTTCCTCCACAACAAGAACTTTACTAAATGTCCAGATGTTTTGTTTCTTTCTTTAAATTTAATTGAGATTCCTAACTGTGGGCGGCATGGTGGCGTAGTGGTAGCGCTGCTACCTTGCAGTTAGGAGACCCGGGTTCGCTTCCCAGGTCCTCCCTGTGTGGAGTTTGCATGTTCTCTCCGTGCCAGTGTGGGTTTCCTCCCGCAGTCCAAAGACATGCAGGTTAGGTGGATTGGCGATTCTAAATTGGCCTTGGTGTGTGTGTGTGTCCTGTGGTGGGTTGGCACCCTGCCCAGAATTGGTTCCTGCTCTGGGATTGGCTCCAGCAGACCCCTATGACCCTGTGTTTGGATTCAGCGGGTTGGAAAATTGATTCCTAACTGTGGTATGTATTTTGTCATGTCTTTCCCTAACCTCATAATATTGTGGTCTGACTGCTGGTTAACAAAATAGTACGGTAGAAACAGCATGTAGCTAGTTTAGAAAATATGAAAGAGGTAAGGAATTATAATTCCACAAACTTAATACAATCAAACAGCTTATAAAACAAAGCCTAGAGTTTCAAACAGCTGCATACAAAGAAAAAAACAGATAAAACTTACTTGTACTTGTATTTAAAGTAGAAGGAATTGTGACTGGCATTTAAAATATATGAAAAAGTAAAATTAATACAGTTGCAAATGAAGAACTTAATGAAGCATTCGTTTGACTAACGTAGAAAGTCACATTTTTTAAAATTTGTTTTAAGATGTAGACCACAGAAATCACAGTTACTTTTACTTGTGAATTATCAATTTAGCCGAGTCAAGGAGACAGAACACTATTACAAAATCACCTATAAAATAAACAGAAATCACATAAAGATGGGAGAAATAATCACTCAAAATTAACCAACATAACAGTAAAACATAAAATACACATAACATTAGCCCAATAATCGACAATCTCACACAGACTCTCAGGTTGAGTCACATAATTCTCTGAATAGCTGCCATTGTCACTGCTTATACTAAGGCATGATTTACCTTTTCATTCAAATAATGTGACTGATTACATAACCAGTTTGATTGGTTAACGAATTATGTACTCAAATTGTCTATAAGCATTATACCTACAAAGAGACACTTTTGTGCTAATTTATAGGCTATGTCATAATTTTATAGCATATTATTATTAATACAGTTCTTGTTATTACATTGTCCAAAGAAGATAATCTGTTTGGAAACCTCTGTCTGTTTGTAAACAAAATTACAGGCTGAAGTCCAAAAAAGAACAATACTGAAAATAACAAGTTGTTCCAATTTAATTTCCGAAGAAGATTACATACTACTTTAGTTGAAAAAGTTTTCAGGAAACACTCACTGATTAACAAACAATCTTAAGTAAGAGATAATGAACTACTTAGAGTCATGAAGCTTTCTGAAAACACAGGAAGACAGTGCACTCTTCTCCACTACACACTGGAGCATATCTGCAAAAAATTCCTCTGGCATAAGTGCACTAGATGAGAAACTAATTGCTCCTTCCTTAAATCTTCCAAGCATCTTGGCGTTGGTTATTTAAAGGGAAGTGCTGTAATTGTCACTTTAACGATAGAGTTAGGAATATTTCCACCGTTTTGCATCCAGATACGTGTTCCTTTCTTGGGTAGAAGCAGAACACAAAGCTCTTCAGCTTTTTTCCCTATAACCATAATGTTTGTGTTGAGGTGAACTCTCTGAAATGCCTGAGCTCCCCACACACTCACCTTTTCATAAATATGTCAAACATGACAACTAACAACCCTATAATAAGGAACACGTAAAGATCTGGGTGACTGTTGCAATGATACCTTGAAAAGGTACACTACACTACACTACACTGTACAGACCTGGGGAAATGTCCTTCTTAAATGCTGATGCACATATTTGCTAATGTAACAAAGGGTCAGTGTTTTCAGAGGAGGATTGAAGGCCCATCAGCAATGATGGGATACAAATAAAAATTGTGCATGTGATATGTGGCAGTAAATTTAAGTGGAAACAACAGGAAATACAGTAATCCCTCCTCGATCGCGGGGGTTGCGTTCCAGACCCCCCCGCGATAAGTGAAAATCTGCGAAGTAGAAACCATATGTTTGTATGGTTATTTTTATATATTAAGCCCTTATAAACTCTCCCACCCTGTTAACATTATTAGAGCCCTCTAGACATGAAATAACACCCTTTAGTCAAACGTTTAAACTGTGCTCCATGACAAGACAGAGATGACAGTTCTTTCTCACAATTAAAAGAAAGCAAACATATCTTATCTTCAAAGGAGCGCCATCATAAAGGAGCGCCGTCAGGAGCAGAGAATGTCAGAGAGAGCGCTCGCAAAGAAAAGCAAACAATCAAAAAATCAATACGTGCTTTTAAGTATACAGAAGCACCGCAATAAAGCGGCATTTTGTAGAGGAGCGTCCGTGTCCTCTGTGCAAACAGCCCCTCTGCTCACACCACCTCCGTCAGGCAGAGAGAGTGAGAAAGATAGAGAGAAGCAAACAAGCACCGCGCGGGAAGCATATCTTATAGCACTGAGGAGTTTTAGTTAATATGTAATACATGCTCTGATTGGGTAGCTTCTAAGCCAACCGCCAATAGCATCCCTTGTATGAAATCAACTGGGCAATCAAACTGAGGAAGCATGTAACCTAAATTAAAAGACCCATTGTCCACAGAAAGCGGCGAACCAGCGAAAAATCTATGATATATATTTAGATGTGCTTACATTTAAAATCCACGATAGAGTGAAGCCGCGAAAGTCAAAGCACGATATAGCGAGGGATTACTGTATTCAAAAATAAAAAACTAAAACGATATTGATAGGGATGTACAGAACAACTAAAATTTCCAGTTTCCAGTTCTAAAGTGGGCTTATATTGAATAAAAATAAAAAATTATCAAAACATCTATGTCAGATGAAATGGACAACTTTTTAAAAATTCTGATTATTACAATACAGCAGTGCTATTGCAGATTAAATGTAATTATATTCATTTTCATGAGATATTTATGATCCATTTATGTATAAAAATGATGGTATCATATCAATAAAACAACATACGGTTTAATGGGATATGTTACTTTAATCAATATTGTTGATTTTGAAGAAGGATGATGTTATGAAAATAAAACTGAATAAAAATAAAATTGAAATTATAGCATCATCATATGAATATTGGGTGGTATGGTGGCACAGTGACAGCGCTGCTGCCAGACAGTAAAGAGACCAGGGATCACATCTTGTGTCCTCCCCATGTCTGTGTGCATTTCCTCAGGGTGCTCCAGTTTCCCCCCACAGTCCAAAGACATGTAGCCTAATTGAATCAGTGTTCCTAAATTGGCCCAAGAGTGTGGTTGGGGTTGATGTTTGAGTGTTTTTGCCCTGTGATGGACTAGTACCCTGTCTAAGGTTTGTTCCTGCCTTGTGCCCTATGTTAGCTAGGATGGGCTGCAGAAGACCTCTGTGACCAAGTTCAGGATAGAATTGACTGACTGACATAGCATTATAACAAAGAAAGGTTTCAATGGGAAATATTGTTTATCATCAGCGGTTACCTGTTTGGTTTGTAGACGTTAAAGTTGATTCTGCGAGAATAAAATGACAATAAAAGCATAATGTACAATGAATATGTTGTGGAATACTTCCATACCTTACATACAATTTAATATTTCCGACCAAAATTTCATCCGTTCAGAGTCTTTTACCCTTCCTTCCTTTCTACATCACTTACTGATGTGGCTTGCTAAGAGATATAAAATTAGAACCGACTGATTGACCACCTTCTCAAGATCAAATATTCTGCACAAACATAAAGGTGATTCACATCATTCTTGATGAGTTTTAAATTAACATAGCATCGGTAATCTGTTTTTTAATGTGACGTGGACAAATACTAAAACATGAAAGGTTAAGAAACCATAGTAAGATTTCTTTGTTTTCCTTTGTTTTGTTTTTTTTTAGTCATAATATGGCAGACTGCATTGCAGTACACTGAACTTGAATTTTCTTCTTTTTTGAAAGTTTTTTAAAAGGAGTTAATGCACATTAAATAAATGGTTAACTGTGGGTTAAAAAGTAAAAACAGTCATTGTTAAGTTGTTTCCAGCTTGGGCTATTTTCACACATCTTTTTTCAACAGAAATTAATGTGCTTTTTACTGCGTCTTTAACAGTTTATAATTATTTAAAAAAAACTTTCACTGTCCTTCTTTTGCATTCCAGGTACAGAACCTGATTTAAACATGAACAAATTCTGAAAATAGAATCTTTATACTGTTTTGTTTCCTCCTTCCATGACACAACTATAGCCTTACGAAATGTCCAGATGTTCAGTCTTTTTCTTAAAATTTAATTGAGATTCCTAACCGTGTTTTTTCTCTAACCCCATAATATTGTGGTCTGACTGCTGGTTAATAAAATGGTACGGTAGAAACAGCATGTAGCAATCTTACAGAATATGAAAGAGGTAAGGAATTATAATTCCACAAACTTAATATAATCAAACAGTTTATAGAACAAAGCCTAGAGTTTTGAACTGCTGCATACAAAGAAAAAAATGGATAAAACTTACTTGTACTTGTATTTAAAGCAGAAGGAATTGTAACTGGCATTTAAAATATATGAAAAAGTAAAATTAATACAGTTGCAAATGAAGAACTCATGAAGCATTCGTTTGACTAATGTAGAAAGTCACATTTTTAAAAATTTGTTTTAAGATGTAGACCACAGAAATCACAGTTACTTTTAGTTGTGCATTATCAATTTAGCTGAGTCAAGGAGACAGAACACTATTACAAAATCGCCTATAAAATAAAGAGAAATCACATAAAGATGGGAGAAATAATCACTCAAAATTAACCAACATAACAGTAAAACATAAAATACACATAACATTAGCCCAATAATCGACAATCTCACACAGACTCTCAGGTTGAGTCACATAATTCTCTGAATAGCTGCCATTGTCACTGCTTATACTAAGGCATGATTTACCTTTTCATTCAAATAATGTGACTGAGTACATAACCAGTTTGATTGGTTAACGAATTATGTACTCAAATTGTCTACAAGCATTAAAGCTACAAAGAGACACTTTTCTGCTAATTTATAGGCTATGTTATAATTTTATAGCATATTATTATTAATACAGTTCTTGTTATTACATTGTCCAAAGAAGATAATCTGTATGGAAACCTCTGTCTGTTTGTAAACAAAATTACAGGCTGAAGTCCAAAAAAGAACAATACTGAAAATAACAAATTGTTCCAATTTAATTTCCAAAGAAGATTACATACTACTTTAGTTGAAAAAGTTTTCAGGAAACACTCACTGATTAACAAACAATCTTAAGTAAGAGATAATGAACTACTTAGAGTCATGAAGCTTTCTGAAAACACAGGAAGACAGTGCACTCTTCTCCACTACACACTGGAGCATATCTGCAAAAAATTCCTCTGGCATAAGTGCACTAGATGAGAAACTAATTGCTCCTTCCTTAAATCTTCCAAGCATCTTGGCGTTGGTTATTTAAAGGGAAGTGCTGTAATTGTCACTTTAACGATAGAGTTAGGAATATTTCCACCGTTTTGCATCCAGATACGTGTTCCTTTCTTGGGTAGAAGCAGAACACAAAGCTCTTCAGCTTTTTTCCCTATAACCATAATGTTTGTGTTGAGGTGAACTCTCTGAAATGCCTGAGCTCCTCACACACTCACCTTTTCATAAATATGTCAAACATGACAACTAACAACCCTATAATAAGGAACACGTAAAGATCTGGGTGACTGTTGCAATGATACCTTGAAAAGGTACACTACACTACACTACACTGTACAGACCTGGGGAAATGTCCTTCTTAAATGCTGATGCACATATTTGCTAATGTAACAAAGGGTCAGTGTTTTCAGAGGAGGATTGAAGGCCCATCAGCAATGATGGGATACAAATAAAAATTGTGCATGTGATATGTGGCAGTAAATTTAAGTGGAAACAACAGGAACAACTAAAATTTCCAGTTTCCAGTTCTAAAGTGGGCTTATATTGAATAAAAATAAAAAATTACCAAAACATCTATGTCAGATGAAATGGACAACTTTTTAAAAATTCTGATTATTACAATACAGCAGTGCTATTGCAGATTAAATGTAATTATATTCATTTTCATGAGATATTTATGATCCATTTATGTATAAAAATGATGGTATCATATCAATAAAACAACATACGGTTTAATGGGATATGTTACTTTAATCAATATTGTTGATTTTGAAGAAGGATGATGTTATGAAAATAAAAATCAAATAAAAATAAAATTGAAATTATAGCATCATCATATGAATATTGGGTGGTATGGTGGCACAGTGACAGCGCTGCTGCCAGACAGTAAAGAGACCAGGGATCACATCTTGTGTCCTCCCCATGTCTGTGTGCATTTCCTCAGGGTGCTCCAGTTTCCCCCCACAGTCCAAAGACATGTAGCCTAATTGAATCAGTGTTCCTAAATTGGCCCAAGAGTGTGGTTGGGGTTGATGTTTGAGTGTTTTTGCCCTGTGATGGACTAGTACCCTGTCTAAGGTTTGTTCCTGCCTTGTGCCCTATGTTAGCTAGGATGGGCTGCAGAAGACCTCTGTGACCAAGTTCAGGATAGAATTGACTGACTGACATAGCATTATAACAAAGAAAGGTTTCAATGGGAAATATTGTTTATCATCAGCGGTTACCTGTTTGGTTTGTAGACGTTAAAGTTGATTCTGCGAGAATAAAATGACAATAAAAGCATAATGTACAATGAATATGTTGTGGAATACTTCCATACCTTACATACAATTTAATATTTCCGACCAAAATTTCATCCGTTCAGGGTCTTTTACCCTTCCTTCCTTTCTACATCACTTACTGATGTGGCTTGCTAAGAGATATAAAATTAGAACCGACTGATTGACCACCTTCTCAAGATCAAATATTCTGCACAAACATAAAGGTGATTCA
The DNA here is from genome assembly GCF_016835505.1 of Polypterus senegalus. Classification (NCBI taxonomy): domain Eukaryota; kingdom Metazoa; phylum Chordata; class Cladistia; order Polypteriformes; family Polypteridae; genus Polypterus; species Polypterus senegalus. Next base: position 62,883,225 of record NC_053164.1, on the reverse strand, counting down.
CATCATTCTTGATGAGTTTTAAATTAACATAGCATCGGTAATCTGTTTTTTAATGTGACGTGGACAAATACTAAAACATGAAAGGTTAAGAAACCATAGTAAGATTTCTTTGTTTTCCTTTGTTTTGTTTTTTTTTAGTCATAATATGGCAGACTGCATTGCAGTACACTGAACTTGAATTTTCTTCTTTTTTGAAAGTTTTTTAAAAGGAGTTAATGCACATTAAATAAATGGTTAACTGTGGGTTAAAAAGTAAAAACAGTCATTGTTAAGCTGTTTCCAGCTTGGGCTATTTTCACACATCTTCTTTCAACAGAAATTAATGTGCTTTTTACTGCGTCTTTAACAGTTTATAATTATTTTAAAAAAACTTTCACTGTCCTTCTTTTGCATTCCAGGTACAGAACCTGATTTAAACATGAACAAATTCTGAAAATAGAATCCTTATACTGTTTTGTTTCCTCCTTCCATGACACAACTATAGCCTTACGAAATGTCCAGATGTTCAGTCTTTTTCTTAAAATTTAATTGAGATTCCTAACCGTGTTTTTTCTCTAACCCCATAATATTGTGGTCTGACTGCTGGTTAATAAAATGGTACGTTAGAAACAGCATGTAGCTATCTTACAGAATATGAAAGAGGTAAGGAATTATAATTCCACAAACTTAATATAATCAAACAGTTTATAGAACAAAGCCTAGAGTTTTGAACTGCTGCATACAAAGAAAAAAATGGATAAAACTTACCTGTTGTTAAAGTAGAAGTCGGAATTGTAACTGGCATTTAAAATGAATGAAAAGCTAAAATTAATATAGTTGCTAATGAAGAACTCATGTAGCATTCATTTGACTAACGTAGAATGTCACATTTTTTTAAATTTGTTTTAAGATGTAGACAACAGAAATCACAGTTACTTTTACTTGTGCATTATAAATTTAGCTGAGTCAAGGAGACAGAACACTATTACAAAATCACCTATAAAATAAACAGAAATCACATAAAGATGGGAGAAATAATCACTCAAAATTAACCAACATAACAGTAAAACATAAAATACACATAACATTAGCCCAATAATCGACAATCTCACACAGACTCTCAGGTTGAGTCACGTAATTATCTGAATAGCTGCCATTGTCATTTCTTATACTAAGGCATGATTTACCTTTCCATTCAAATAATGTGACTGATTACATAACCAGTTTGATTGGTTAACGAATTATGTACTCAAATTGTCTACAAGCATTAAAGCTACAAAGAGACTCTTTTGTGCTAATTTATAGGCTATGTTATAATTTTATAGCATATTATTATTAATACAGTTCTTGTTATTACATTGTCCAAAGAAGATAATCTGTTTGGAAACCTCTGTCTGTTTGTAAACAAAATTACAGGCACAAGTCCAAAAAAGAACAATACTGAAAATAACAAGTTGTTCAGTTCATACTTTCATTTCCAAAGAAGATTACATACTACTTTAGTTGAAAAAGTTTTCCGGAAACACTCACTAATTAACAAACAATCTTAAGTAAGAGATAATGAACTACTTAGAGTCATGAAGCTTTCAGGAAACACAGGAAGACAGTGCAGTCTTCTCCACTACACACTGGAGCATATCTGCAAAAAATTCCTCTGGCATAAGTGCACTAGATGAGAAACTAATTGCTCCTTCCTTCCATCTTCCAAGCATCTTGGCGTTGGTCATTTAAAGGGAAGTGCTGTAATTGTCACTTCAACGATAGAGTTAGGAATATTTCCACCGTTTTGCATCCAGATACATGTTCTTTTCTTAGGTAGAAGCAGAACACAAAACTCTTCAGCTTTTTTCCCTATAACCATAATGTTTGTGTTGAGGTGAACTCCCTGAAATGCCTGAGCTCCCCACACACTCACCTTTTCATAAATATGTCAAACATGACAACTAACAACCCTGTAATAAGAAACACGAAAAAAAATCTGGTTGACTGTTGCAATGATACCTTGAAAAGGAACACTACACTACACTACACTGTACAGACCTGGGGAAATGTCCTTCTTAAATGCTGATGCACATATTTGCTAATGTAACAAAGGGTCAGTGTTTTCAGAGGAGGATTGAAGGCCCATCAGCAATGATGGGATACAAATAAAAATTGTGCATGTGATATGCAGTAGGAAATTTAAGTGGAAACAACAGGAAATATTCAAAAATAAAAATCTAAAACGATATTGATAGGGATGCACAGAACAACTAAAATTTCCAGTTTCCATTTCTAAAGTGGGCTTATATTGAATAAAAATAAAAAAATCACCAAAACATCTATGTCAGATGAAATGGACAACTTTTTAAGAATTCTAATTATTACAATTCAGCAGTGCTGTTGTAGATTAAATGTAATTATATTCACTTTCATGAGATATTTATGATCCATTTATGTATGAATATAATGGTATCATATCAAAAAAACAACATATGGTTTAATGGGATATGTTATTTTAGTCAATATTGTTGATTTTGAAGAAGGATGACGTTATGAAAATAAAATTGAAATTATAGCATCATCATATGAATATTGGGTGGTATGGTGGCACAGTGACAGCGCTGCTGCCAGACAGTAAAGAGACCAGGGTTCACATCTTGGGTCCTCCCCATGTCTGTGTGCGTTTCCTCAGGGTGCTCCAGTTTCCCCCCACAGTCCAAAGACATGTAGCCTAAGTGAATCAGTATTCCTAAATTGGCCCAAGTGTGTGGTTCAGGTTGATATTTTGAGTGTTTTTGCCCTGTGATGGACTAGTACCCTGTCTAAGGTTTGTTCCTGCCTTGTGTCCTATGTTAGCTAGGATGGGCGGCAGAAGACCCCTGTGACCAACTTCAGGATAGAATTGACTGACTGACATAGCATTATAACAAAGATAGGTTTCAATGGGAAATGTTTTTCATCAGTGGTTAGGTTTGTAGACGTTAAAGTTGATTCTGCGAAAATATAATGACAATAAAAGCATAATGCACAATGAATATGTTGTGGAATACTTCCATACCTTACATACAATTTAATATTTCAGACCAAAATTTCTTCCGTTCAGGGTCTTTTACCCTCTCTCCTTTCTACATCACTTACTGATGTGGCTTGCTAAGAGAGATAAAATTAGAACAGACTGATTGACCACCTTCTCAAGATCAAATATTCTGCAGAAACATAAAGGTGATTCACATAATTCTTGATGCGTTTTAAATTAACATTACGCAGGAACTTCTGATCGCTGGAATATATTAAAATCTTTATGTATGGTTTTCTTAAACTACTTTTAATGAAGGAAATAAAAAGACAATACTGCATTATTTTGACTTTACATCATTTTCCAAAGAGACTCTTTTCAACTTTTTTTCAGAGGTAAGTTTTTCAATTAAACCACCAGTATTCATCAGTATTTCCAAATCAATTTATATTAAAAGAGGCAAAAGTAAAAACATCTGTAGCATCGGTAATCTGTTTTTTTAATGTGACGTGGACAAATACTAAAACATGAAAGGTTAAGAAACCATAGTAAGATTTCTTTGTTTTCCTTTGTTTTGGTTTTTAGTCATAATATGGCAGACTGCATTGCAGTACACTGAACTTGAATTTTCTTCTTTTTTGAAAGTTTTTTAAAAGGAGTTAATGCAGATTAAATAAATGGTTAATTGTCGGTTAAAAAAGAAAAAGTCATTGTAAAGTTGTTTCCAGCTTGGGCTATTTTCACACATCTTCTTTCAACAGAAATTCATGTGCTTTTTACTGCCTTTAGCAGTTTATAATTATTTTAAAAAAACTTTCACTGTCCTTCTTTTGCATTCCAGGTATATAATCTATACTAATAAAAAGCAAAGCCCTCACTGACTCACTCACTGACTCATCACTAATTCTCCAACTTCCCGTGTAGGTAGAAGGCTGAAATTTGGCAGGCTTATTCCTTAAAGCTTACTTACAAAAGCTGGGTAGGTTTCATTTCAAAATTCTACGCGTAATGGTCATAACTGGAACATATTTTCGTCCATATATACTGTAATAGAATGCAGCTCGATAGCTGTGGGAGGCGGAGTTTTGTATTAAAATATTTAACCAATCCCATTTCAGCCGTCATTTGTTGCCAGGCAGAGAGAATAGACTGCAGCTCGATAGCCGTGGGAGGCGGATTTTCGTATTAAAGCACTTCACCAATCACATTTCAGCCATCATTTTTTGCCAGGAAGAGAGGCTTTCACAATCTGTTGTGGAGGCACTCTAACACAGAATAAATGTCGATTAACCTGTTGCTTCAACCAATCAGATTTTGAATTGGTGTCAGTAGGGCCCTTTAGCAGGCGTACGGTAACGTCACCGTATTCAGACCCATTGATTGGATAGAAGCCGATATGAGGAACTCTACGAGGCCACTGAACGCACCGCAAACGCTCCGAGTGAAAGATTGTCGCATGCACTACGGCCAACTCCATGGCAGGATTCTGAACAATATTATTTGCCAGACACAGACCAGATTTCAAGACCATGAAAACCTGATGTTTATCACGTTCCTCGAGCCCCAGAAGTTTCGGGAACACAAGAAAAAATTCACACATGCAGCCTTCTCCACTTTAACACAACAGCCACAGAGTGCTTTTTGATCTGTCTTGGCTAAAAACATAACTGACTGCAATGTATGCCATGGATGATTTTGCAGGAGAATTCCCCACTGATCTTCTTGACTTCCTTCATCAGAAAAATCTGCATGAGAGCATGGGGCCGCTGTTCACATTGGTATATTTGGCGGTGAGCATTCCTGTGTAAACTGCTTCTGTCGAGCAGACATTTTCAGCCCTAAAGCGAAATCAAACTTATGCCAGAAATACCATAGGGCGGGTTCACCTTTCAGCATTAGCTTCGATGCTGATAGAAAGTGAGGTTTTGATGGAACTGAAGAGCACGGATAATCCGTATGACAGAGTAATTGAACTGTTTTTGAGGAAAGAGAGGACGATGGATTTTGTTTACAAATAATCCAAATTTTTGGTGAGTAAAATGTTGCGATTTTCCTAAATAATATTGCAAGTTTATGAGTTATTATTGATGTTTTATATGTGTGTCGCAGCTGTAGCTGCAGCAGAAAGGAACTTGTTCATCCCTGGTTTGTCTATAAAATAAAGGCATTTATTGTGGCTACAGGAGTGTGTATATATATATATATATTAATAAAAGGTAAAGACCTGACTCACTCACTCACTCACTAACTCACTGACTCACTCATCACTAATTCTCCAACTTTCCCATGTAGGTAGGAGGCTGAAATCTGGTAGGCTCATTCCTTACAGCTTACTCACAAAAGTTGGGCAGGTTTCATTTCGATAATTTTACGCGTAATGGTCATAACTGGAACCTATTTTTCTCCATATACTGTAATGGACTGCAACTTAATGGCCGTGGGAGGCGGAGTTGCGTGTCAGATCATGACGCCTCCCACGTAATTACGTGAACTGACTGTCAACGCAGTACGTAGAAAACAAGGAGGAGCTCCAAAAAACGCTGAAGAAAACATGCATTATACAATTGAGAAGGCAGAGAAACAATAAGAGGCTAGCGAATGATGCATATAAGCATATTCATAAGTTCAGCTACTGCGGAAACAAAGCATGGTGTAAACCGTAAGTTTTAATTAAGTTTTTAGACACGCACCCGCTGCTGTTTGTCATGAACAGTGCATACAAGCATATTCATGAGTGCAGCTACTTTGGCAACAAAGCACGGTGTAAACCTAAAGTTTAAATTAAGTTCATAGACAGGCTGTGGCTGGCGTTTGTCACGCTCACGACTAATACGAATATTCGCGGGATAGAAGTTTAATGAGAGGATGCAGGGTATAAACGAGAGTTTTCACCACTTTGTAACTAAGTTAAAATTGCTGGTGAAGGACTGTGCTTATGCAAATTCCGAGAGACTGTGTTTGTGGTTGGGATTGACAGTTAGGGCGGGTGGGGGAGTGACATCATCTCCCCTCCCATTCACCTCATTGCATTCACTTCATTTTGCTCTGAGCTGAGCTCCGCAGCTAACGCGGTCTTACGGCGGCAACTTTGTGACGCTGCCACCAAATACTCACAGAAAAATCTGCAAGTTGATACACACTCTGTCTCTAGAGTTTCTCCACACTCTGAATCCTCCAGGCACTACTGAGCATAATCTAATTTTGATGGTTGGGACGCCAATAATGTTACTGAAAACCTTACAGCCACCAAGACTTTGTAACGGCACGAGACTTCAGGTCACGTGTCTGCAAAAGAACCTAATTGAGGCAACTATTTTTACTGGCGGTTGCTCAGGGGAGAGAGTTTTTATTCCTCGCATCACTGTTATACCCTCTGATCTCCAATTTCAATTCAAATGCCTCCAATTTCCAGTAAGGCTCTGCTTTGCGATGACAATAAGTCTCAGGGACAGACCCTACAAAAGGTTACATTGACAATCATTTTTCGTTATTTTTAAAATGTTTCCTTTTCTTAGCACAAGCACAGCTGAGAAGCTTCGATGCATGTGCTCCATAACGCGTTAAAAAATAACGCATTTAATCACACTTTGCATTCCAAAAAAGGGAAACTTTTGTTAATGAATGATTTCCTGGTACATCGATTACATTGATGCACACATCAGAATTACAAAAATGGAACAGTCAGAAAAACGCGTGTTGCTAGGACTGATCTGAGGAAAATTTCATTTCAAAAGACTACCCGACGGAAGCCTTGATAAAAGAGTCGTTTTGTGCAAACTGTGCCAAAAGGAGTTTGCATTCCACCGAAGAACTTCAACCTTACGGTACCATCTAAATGCAAAACATGTTACAGCGAACACAGAAACTGTGTATGATGTTAGCACTAGCAGTTTGAGTTCCAACAAAAGGTGTCGGCAGCCCAAACCTGATGAAATGACTGGCTTCAGGACCAAAATTAGTAAGTCAACATCGGTCAAACTTTCAAATTCTCTCGCAAAACGGATTGCTTTGTACTGTAGACCACTAATAGTGGTGGAAGATAGGGGGTTGAAAAAATTTGCTACAGTTACCGTCAGGTGATCCATCTTTTCAACTGCCATGCCGAGAGACTATTTCAAGTTAAATTCAAGAGTTTTATGACACTGAAAAGCAAGCAAAATTAGATGCATTACAGAAAGTGGACTTTGTGGCTCTTACTGGGGATCATTAGACATCCGTGACCGTTAGTAATTTTAATAAATTCTTATTACAAAATGTTCAATGATCACACTGTTTTAGCCTAATATACAAAATAATTTTGGCTAGGGTTACTCAGAGTTTAAAGGTGAAGCTGGTCAAATTACCTTTTATGTTTCTGCCTTATTTTTTTAAGAAAAAAAAACTGCACTTTATTTTGAACTTTTTATTATTATTATTTAAAGATAATACCATTCTGAACATGTGCTTAAAGTACTTAGAATACCACTTTATTTTTAAGTCTGCCCAATTTTAGCCAGGGATGATATTTTTGTTTCTCTTTTGAATTGAAATGCAGTTTATATGCATTTTTTTTCAGAAATTAAAACAGCTTCAGTTTACAATATTCATGTCCATGTCTATTATTTGATTCTGTCGCCCACTAAAACACTTTTAAATTAAAAAAACATTTGCGCTTTGGGGCAAATTTACTTGTGCGAATACATGCTATTAATCAATATTAATTAATTACAAAGCCTCTAATTAATTAGATAAATTTTTTTAAATCGAATCCCACCCCTAATATATATATGTAGATATGTACATATATGTGTATATATATATATAGATATGTATATGCATATATATGCACATATATACTGTATATATATATATATATATATATATATACCCCGATCTACATACATACTGTCAAATAAACGAACCACACGCCGTGGCGCAACACTGAGGTTCGATTCCCGAGAGGAGGTGCAGCGAGTGTGTATGCATGATGAATCCAGAATTAGGGCGAAACACACGTGTCGCGTACTGTTTCCATTATTTGACAGTAAAACTATTTCAATATATTCAATATATCTATATCAGCGCTTCTCGATTCATTTTACCCTCGCACCCCCTTGGTTTGAGAAGAACTATGAAAAAATATGAGGTTAATGCAGAAAAACAGATCACCAATTGAAGCTTTATGAATAATTGATACTTTATTCGCCATCCATAATTGTTTTGGTAAAGCCATACTCGGTGTAATCCTCCTTCCATGTTCTAATTTTTTCGCGACTCGCCATGATTAAATGAACGGTAAAAAAGTAAGAGCGAAGCGAGGTTGACTTATCCAGGCAGGCAGGCGACAGCTCAATAGCTCGAATTTGGATATACTACAGTAGGTTCTATTTAGTCAACAGAAATATCTTTGGTAGGAATGTAAGTTGAATTTAAAAGTCTTTAAATTTCTATGTTGAAGAAAAATTTATGCAATGATGACTAAATTTAACTTACATTCCTACCAAACATATTTCTGTCTACTAAATAAAAATTACTTATATTTAAAATTTACATAGAACTTGAACAGATACGATAGTTCATAATACCCACGCAGCACTACAGTAAGTGCACGTAAGAACAGGAGTCATCCGTTTTAACAAGCAGCATATTACACTGATACGAAATAGCCAGCCCATTTAATTATTTAAGAATGGATAGATAAATTAAGATTTTGTACAAATAATGTTTTTCATTTTTCTTCCTCGATGGATTCTGGCACCCCCAGCAACAGCTGCTCGGACCCCAAAGGAGATATATATAAATATATATATATATATATATAAATATATATATATATATAATATATACAAATATGTATATATATATATATAGATAGATATATAGATATTATATATATAGATATAGATAACAGTGACAAAACAATTACATTGATTACATTGACAATCATGTTGTGTTATTTTCAAAATGTTTCCTTTTCTTTTCATTACTTCTTTAACACACTACTTCTCCGCTGCAAAGCGTGGGTATTTTGCTATATATATATATATATATATATATATATATATATATTATAGTGTGTATGTATGTGTATATGCTCATATATATGTATGTGTGTGTATATATATTTATCTGTATGTATGTATATATGTATATATTTTTATGTGTGTGTATATATATATATATATATATATATATATATGACAGCAACATTGACAATCATGTTACGTTATTTTTAAAATATTTCCTTTTCTTTTTCATAACTTCATTAACACACTACTTCTCCGCTGCGAAGCGCAGGTGTTTTGCTAGTCTCATTTAAACATGAACAAATTCTGAAAATAGAATCCTTATACTATTTTCTTTTCTCCTTCCATGACACAACTATAGCCTTACGAAATGTCCAGATGTTTTGTCTTTTTCTTTAAATTTAATTGAGATTCCTAACTGTGGTCTTTCTCTAACCCCATAATATTGTGGTCTGACTGCTGGTTAATAAAATGGTACGTTAGAAACAGCACGTAGCTATCTTACAGAATATGAAAGAAGTAAGGAATTATAATTCCACAAACTTAATATAATCAAACAGTTTATAGAACAAAGCCTAGAGTTTAGAACTGCTGCCTACAAAGAAAAAACAGATAAAACTTACCTGTTGTTAAAGTAGAAGTTGGAATTGTGACTGGCATTTAAAATGAATGAAAAGCTAAAATTAATACTTTGCTAATGAAGAACTCATGAAGGATTCATTTGACTAAAGTAGAAAGTCACATTTTTTAAAATTTGTTTTAAGATGTAGACCACAGAAATCACAGTTACTTTTACTTGTGCATTATAAATTTAGCTGAGTCAAGAAGACAGAACACTATTACAAAATCACCTATAAAATAAACAGAAATCACATAAAGATGGGAGAAATAATCACTCAAAATTAACCAACATAACAGTAAAACATAAAATACACATAACATTAGCCCAATAATCGACAATTTCACACAGACTCTCAGGTTGAGTCACATAATTCTCTGAATAGCTGCCATTGTCCTTGCTTATACTAAGGCATGATTTACCTTTCCATTCAAATAATGTGACTGATTACATAAGCAGTTTGATTGGTTAACGAATTATGTACTCAAATTGTCTACAAGCATTAAAGCTACAAAGAGACAGTTCTGTGCTAATTTATAGGCTATGTTATAATTTTATAGCATATTATTATTAATACAGTTCTTGTTATTACATTGTCCAAATCTGTTTGGAAACCTCTGCCTGTTTGTAAACAGAATTACAGGCACAAGTCCAAAAAAGAACAATACTGAAAAAAACGAGTTGTTCAGTTCATACTTTAATTTCCAAACAAGATTACATACTACTTTAATTGAAAAAGTTTTCTGGAAACACTCACTAATTAACAAACAATCTTAAGTAAGAGATAATGAACTACTTAGAGTCATGAAGCTTTCAGGAAACACAGGAAGACAGTGCAGTCTTCTCCACTACACACTGGAGCATATCTGCAAAAAATTCCTCTGGCATAAGTGCATTAGATTAGAAACTAATTGCTCCTTCCTTCCATCTTCCAAGCATCTTGGCGTTGGTCATTTAAAAGGGAAGTGCTGTAATTGTCACTTCAACGATAGAGTTAGGAATATTTCCACCGTTTTGCATCCAGATACATGTTCTTTTCTTAGGTAGAAGCAGAACACAAAACTCTTCAGCTTTTTTCCCTATAACCATAATGTTTGTGTTGAGGTGAACTCCCTGAAATGCCTGAGCTCCCCACACACTCACCTTTTCATAAATATGTCAAACATGACAACTAACAACCCTGTAATAAGAAACACGTAAAAATCTGGTTGACTGCTGCAATGATACCTTGAAAAGGAACACTACACTACACTACACTGTACAGACCTGGGGAAATGTCCTTCTTAAATGCTGATGCACATATTTGCTAATGTAACAAAGGGTCAATGTTTTCAGATGAGGATTAAAGGCCCATCAGCAATGATGGGATACAAATAAAAATTGTGCATGTGATATGTGGCAGTAAATTTAAGTGGAAACAACAGGAAATATTCAAAAAAAAAAAAAACTAAAACGATATTGGTAGGGATGTACAGAACAGCTAAAATTTCCAGTTTCCATTTCTAAAGTGGGCTTATATTGAATAATAATAAAAAATTACCAAAACATCTATATCAGATGAAATGGGCAACTTTTTAAGAATTCTGATTATTACAATACAGCAGTGCTATTGTAGATTAAATGTAATTATATTCACTTTCATGAGATTTTTATGATCCATTTATGTATGAAAATAATGGTATCATATCAAAAAACAACATACGGTTTAATGGGATGTTATTTTAGTCAATATTGTTGATTTTGAAGAAGGATGATGTTATGAAAATAAAAATCAAATAAAAATAAAATTTAAATTATAGCATCATCATATGAATATTGGGTGGTATGGTGGCACAGTGACAGCGCTGCTGCCAGGCAGTAAAGAGACCAGGGTTCACATCTTGGGTCCTCCCCATGTCTGTGTGCGTTTCCTCAGGGTGCTCCAGTTTCCCCCAACAGTCCAAAGACATGTAGCCTAAGTGAATCAGTGTTCCTAAATTGGCCCAAGAGTGTGGTTGGAGTTGATATTTCAGTGTTTTTGCCCTGTGATGGACTAGTACCCTGTCTAAGGTTTGTTCTTGCCTTGTGCCCTATGTTAGCTAGGATTGGCTGCAGAAGACCCCTGTGACCAAGTTCAGGATAAAATTGACTGACTGACATGGCATTATAACAAAGAAAGGTTTCAATGGGAAATGTTTTTCATCAGTGGTTACCTGTTTGGTTTGTAGACGTTAAAGTTGATTCTGCGAGAATAAAATGATAATAAAAACATAATGCACAATGAATATGTTGTGGAATATTTCCATACCTTACATACAATTTAATATTTCAGACCAAAATTTCTTCCGTTCAGGGTCTTTTACACTTCTTCCTTTCTACATCACTTACTGATGTGGCTTGCTAAGAGATATAAAATTAGAACCGACTGATTGACCACCTTCTCAAGATCAATTATTCTGCACAAACATAAAAGTGATTCACATCATTCTTGATGTGTTTTAAATTAACATTACGCAGGAACTTCTGATCGCTGGAATATATTAAAATCTTCATGTTTGGTTTTCTTAAACTACTTTTAATGAAGGAAATAAAAACACAATACTGCATTATTTTGATTTACATCATTTTCCAAAGAAAGACCTTTTTAACTTTTTTTCAAAGGTAAGTTTTTCAATTAAACTGCCAGTATTCATCAGTATTTCTAAATCAATTTATAATAAAAGAGGCAAAAGTAAAAACATCTGGAACATCGGTAATCTGTTCTTCTAATGCAACATGGACAAATACTAAAACATGAAAGGTAAAGAAACCATAGTAAGATTTCTTTGTTTTCCTTTGTTTTGTTTTTTTTGTCATAATATGGCAGACTGCATTGCAGTACACTGAACTTGAATTTTCTTCTTTTTTGAAAGTTTTTTAAAAGGAGTTAATGCACATTAAATAAATGGTTAATTGTGGGTTAAAAAGGAAAAACAGTCTTTGTAAAGCTGTTTCCAGCTTGGGCTATTTTCACACATCTTCTTTCAACAGAAATTCATGTGCTTTTTACTACGTCTTTAACAGTTTATAATTATTAAAAAAAAACTTTCACTGTCCTTCTTTTGCAAGCCAGGTATATAATCTGATTTAAACATGAACAAATTCTGAAAATAGAATCATTATACTGTTTTGTTTTCTCCTTCCATGACATAACTATAGCCTTACGAAATGTCCAAATGTTTTGTCTCTTTGTTTAAATTTAATTGAGATTCCTAACCGTGGTCTTTCTCTAACCCCATAATATTGTGGTCTGACTGCTGGTTAACAAAATGGTACGTTAGAAACAGCATGTAGCTAATTTACAGAATATGAAAGAGGTAAGGAATTATAATTCCACAAACTTAATATAATCAAACAGTTTATAGAACAAAGCCTAGAGTTTAGAACTGCTGCATACAAAGAAAAAAATGGATACAACTTACCTGTTGTTAAAGTAGAAGTCGGAATTGTGACTGGCATTTAAAATGAATGAAAAGCTAAAATTAGTATAGTTGCTAATGAAGAACTCATGAAGCATTCATTTGACTAACGCAGAAAGTCACATTTTTTAAAATTTGTTTTAAGATGTAGACCACAGAAATCACAATTACTTTTACTTATGCATTATCAATTTAGTTGAGTCAAGGAGACAGAACACTATTACAAAATCACCTATAAAATAAACAGAAATCACATAAAGATGGGAGAAATAATCACTCAAAATTAACCAACATAACAGTAAAACATAAAATACACATAACATTAGCCCAGTAATCGACAATCTCACACAGACTCTCAGGTTGAGTCACATAATTATCTGAATAGATGCCATTGTCATTTCTTATACTAAGGCATGATTTACCTTTCCATTCAAATAATGTGACTGATTACATAACCAGTTTGATTGGTCAACGAATTAGGTACTCAAATTGTCTACAACCATTAAAGCTACAAAGAGACTCTTTTGTGCTAATTTATAGGCTATGTTATAATTTTATAGAATAATATTATTAATACAGTTCTTGTTATTACATTGTCCAAAGAAGATAATCTGTATGGAAACCTCTGTCTGTTTGTAAAAAGAATTACAGGCACAAGTCCAAAAAAGAACAAAACTGAAAATAACGAGTTGTTCGGTTCATACTTTTATTTCCAAAGAATGTCACATACTACTTTAGTTGAAAAAGTTTTCTGGAAACACTCACTAATTAACGATCTTAAGTAAGAGATAATGAACTACTTAGAGTCGTGAAGCTTTCAGGAAACACAGGAAGACAGTGCAGTCTTCTCCACTACACACTGGAGCATATCTGCAAAAAATTCCTCTGGCATAAGTGCATTAGATGAGAAACTAATTGCTCCTTCCTTCCATCTTCCAAGCATCTTGGCGTTGGTCATTTAAAGGGAAGTGCTGTAATTGTCATTTCAAGGATAGAGTTAGGAATATTTCCATCGTTTTGCATCCAGATACGTGTTCCTTTCTTGGGTTAAGCAGAACACAAAGCTCTTCAGCTTTTTTTCCCTATAATCATAATGTTTGTGTTGAGGTGAACTCCCTGAAATGCCTGAGCTCCCCACGCACTCACGTTTTTATAAATATGTCAAATATGACAACTAACAACCCTATAATAAGAAGCACATAAAGATCTGGGTGACTGTTGCAATGATACCTTGAAAAGGAACACTACACTACACTACACTGTACAGACCTGGGGAAATGTCCTTCTTAAATGCTGATGCACATATTTGCTAATGTAACAAAGGGTCAGTGTTTTCAGAGGAGGACTGAAGGCCCATCAGCAATGATGGGATACAAATAGAAAGTGTGCATGTGATATGCAACAAGAAATTTAAGTGGAAACAACAGGAAATATTCAACAAAAAAAAAAACTAAAACGATATTGGTAGGGATGTACAGAACAGCTAAAATTTCCAGTTTCCATTTCTAAAGTGGGCTTATATTGAATAATAATAAAAAATTACCAAAACATCTATGTCAGATGAAATGGGCAACTTTTTAAGAATTCTGATTATTACAATACAGCAGTGCTATTGTAGATTAAATATAATTATATTCACTTTCATGAGATTTTTATGATCCATTTATGTATGAAAATAATGGTATCATATCAATAAAACAACATATGGTTTAATGGGATGTTATTTTAGTCAATATTGTTGATTTTGAAGAAGGATGATGTTATGAAAATAAAAATCGAATAAAAATAAAATTTAAATTATAGCATCATCATATGAATATTGGGTGGTATCGTGGCACAGTGACAGCGCTGCTGCCAGGCAGTAAAGAGACCAGGGTTCACATCTTGGGTCCTCCCCATGTCTGTGTGCATTTCCTCAGGGTGCTCAAGTTTCCCCCAGCAGTCCAAAGACATATAGCCTAAGTGAATCAGTGTTCCTAAATTGGCCCAAGAGTGTGGTTGGAGTTGATGTTTCAGTGTTTTTGCCCTGTGATGGACTAGTACCCGTCTAAGATTTGTTCCTGCCTTGTGCCCTATGTTAGCTAGGATGGGCTGCAGAAGACCCCTGTGACCAAGTTCAGTATAGAATTGACTGACTGACATAGCATTATAACAAAGATAGGTTTCAATGGGAAATGTTTTTCATCAGTGGTTACCTGTTTGATTTGTAGACGTTAAAGTTGATTCTGCGAAAATAAAATGATAATAAAAACATAATGCACAATGAATATGTTGTGGAATATTTCCATACCTTACATACAATTTAATATTTCAGGCCAAAATTTCTTCCGTTCAGGGTCTTTTACCCTCCCTCCTTTCTACATCACTTACTGATGTGGCTTGCTAAGAGATATAAAATTAGAACCGACTGATTGACCACCTTCTCAAGATCAAATATTCTGCACAAACATAAAGGTGATTCACATCATTCTTGATGTGTTTTAAATTAACATTACGCAGGAACTTCTGATCGCTGGAATATATTAAAATCTTTATGTCTGGTTTTCTTAAACTACTTTTAATGAAGGAAATAAAAACACAATACTGCATTATTTTGACTTTACATCATTTTTCAAAGAAAGACCTTTTTTAACTTTTTTTCAGAGGTAAGTTTTTCAATTAAACTGCCAGTATTCATCAGTATTTCCAAATCAATTTATAATAAAAGAGGCAAAAGTAAAAACATCTGTAACATCGGTAATCTGTTCTTCTAATGCAACATGGACAAATACTAAAACATGAAAGGTAAAGAAACCATAGTAAGATTTCTTTGTTTTCCTTTGTTTTGTTTTTTTGTCATAATATGGCAGACTGCATTGCAGTACACTGAACTTGAATTTTCTTCTTTTTTGAAAGTTTTTTAAAAGGAGTTAATGCAGATTAAATGGCTAATTGTGGGTTAAAAAGGAAAAACAGTCTTTGTAAAGCTGTTTCCAGCTTGGGCTATTTTCACACATCTTCTTTCAACAGAAATTCATGTGCTTTTTACTACGTCTTTAACAGTTTATAATTATTTAAAAAAAACTTTCACTGTCCTTCTTTTGCAATCCAGGTATATAATCTGATTTAAACATGAACAAATTCTGAAAATAGAATCCTTATACTGTTTTGTTTTCTCCTTCCATGACACAACTATAGCCTTACGAAATGTCCAAATGTTTTGTCTCTTTCTTTAAATTTAATTGAGATTCCTAACCGTGGTCTTTCTCTAACCCCATAATATTGTGGTCTGACTGCTGGTTAACAAAATGGTACGTTAGAAACAGCACGTAGCTAGTTTACAGAATATGAAAGAGGTAAGGAATTATAATTCCACAAACTTAATATAATCAAACAGTTTATAGAACAAAGCCTAGAGTTTAGAACTGCTGCATACAAAGAAAAAAATGGATACAACTTACCTGTTGTTAAAGTAGAAGTCGGAATTGTGACTGGCATTTAAAATGAATGAAAAGCTAAAATTAGTATAGTTGCTAATGAAGAACTCATGAAGCATTCATTTGACTAACGTAGAAAGTCACATTTTTTTAAATTTGTTTTAAGATGTAGACCACAGAAATCACAATTACTTTTACTTCTGCATTATCAATTTAGCTGAGTCAAGGAGACAGAACACTATTACAAAATCACCTATAAAATAAACAGAAATCACATAAAGATGGGAGAAATAATCACTCAAAATTAACCAACATAACAGTAAAACATAAAATACACATAACATTAGCCCAGTAATCGACAATCTTACACAGACTCTCAGGTTGAGTCACATAATTATCTGAATAGCTGCCATTGTCCTTGCTTATACTAAGGCATGATTTACCTTTCCATTCAAATAATGTGACTGATTACATAACCAGTTTGATTGGTCAACGAATTAGGTACTCAAATTGTCTACAACCATTAAAGCTACAAAGAGACTCTTTTGTGCTAATTTATAGGCTATGTTATAATTTTATAGAATAATATTATTAATACAGTTCTTGTTATTACATTGTCCAAAGAAGATAATCTGTATGGAAACCTCTGTCTGTTTGTAAAAAGAATTACAGGCACAAGTCCAAAAAAGAACAAAACTGAAAATAACGAGTTGTTCGGTTCATACTTTCATTTCCAAAGAATGTCACATACTACTTTAGTTGAAAAAGTTTTCTGGAAACACTCACTAATTAACAATCTTAAGTAAGAGATAATGAGCTACTTAGAGTCGTGAAGCTTTCAGGAAACACAGGAAGACAGTGCAGTCTTCTCCACTACACACTGGAGCATATCTGCAAAAAATTCCTCTGGCATAAGTGCATTAGATGAGAAACTAATTGCTCCTTCCTTCCATCTTCCAAGCATCTTGGCATTGGTCATTTAAAGGGAAGTGTTGTAATTGTCATTTCAAGGATAGAGTTAGGAATATTTCCATCGTTTTGCATCCAGATACGTGTTCCTTTCTTGGGTTAAGCAGAACACAAAGCTCTTCAGCTTTTTTCCCTATAACCATAATGTTTGTGTTGAGGTGAACTCCCTGAAATGCCTGAGCTCCCCACGCACTCACGTTTTTATAAATATGTCAAATATGACAACTAACAACCCTATAATAAGAAGCACATAAAGATCTGGGTGACTGTTGCAATGATACCTTGAAAAGGAACACTACACTACACTACACTGTACAGACCTGGGGAAATGTCCTTCTTAAATGCTGATGCACATGTTTGCTAATGTAACAAAGGGTCAATGTTTTCAGAGGAGGATTGAAGGCCCATCAGCAATGATGGGATACAAATAAAATTTGTGCATGTGATATGCGGTAGGAAATTTAAGTGGAAACAACAGGAAATATTCAAAAATAAAAAACTGAAACGATATTGATAGGGATGTACAAAACAACTAAAATGTCCAGTTTCCATTTCTAAAGTGGGCTTATATTGAATAATAATAAAAAATTACCAAAACATCTATGTCAGATGAAATGGACAACTTTTTAAGAATTCGGATTATTACAATACAGCAGTGTTATTGTAGATTAAATGTAATTATATTCACTTTCATAAGATATTTATGATCCACTTATGTATGAAAATAATGGTATCATATAAATAAAACAACATACAGTTTAATGGGATATGTTATTTTAGTCAATATTGCTGATTTTGAAGAAGGTTGATGTTATGAAAATAAAATTGAAATTATAGCATCATCATATGAATATTGGGTGGTATGGTGGCACAGTGACAGCGTTGCTGCCAGGCAATAAGGAGACCAGGGTTCACATCTTGGGTCCTCCCCATGTCTGTGTGCGTTTCCTCAGGGTGCTCCAGTTTCCCCCCACAGTCCAAAGACATGTAGCCTAAGTGAATCAGTGTTCCTAAATTGGCCCAAGAGTGAGGTTGGGGTTGATATTTTGAGTGTTTTTGTCCTGTGATGGACTAGTTCCCTGTCTAATGTTTGTTCCTGCCTTGTGTCCTATGTTTGCTAGGATGGGCGCAGAAGACCCCCGTGACCAACTTCAGGATAGAATTGACGGACTGACATAGCATTATAACAAAGATAGGTTTCAATGGGAAATGTTTTTCATCAGTGGTTACCTGTTTGGTTTGTAGACGTTAAAGTTGATTCTGCGAAAATATAATGACAATAAAAGCCTTAGGCACAATGAATATGTTGTGGAATACTTCCATACCTTACATACAATTTAATATTTTAGACCTAAATTTCTTCCGTTCAGGGTCTTTTACCCTCCCTCCTTTCTACATCACTTACTGATGTGGCTTGCTAAGAGAGATAAAATTAGAACAGACTGATTGACCACCTTCTCAAGATCAAATATTCTGCAGAAACATAAAGGTGATTCACATAATTCTTGATGCGTTTTAAATTAACATTACGCAGGAACTTCTGATCGCTGGAATATATTAAAATCTTTATGTCTGGTTTTCTTAATCTACTTTTAATGAAGGAAATAAAAAGACAATACTGCATTATTTTGAGTTTACATCATTTTCCAAAGAAAGACTTTTTTTACTTTTTTTCAGAGATAAGTTTTTCAATTAAACCACCAGTATTCATCAGTATTTCCAAATCAATTTATATTAAAAGAGGCAAAAGTAAAAACATCTGTAGCATCGGTAATCTGTTTTTTTAATGTGACGTGGACAAATACTAAAACATGAAAGGTTAAGAAACCATAGTAAGATTTCTTTGTTTTCCTTTGTTTTGGTTTTTAGTCACACATCTTCTTTCAACAGAAATTCATGTGCTTTTTACTACGTCTTTAACAGTTTATAATTATTTAAAAAAAACTTTCACTGTTCTTCTTTAGCATTCCAGGTATATAATCTCATTTAAGCATGAACAAATTCTGAAAATAGAATCCTTGTACTGTTTTGTTTCCTCCTTCCACAAAACAACCATAGCCTTACGAAATGTCCAGATGTTTTGTCTTTTTCTTTAAATTTAATTGAGATTCCCAACTCAATTAACTTCAATTAACTTCAATTAACTCTAACTTCATAATATTGTGGTCTGACTGCTGGTTAACAACAAGGTACAGTTGAAACAGCACGTAGCTATCTTACAGAATATGAAAGAGGTAAGGAATTATAATTCCACAAACTTAATACAATAAAAACAGTTAATAGAACAAAGCCTAGAGTTTACAACTTCTGCATACAAAGAAAAAAACAGATAAAACTTACTTGTTGTTAAAGTAGAATTCATAATTGTGACTGGCATTTAAAACATATGAAAACGTAAAATTAATATAGTCCTAATGAAGAACTCATGAAGCATTCATTTGACTAAAGCAGGAAGTCATATTTTTAAAAAATTTGTTTTAAGATGTAGACCACAGAAATCACAATTACTTTTACTTGTACATTATCAATTTAGTTGAGTCAAGGAGACAGAACATTATTACAAAATCACCTATGACATAAACATAAATAATATGAAAATGGGAGAAATAATCACTCAAAATTAACCAACATAACAGTAAATCATAAAATACACATAACCTCAACCCAATAATTGACAATATCAGACAGACTTTCAGGTTGAGTTACAAAATTTGCTGAATAGCTGCCATTGTGACAGAATCACAGGCAAAAGTCCAAAAAAGAACAATGCTGAAAATAATGAGTTGTTCTGTACATACTTCAATTTCCAAACAAGATAACTAATATTTGAAAGAATTTTCAGGAAACATTACTAATTAAAAAACAACCTAAAGTATTATGAAAAAGCTACAAAATATTTAAAACTGAAAAAATAAAATTATGTCAGTAGGTATGTACACGGTATTTAGAATTTCTTGCCTTCAACTCTGTTATTAAGCTTACATTTAATAATAATAACATTTTAGCAAAACTCTTATTTCAGATGAAAAGGATAACTTGATAGCATTTTTGATAATTTGCATACTGCAGTGCTTTTATATATAAAATGTCAATATACTCATTTTGAAGAGTTCTATATCTGTCTATAATAATTACCATATCACACTGTATACAATGGATACTGTTTTTATCAGTGGTTACCTGTTGTGTTTTTAGAAGTTAAGGTTGAATTTATAAACATAAAATTAATAAAAAATATTCAATTAACATTATCCGATCAATATATTATAACAACATACATTTTAATGGAAACTAGTTTATCACTGGTTATCTGTTGTGTCTGTAGTAGTTAGTAATAAGACTGAAAAGAAAATAATTTAATAAAACACACTATTTTATCAATATCACAACATACATTTTAATGGGAAATCTTTTTTAAATTCATGTTTTACCTGTTGTGCTTGGAGAAGTTAAGGATGAATCTGTGAAAATAAAATCAAAATTATAAACTTATTTTAAAAAGTCTGAATTAGCTTAAGTAGCTAATGCCTTGCTTCATAAGTTAGAAGCACATTATATACAAAAATAGTTGCCTCGAATATTTGAAATATTAAAATGTTTTCTTCAATTTAAATGTTTTAAGTCTAAATATTCTCAGTTGTAATACAAATTTGTAATTTTTCACCCTATAATAAATGTCCATAAAGGGCTAGATTCGTACTAAACGATTTAAAATACATTTTAATGGGAAATCTTTTTTAAATTCATGTTTTATCTGTTGTGCTTGGAGAAGTTAAGGATGAATCTGTGAAAATAAAATCAAAATTATAAACTTATTTTAAAAAGTAAAAATTAGCTTAAGCATCAGCAAAGATAAAAAAAGATAATAAGATTGCTTATATGTTATGCAGTGGAAAGGCTAGGAGGGAAAAACATAAAATATCCTAATCTGAAAAAATTAAACATCGATACGTACATGTAGAGCACAAACAATGTGCTGTTTATATATGTCATACTGTATAAGCGTACACTCACTAACTATTCAAATTTACCCAAACACTTGTCAGATGAAACTGACTACCGCATACACTCTCAGATAAGTCCTCCATCAGATAAGTCGGGACTTGATTTTACTGCAGAAATTTCTGGTATTTTATAATGTTAGTCATATAAGTCGAATGCGGAAAACTCACACTATTGGTCCAAGAGATTATGATATGCTAACGCACACCTGAGAGAGTAACTACGGAGCACACTGCCTTTTTACCCTATGCTCCTAACCTCTCTGTCTGTATTGTCCCTAAGTGACCACGCAGTAATACCTGAACAATTCCAAAGCGATGTTTGCACTGGTTGTGTTTTTTGTATCTCACGCCTTTATACACCTTTATCGTAGGAGCATCCCTTATCTACGATGGAGCATTCGATCAGGAGAAAATATGAGGCTGGTTTTAAATTAAATGTCGTTGGAGTAGCGATAGAAATTAGCAACTTCCCTGCTGCAACAAAATTCGATGCATCTGAGAAACTGATGCGAGATCGGAGGAGGCAAGAAGATGTGAAAAAAAAAAATTAAGTGTTCTATTTTTGAACAGGCGTATATGTCAGGGTCTGATTTTATGATCAATTTTTCAGGTTTCAAGACCTGACTTATACATGAGTATATACGGTCCATGTTAATTGTTTTGATGATTGCCATATTAAAGTGCTTGTTAAATTTAAAACAATTTTATTCAGTTTAACTAATAATTTATGATCAAACTGTTTTACTCAGTTACACAAATAATTTATGATCAAGCTGTTTATAAAAATTACAGTACCATATTAATGTTACAGCATAATTTTCAAAGGGAAATCTTTTTTTTCTGTTTATCCAGTGGTTACCTGTTGTGTTTGTACAATGAAAGGACAATTCTGTGGGGAAAAAGTCAAAATTAATATATAATTCTTAATGTGTCATAAAAATGTAAAACAACTTAAGTTTCAATAGGAAATCTTTATTTTATCAGTGGTCACCTGTTGTTGGGTTTGTATAATTGAAGAATAGGTCTGTGAAAATAAAATGAAAATAAAAGTAAAGTTCATGATGAAAATCTTATGGAAATTCATTATACAAATGTAAGTGAAATTAATAGTTTTTGATAAGCGCTAAAATAATATTACACATGTAACATACATAACTGGAACATATTACAATGTTTATGTTAAACATTCATAAACTATTTAAAAAATAAACTGCAAACAAAACTGTGAACATTTTGCCTATGTAAAATCTAGAAAATAAAAGATTATTTTTTCTCAAAGACAGTTTTCAGTTAACAGTAGAAATACCAAAGCCTATGAAAAAACTCGTAAAACCCAGTCCACCTTAAATCCATTCGCATCTCTCCGTCAGTGTCTTTTGTGTTGCAAATGTGTTGATAATCCCAAGCAGCAAACAACCTGTTATTTACTATACCTTGATGTGTTTACTTAACTTCCTACAGCGTAAAGTCACAAGTAAACTGCGGAGCTTCCTGTGTTTGAGCAACACGGGCACGTCGACACAATACATTAATACTGAAGTGACTTTAGCTCGAGGTGGAAACTTCAAGCAGCTGTTGTTACGGTTCTGTCCATAAACGGTTTCCAAAGCTTTATGACCTTAGTCTCGGAAAGCCTTTGTCCTGTGCGGTGACTAGGATCTTCTTCTGAATAAGATCAAACACAGTTGCATAGGGTGTGAAAGGAGCTTCCAGCTGCAGCTAAAGTCACTTCAGTACACATGTGCTGTGTCAACATGCCCGTGTCGATCAAACACAGGAAGCACTGCAGTTTACTTGTGACTTTACGCTGTAGAAGGTAAGTAAATAAATCAAGGTAAATAACATTCAATCTGACTTTTATATACAAAGTATAGTGATGGCAAAAGTGTGACGGCAGCTTCCACCTGCAGCTATAGACTCTTCAGTATGTGAGCAACTCTCCACGCTAGTGTTTAGATCTGGATGGTATATGTGCCCAAAAAAGAAGTCTGACTGCATTCTTGTAGAATTGCTCGCATACTCACATGTAAGCAAGCATTTTTCATGACATTACGTGTGTAATTTGTGAGCATGCACTTGTCGATCAAATACAGGAAGCTCTAAAGTCTACTTATGACCTTACGCTGTAGGAAGATAAGTAAATAAATGAAGGTAAATAACTTTCGATCTGGCTTTTATACTGTATAAGTAACATATAAATGTTTCTTATGTAAAGACCATGACAAAACATAATCACAAACAGGACTTTGCACGATACGTTGGCGAGCTCTGTAAGTCGTGCTGTTTTGCTGAAGGACAGGTGTGGGGCAGACTGACTGGCAGGATGACACCGGACCTCTTCTTGCATCCAAACGGTGTCATCTATCTTGCCTTTATGCCTGGTGCAGCTGCGTTGTTGTTATATGTGAGTGGACGTTTCTTGTGGGGAGGACTTATGTTTTCTTTCTCTGATGTAGAACCCTCATCCTCATCTGAGTTCACCTCTGTCATAGCATGTCTTTATTTGAAAACAGCAGTGTCAGATTAGGGCGAGCCTGAACATGACTGAGAGAATAAAACTGAATAAAAAAGAAACGCTAATCTTTACAAGTACCATACATTTACACCGGCTGTTACAGACTCAAATCAAATGTATGTTTTTATTGTATATTAGTTACAATATGAGCAGCTCACTACTGAAAACGTTTATTTTGGGATGCAGGAAGGCTCAAACTCGCAACCTTTTGAATAGGAGTCAGCAGTTCTTAACGCTGTACTACCAAAGAAGTCAACAAACCACACTAACCTAATTTCTTTTTCTTCGTTTATAGTCTTGAATAAAAGCACACTTGTTCTGTTATATTTGTACCTTTTCTGAAAGTGCTTATTTGATATTTGGTCTTCAGTCTTCACACATTATACACTTCATGTAAAAATGTTGCTGTTGGTACTAAAACATGAAAAAGTTTGTCTTTTAGGTATGTTCTCAATGTTTCTTGCATTTCCTGTCATCCTACACTTACATAGATCTTTGTAGACACAGAACACACATGAAATGCATGTGTTCCAAATAACTATATTTATTAGCCTATACAGCTCTAGGTACCTGACTCCCTGATAAACAAGGCTTGAGCTGGGAGAGGTTTTTGCCGTTTCTGCAGTGGAGGGAGCATGGGATAGCAGGCAGCTTGGGCTTATTGACACATTTACACAAAAGACTCTGATGGAAAGGTGCGAATGGATTTAAGGTGGGCCGGGTTTACGAGATGTTTTGTAAACTTTGGTAATTCTAGTGTTAAATAAATAGGAGTGAAGCTTTTGCACCATTGCTTGTCTTCATGCATGCTCACCTCATGGACATGTACTGATATGGTCAATGTAAATAACATTGGATAGTGAGGGGTTAGGGGTGTTCACCTTGGCCCTGACAAGCTTCTTAAAATGAAAGTATTCTTTTCTATCAGTGTATCTGTTGCCTACAGAATCGGTGAGAAGAACCAGGAAGGAGGAGAAGCAGAAAGTACACAGCCACCCAACAATATGACAAACACTGGAAAGCCACACACATCTAAGTACATTGGCCTGCATCATTGATGGCAGGTCTTCAAATAGCAGGGGGTATCACTGATTTGCAACACCATTTTATTTGCTTTTGTTTTTTTAAGAATCATTGAGTGTTAAATCTATAATGACTGAATAAAAGTTTATTCCCTGCTCTGCTTGCTTGTCTTGTATCTTTATTTGTAGTTTGGGTTACAGAAAAGGTGAGATGTCCTCTGACTGGTGAAGTGTAGCAAAGTAGCAGTCATTTCTTGATCAGTACGGCCCATAGTCCAAGTGGCAAGTGTGTCTGTGGGCTGTGTCTCCTTCCAGGAAAAGTGACTGAAAGTATAAGAGAACTAGAGCAAATGTGGAGGAAGTATGTGTAAGTTCTCATAAAAAAACAATGTGGAAGTGGGAATAAAAATCTATGTTTCTGGAAAAGGTCACCCCAAAAACCCATCTACAATCAAAAAGCAGCCAAAAATGTTCAACAGGCATAATGGGAAGCATTGCAATATACCGTACTTGCATGTGCCTCGTTCTTGTCTTGTGTTTTTAAAAGTTCATGAAAATTAATTAATTGTTCATAGTGGAATAAAAAGTTAAAATAACCATTGTGAAGTATTTTAGAAAAGGTAATCTGTGTTTTGATTACTTTCCAACTCGAATTAGTGTTTGTACCATGCCATAAGCCAATTACATTATATTTACTAAATTATATAATCCATTTACATTATAATTATAAAAAAGCTTACACTGTGTTTTTTTTCTTTTTCAGGTGCAACAATCTTGAATTAAAATATAAACAAATTCTAAAAGTACAGTTCTGCCATTCATTGTTTTGATTCATCTTTCCACAACACAAAGACAATCTTGCTTCTTAAATATGTAAGTGTATTGTTTGAAAAATTAAACTGCAGTCGTTATCCATGACATGCATTTAGTTGCCCTTCCTCAAAAGTGCTTTCTAAGTTTTTGCATGGTAAGTAACTGCCACCTTGACTAAATGTTAAGGTAATAACAGTATGAATTCATCTTGACCACTATGGAGCAAGGAAGGAAACACAATTTCAGAAATTCAGTACATTTCAGTAGATTAACAGTTCTAGAGTTAAGACTACATCCACTTCACACCTTCACACTTATTCATTTCTCAGCTATAAACAGAATTTAAATGACTTCAGCTTTTCCTTCTGCATACATTTGCAGTGCGTGTGTTTAGGTGAACTCTCCCAAGTTCCTCAGCTTTTAACCTATCTACATTTTGTGAAAATCTCAAGTAATAATTCTTTTCATTTATATAGCGCTTTTCTCACTACTCAAAGCACTCAGCAATTGCAAGTTAAGGGCCTTGCTCAAGGGCCCAACTGAGCGAGTCCCTAATGACATTTATGGGATTCGAACTGGCAACCTTCTGATTGCCAGTACAGATCCCTAGCCAGAGAGCCACCACTCAGCCTACAATTATGTATGTATTAAGTATGATAACTAACACCCCTAACGTAAGAAAACAGAGTAAGGTTTTAGTGAGTGTTACAATATTTCCTTGAAAAATATCCCTTTGAACCAGGGGAAAACTCCTTTTAAGTGTGAATACAATACTATAGATCAATAGAAGTATAGAGGGCATTCATTTAGGGGGTAGAGGGGCCATCAGCAAAGTTGGAATAAAAAAAAAAAGATTGCTTATGTTATATGCTTTGGAAAGGACAGGAGGAAAAAACAAAATATTCAAAACTGACAAAATGAAAAATGTATAGTGTCACACATATGCACATGGGAGGCAGCTAAATGGCTTGAATGAGGGCAACTCTGAATCAGACCGGGATGTGGCAGAGTGCACCGATTCTTTTTCTTGCTTTCCTGCAGACCATTCACGGAAATTCTGCCTCGCCCTGTTGACATCACTTCTGGGTCAGAACCAATGGATGAAGACCTTTCTGGTTCTGGCCCCCTTGATGTCATGTCTGGGCCCGAGCCTATGGTTGAAGTTCCTTCCCGTCCTGCCCCTTTGACGTCACTTCCTATACTGACCTTTAAAAACCTCCTTTTTCCTATTCCCTCAAACAGTGTCCTGTTCTAATGCCTAATGCTGTATAAGCTTACATTCAAAAACAATTAAAACTTACCCAAACACTGTCTGACTATATGCTAAGTGTTTTGATTACTGGCATACTGCAGTGTTTTTAAAACTTAATGTCATTTTATTCAGTGTGACAAATAATTTATGATCAAACTGTTTACAAACATTACAGTATCATATTAATATAACAGGATAAGTTTCAATTGGAAATCTTTTTTTTAATCAGAGATTACCAGTTGTGTTTGCAGAATTGAAGGACAATTCTGTGGAAAAAAAAGTGAAAATTAATATATAATTAATATTGTATCATAAAAATGTAAAACAACGTACGTTTCAATAGGAAATATTTATTGTAATCAGTGGCTACCTGTTGTCATGTTTCTATAATTGAAGAGCAGTCCTGTGAAAATAAAATTGAAATAAAAATATAATTCATGATGAAAATCTTTTGGAAATACTTGTTTTTTGTAATTCACATCATTTTTTGATGATTTTTGAGCTACAGTAACATTACACATATACATAAATGGAAGATATTACAATGTTTATGTCAAGTATTCATAAACTATATCAAAAATAACTACAAGCAAAACAGTGAACATTTTGCCTGCGCAAAATTTGGAAAGTAAATTATTTCTTTTTCAGTTATAAAAATGGGATTCATCAGTATTTTAAAGGCAATTTATAACAAATTAAGAGATGATTAAATCTTTTGAAAGCAGGGATGACCTGTTTTCAAATGATACAGACAGATACAAAAGCATGAAAGAAAATCAGAAATGGTAGCCATAGAGAAAAGTGATTTTAGTATATTATTTTTCATATTCTTTAAATTGTTAAAAGTATTATAGACAATTTTTATGTTATATCTGCCGTATGCTTTAACTGTAGGCACAGTTCTCTTTGACTTGAAACCAGCTTGTCTAAACAAAAACCAAGAAGTGTTAGTAGAGACAGCCGACAGTAGGCAGTTGTACAAAGAAGGGATATTTCTTCAGTCAGAAAATCAGACAGACACCTTTGGCAAACAAGTATGATTTAACAGTTCAAAACTTTAAAAATGAAAATCATATTTAAAGAAAACTCAAATTCTAATAATTATTTTCTGGACTTTACACCTGCATAAAAGCGAAGCTCTTGCACCATGCCTTGTCTTCATGCATGCTCACCTCATGGACATGCAGTGATATGGTCGGTTTAAATAACATTGAACAGTGAGGGGCTAGGGGTGTTCACCTTGGCCCTGATAAGCTTTAAAAAGTCATCTGCTTAAACTGAAAGCATTCTTGTATACTATTCTATCATCTGTTGTCTACAGAATCGATGAGAAGAACCAGGAAGAAGGAGAACCAGAAGGAAAACAGTGACACAACAGTGTGACAAAGACTGAAAAGCCATACATATCGGCCTGCATCAACGATGACAGCTCATCAAATAGTAGGGTGTATCACTGAATTGCAACACCCTTTTATTTGCTTTTCTTTTTTTTAGGAGCATTAAAAATAATTAAAAGTGTTAAATCTATAGTGATTGAATAAAAGTTTATTCCCTGCTCTGTTTGCTTGCCTTGTTTCTCTACTTGCAGTTTGGGCTATAAAGAAAGAGGATATGTCCTCTGATTGGTGAACTGTAGCACAGTAGCTGTCATTTCTTGGTTAATACGGCCCATAGTCCCAGCGCCAAGTGTATGGAGTCTGTGGACTATTTGTCCTTCCAGGACAGCTGAGTGCAAGAATAAGAAAAGTAGAGCATATGTGAAGGAAGTATGTGTGGGTCTACATTAAAAAGAATGTGGATATGGGATTAAAAATATATGTTTCTGAAAAGGTCACCACAAAAACCCATCCACAAACAAAAAACAACCAAAAATGTTCAACAAGCATGTTGGGGAGCATTGCAATATGTTGAACTTGCATGTGTCTCTCTTTTTTTTTGTGTTATTTAAAAGTTTTTTAAAGTTAATTAATTGTTCATAGTGGAATAAAAAATGAAAATAATCATTGTAAAGCATTATAGAACAGGTAATCTGTGAGCTCACTACCTTCCAACTCAACTTAAAGTGATTGTACCATATCACAAACCATTTACATTATAATTATTAAATTATGCAGTCAATTTACATTATAATTATTAAAAACCTTATGCTTCCTTTTTTTCCTTTTCAGGTGCATAATCATGAATTAAAATAAAAACAAATTCTAAAAGTACAGTTCTGCCATTTGCTGTTTTGATGTCTCTTTCTACAACACAAAGACATTCTTGTTTCTTAAATATGCAGGTGTATTGTTTCAAAAATTAAATTGCAGTCCTTTCCATGATATGCATTTTGTTGCACCTTCCCCAAAAGTGCTTGTAAGGTTGTGTAGGGTAACTGGCACCGTGACTAAATGTTAAGGTAATAACAGTGTGAACCCAGCTGACAGCTATAGAGCAAGAAAGGAAACAATTACAAAAATTCAGTATGTTGGAATAGTTTAACAGTTCTAGAGTTAAGACTAGTTCCACTTCTTCACACCCTAACATGTATTACTTTCTAAGTTATAAGAAGAACTAAAACAACTTCAGCTTTTCCTTCTCTATAAATTCACATTGTGTGTGTTAAAGTGAACTCTTCCAAGTTCCTGAGCTTCACACCTATCTACATTTTGTGAAAATCTCAAGTATGATAATTAACATCCCTAACATAAGAAACAGGGTAATTTTTTAATGAATGTGTCAGAGATGGCTGGGGTGGCGACCCAGCCGGGACACCTAGGAAGACCAGAGGAGGGCTTACACCTTCCCCAGACCATGTGGGGGTGACTGCCCTGGTTCCTTTGGGGGCCATGGGTACAAAGCTTAGAAGCTCAACCCATGTAGGGGCCTGTGGTCACCGACAGGGGGCACCCCGTGCCTTTGGAGCCCTGGACCTTGGCACTTCCGCCACACCCGGAAGAGCAGGGGGGAAGAAGACTGGGGATACCTGGAGTGCTTCCGGGTGCACTAACAGCACTTCCGCCACATGGGGGCATGTCGGTGGGAGATTGCTGGGAAGCACCTGGAACACATCCGGGTGTGTATAAAAGGGGCCGCCTCCCTTCATACAATGGCGAGAGTCGGGAGCGGAGTGGACTGAGCTGGAGAGGAGAGAAGGAGGCGCTCTGAAGCTAGGCATTATTGTGGCCAGGATTTTGGGGGACTTGTGGGGTTTGTGGTGCACTTAAGACATATAAATATTGTAAATAAACGTGTGGTGGGTAAAATGAACGTGTCTGCCTGTCTGTGTCCGGGTCATGTTCCACAAGTGTTACAATGTTTCCTTGAAAAATATCCCTCAGAACCAGGGAAACCTCCTTTTAAGTGTGAATACAATACAATAGAGCAATGGAAGTACAGAGAGCATTCAGTGAGAGGGTAGAAGGCCAATCAGCAAAGATGGAATAGAAAATAAGATTGCTTATGTGATATGCTGTGGAAAGGACATGAGAAGAAAACATAAAATTAAAAATTAAACTTTATAGGTAAATATACAGCATAATGTCCTTTTATTTTATCTCTATTACTGTATAAGCTTAAATTCACTTTTCCCCAACTCTTAAATCAGATGAAACTGTGACTACATGTTAAGTGTTTTATTGGCATACCGCAGTGCTTTAGAAACTTAATGTCATTTTACGGAGTTTCACAAATCATTTATTTTCAACCTTTTTACTCACTTTCATAAATAATTTATTATGGAATTGTTTATAAAAATTGCAGTATCATAGCAATATAACAGCATACGTTTGAATTGGAAATCGTTTTTTTCTTAATCTGTGGTTACCTGTTGTGTTTGTACAACGAAATAACAATTCTGTGGAAAACAAGTTAGAATTAATATATGATTACCATTGTATCATAAAAAAGTAAAACAACCTAAGTTTCAATAGGAAATCTTTATTTTATCAGTGGTTACCTGTTGTTATTTTTGTATAACTGAAAACCAGTTCTGTGAAAATAAAATGAAAAAAATATACATAATTTATGATGAAAATATTATAGAAATACTTTATACAAATGCTGGTGTAATTTACATAGTTATTGGCATGTGCTACAGTAACAGTACACAGGTAATATACATAACTGGAAGATATTACAATGTTTATGTCAAAAATTTAAAAAATAATCTACAAACAAAACTGTGAACGTTTTTCCCTGTTCAAAATTTGGAAAGTAAATACATATTTGTTTTTCAACAAATAGATTTCAGTTATAAAATGGGATTCATCGGTGTTTTCAAGGAGGTTTATAACAAATTTGAAGACAGCAAAAACTTTGGAAAACAGAGTTGACCTGTTTTTGATTTATACAGAGAAATACAAAAGCATGATAGAAAATCAGAAATGGCAGCTGTAGATGAAAGTGATTTTTTTATATTTCATATTCTTTAATTTGTTCAAGAGTATACACAATGGTTTGTTATATTTGCCATATGCTTTAACTGTAAGCACAGTTCTCTTTTATTTGAAACCAGCTTGTCTAAACAAAAACCAAGAAGTGTTAACAGAGACAGCAGACAGTTGCACAAAGAAAGGATTTTTCTGCAGTCAGAAGATCAGGCGGACACCTTTAGCAAACAAGTATGATTTAGTAGGTCAAAACTTTAAGCTGCAAAATTATATTTTAAGAAAGCTCAAGTTTTAATAATTATTTTCTGGAATTTACACATGCATGAAAGCAAAGACCTTGCACCATTGCTTGTCTTAATGCATGCTCGCTTTATGGACATGAACTGATATGGCCAGTGTAAATGACATTGGACACTGAGGGGCTAGGGGTTTTCACCTTGGCCCTGACAAGCTTTAAAAAGTCATCTGCTTAAACTGAAAGTATCTTTTCTATCATCTTTTGTCTACAGAATTGATGAGAAAAACCAGGAAGGAGGAGAAGCAGAAGGAACACATCTACACAACATTCTGACAAGCGCTGGAAAGTCACATACATCTAAGTGCACAGGCCTGCATTATCGATGACAGGTCATCATCTGATTTGCAACACCCTTTTATTTATTTTTGGTTTTCTTAGACACATTAAGAATAATTAAGAGCGTTAAATGTATAATGACTGAATACAAGTTTATTTTCTGCTCTGCTTGCTTGCCTTGTTTCTCTATTTGCAGCCCATGGCATACAGAAAGAGGAGATGTCCTGTGATTGGTGAAGTGTAGCACAGTAGCAGTCGTTTCTTGATTTAGATGGTCTGTAGTCCCAGTGGCAAGTGCATGCTGTCTGTGAGCTGTCTTCTTGCAGGCCAGGCAAGTATAAGAATAAGAAAACTAGAGCAGACGTAGAGGACATATGTGTGGGTCTGCATAACAAAGAAGGGGGACGTGGGAATAAAAATATATGTTTTTGGAAAAAGTCACCCCGAAACCTTTCCACAATCAAACAGCAGCCAGAAAAGTTCAACAATTATGATATGGCATGGGGAGCATTGCAGTATGTTGAACTTACATGCGCCTCTCTTTTTTTCTTGTGATTTTTAAAAGTTCTTGAAAGTTGATCAATTGTTCATAGTGGAATAAAAAGTGAAAATAATCATTGTGAAGCCTTTTACAACAGGTAATCTGTGAGCACATTGCCTTCCAACTGTAGTTAAAGTGATTGTACCATGTCACAAACCATTTACATTATAATTATTAAAGTATGTAATAAATTTACATTATAATTATTAAGAAGCTTAGCTGTCCTTTTTTCCTTTCAGATGTACAATCCTGAATTAAAATATAAACTAATTCTAATAGTACAGTTCTGCCATTTGCTGTTTTGATGTCTCTTTCCACAACACAAAGACAGTCTTGCTTCTTAAATATGCAGGTGTATTGTTTCAAAAATTAAACTGCAGTTAAGACCCAATTTGACAGCTATGGAGCAAGGAAGGAAACACAATTCCAGAAATTCACTACATTGAAGTAGTTTAACAGTTCTAGTGTGAAAACTACTGCCACTTCTTCACACCCTGACATATATTAATTTCTTAGCTATAAGTAGAACTAAAATGATTTCAGCTTTTCCTTCTCTATATATTCACAATGCATGTGTTGAGGTGAATTATCTCAAATTCCTGAGCTTCACACCTATCTACATTTTGTGAAAATCTCAAGTACGATAATTAACACTCCTAGCTTAAGAAACCGGGTAAGGTTTTAGTGAGTGTTACAATATTTCCTTGAAAATTATCCCTCTGAACCAGGGGAAACCTACTTTTAAGTGTGAATACAATACTACTGTATAGTGTAATGGAAGTATGGAGAGCATTCAGTGAGAGGGTAGAAGGCCCACCAGCAAAGATGGAATAGAAAATTAGATTGCTTATGTGATATGCTGTGAAAAGGTCAGGAGGGAAAACATAAATATTCACAACTAAAAAGTAAGCATTTGCAGGTAAATATACAGCACAATGTTCTGTTTTTATCTCCAATACTGTATAAGCTTACATTCAATAACTATTATACCCTAATAACCCTAATAATCCTAATTTACCCAAACACTTATGTCTGATGAAACTGACTACGTTAAGTATTTTGATTATTGGCATACTGCAGTGCTTTTGAAATTTAATGTCATTTTACTCAATTTTACCCAGTTTCACAAATAATTTATGATCATACTGTTTATAAAAATTATAGTATCATATTAATTTAGCAGCATACATTTCAATAGGAAATCTTTTTTTAAAACAGCAGTTACCTTTTGTGCTTGTACAGTAAAAGGACAATTCTGTGAAAAAAGATAAAATATATAATTAACATTGTATCATAAAAATGTAAAACAACCTAAGCTTAAATAGGAAATCTTTATTTTATCAGTGGTTACCTGTTGTTGTGTTTGCATAACTGAAGAACAGTCCTGTGAAAATAAAATTAAAATTTAATTCATGTTGAAAATCTTGTGGAAATACTTTGTACTAATGTGAGTGTAATTCACTTGATCACTTGATGTGCGCTACAGTAACATTACACAGGTAATTTACATAACTGGAAGATATTATAATGTTTATGTCAAGTATTCATAAACTTTCAAAAATTAACTACAAACAAACCTTTCAATATTTTGCCTGTGCAAAATTTGGAAAGTAAATGGTTATTTTTTCTCAAAGACAATTTTCAGTTAAATAAATGAGGATTCAGCAGTATTATCCAGGCAATTTATAACAAATTAGAAGACATTGAAAACTTTGAAAAGTGGAGATGTTTTTTGAATGATACTCAATAATCAGAAATGGCAACTGTAGATGAAAGTGATTTTATGTTATATTTCATGTTCTTTAAATTGTTAAAAGGATTATAGACCAATGTTTTCTTTGCTGTATGCTTCAACTTTAAGCACAGTTCTGTTTCATTTGAAACGAGCTTGTCTAAACATAAAACAAGAAGTGTTAGGCAGTGGCAGCAGACAGAAGGTAAATGTACTTTAAACAGCAAAATTATATTTAAAGAAAGCTCAAGTTCTAAAAATTATTTTCTGGACTTTACACGTGTGAAAGCAAAGCTCTTGCACCACTGCTTGTCCTCCCAATTCCAGAAATTCAGCAGTTTTTGAGTAGTTTAACAATTCTAGAGTGAAGATTACTTCCACTTCTTCACACCCTGACAAGTATTCATTTCTTAGCTAAAAGTAGAACTTATTAATATTTTTTATATTTTACTTTATTAAAATCAAAAAACATTCCATACATGCCAGTCAAGTTTAACTAAACTGGTTTGAAACAAATCGACCCCCACCCATGTGAAAGCACTTTCATAATAGTAAAAATATGCAAATAAATAAATTAATAAAACTAGAATAGAAAAGAAGGGAGAGAATTCACTTTCTCAATTTAAATGCTTATTCTAAAATGTTATTTATCAGATCCTCCAAGGTTTAGAAAAAGTTTTGTACAGATCCTCTAAGTGAGAATTAGATTTTTTCCAATTTCAAATAGTAATAATCAGAGGAAAAGGGCTTTTAAAGGAGGTGATCAGCATGAGCTCAAGCGCGTGCACAAGGAACTCCGATTCCAGCTCAGGTCGGCGAAGGAGCAGTACAGGAGAAAGCTGGAGCAGAATTTGCAGAGTAACAGCATGAAGGAAGTGTGGGATGGGATGAAGATCATCACCGTCTTCAGACTCGAAGCGGGGTGCCACCGTCGAGAGAGACATGAAGAGAGCAAACTAAATAAACAACTTCTTTAACAGGTTTGACCACCCTAACCCACTCTTACCTTGGAGTACTGTGCCCTCCACCCATCCTTCTGCTGATACTAGCATAGGAGAGACATCCCCACCTACAATTACAGCAGCCCAGGTGAACAGAGAGTTGAGGAGACTTGGTGCCAGCAAAGCAGTGGGTCCAGATGGAGTATCGCCACGACTGCTGAATGCCTGTGCGCCGGAACTGGTGAGTCCTCTACAGCGCATCTTCAACCTGAGCCTGGAATAGGGTATGGAGGAATATTTCGGACAAAATGAAATAAATAAATAAATGCGTAAATAAATAAAAGTACTGTGAAATGTGAGCATAAATAAATAAATGTGTCATGAAATGAGAGCCTTAATAAATAAATATGTCATGAAATGAGAGCATAAATAAATAAATGTGTCACGAAATATGTTTTTCGTTGCTTATTTATTTATTTCATTTTGTCCGTAACATTCCTACAAACCGTCATGAAATACGGCGTGAAATAAAACTGTCACTTTCACTCGTCAAAGTTGAGAGGGTGGGCTCTAACACGCCCTCTAGTTACTGATTGGTGAATCGATAGCACAAGAGTTAATTAGAAAAATGCTTACTACTGCCGATTAAATGGATTCTGCCGAAGATATTACGTATTTCAGAGAGAATTGAAGATTTATCGGAAGAAATTACAATGTTGGCGGCCCTTTTAGACTCCGATATAGATGAAACTGTTTTTGAAATTATCGAAGAACAGGTGGAACGGACTCTACTACACTCCAGTTCAGGTGATGCAGTTCCCTGCTCTGGACGCCCATCCTTTGACATTCCAGCTGAGTCAATAGAACACCTTGAAGAAACATTGTAATTTCTTCCGATAAATCTTCAATGCTCTCTCTGAAATACGTAATATCTTCGGCAGAATCCATTTAATCGACAGTAGTAAGTATTTTTCTAATTAATTCTTGTGCTATCGATTCACCAATCAGTAACTAGAGGGCGTGTTAGAGCCCACCCTCTCAACTTTGACGAGTGAAAGTGACAGTTTTATTTCAAGCCGTATTTCATGACGGTTTGCAGGAATGTTACGGACAAAATGAAATAAATAAATAAGCAACGAAAAACATATTTCGTGACACATTTATTTATTTATGCTCTCATTTCATGACATATTTATTTATTAAGGCTCTCATTTCATGACACATTTATTTATTTATGCTCACATTTCACAGTACTTTTATTTATTTACGCATTTATTTATTTATTTCATTTTGTCCGAAATATTCCTCCATAATAGGGAAGAGTCCTGAAGCTTTGGAAAACATCTTGCATCACTCCAGTCCCAAAGGTATCACGTCCTAGTGAGCTGAATGACTTCCGACCTGTTGCCCTGACGTCACATGTGATGAAGACCATGGAGCGGCTGCTGCTTCACCACCTGAGGCCACAGGTCTGCCATGCCCTTGACCCTCTGAAGTTTGCATACCAGGAGAAGGTGGGAGCGGAGGATGCCATCATCTATATGCTATACTGATCCCCCTCCCACTTGGACAGAGGCAGTGGTGTTGTAAGAATTATATTGCTGGACTTCTCTAGCACCTTCAACACCCTCCAACCTCTGCTCCTTAGGGACAAGCTGACAGAGATGGGAGTAGATTCATACCTGGTGGCATGGATCGTGGACTATCATACAGACAGACCTCAGTATGTGCGTCTCGGGAACTGCAGGTCTGACATTCTAGTCAGCAACACAGGAGCACCACAGGGGACTGTACTTTCTCCGGTCCTGTTCAGTCTATATACATCGGACTTCCAATACAACTCGGAGTCCTGCCACGTGCAAACGTTCACTGACGACACTGCTATCGTGGGCTGCATCAGGAGTGGGCAGGAGGAGGAGTATAGGAACCTAATCAAGGACTTTGTTAAATGGTGCAACTTAAACCACTTACATCTGAACACCAGAAAAAACAAGGAGCTGGTGGTGGATTTTAGGAGGGCCCAGGCCATTCCTGGACCCCGTAATAATCAGAGGTGACTGTGTGCAGAGGGTACAGACCTATAAATACCTGGGAGTGCAGCTGGTTGATAAATTGGACTGGACTGCCAATACTGATGCTCTATGCAAGAGAGAACAGAGCCGACTATACTTCCTTAGAAGACTGGCGTCCTGCAACATCTGCAATCAGATGCTGCAGTGGTTCTATCAGAGTGCCCTCTTCTATGTGGTGGTGTGCTGGGGAGGCAGCATAAAGAAGAAGGGCATCTCATGCCTGGACAAACTGGTGAGGAAGGCAGGCTCTATTGTAGGCACGGAGCTGGACAGTTTGATATCAGTGGCAGAGTGACGGGTGCTGAGCAGGCTCCAGTCAATCATGGAGAATCCACTGCATCCACTAAACAGTATCATCTCCAGACAGAGGAGCAGCTTCAGCGACAAACTGCTGTCACTGTCCTGCTCCACTGACAGACTGAGGAGATCGTTCCTCCCCCACACTATGCAACATTAACATTATACAAAGTTATTGTCTGTTTTACCTGCATTTTTATCTTTCTTTAATTTAATATTGTTTTTTATCAGTATGCTGCTGTTGGAGTATGTGAATTTACCCTTGGGATTTATCTATCTATCTATCTATCTATCTATCTATCTATCTATCTATCTATCTATCTATCTATCTATCTATCTATCTATCTATATATCTAATAACATCAGTTATCCACTGACTTAAAAGAAGTGAGTTAGGATTCTTCCAGTTGAGCATGATAAGTCTACGTGCCAATAGTTTAGTAAAGACAATTACAGTTTGTCCTACTCTACTTTAAGCCCATCTGGAAGTACACTAAACACAGCTGTTAATGGGTTAGGAGGGATTGTGACACCAAGGCTGTCTGAGAGTCATTTAAAAAATTTTGTCCAAAATTATGTTAATTTGTTGTACACCCAACACATATGGCCCAGTGAGACTGGCACTCAATTGCAATGTTCACAGGTTAGATCTTACCTAGGAAACATTTTGGACAATTTTAAATGAGAGAGATGCACTTGATATACCGTATTTACTCCTGTACCACGCTCCCTCGTGTAAGACGCGCACCCTAATTTTTACAAAGAAAATCGGGAAAAAATCTTTTGCCTCGTGTACGACATGCATTGTGATTGTATAGGAAGCGAGTGAGGTTGGAGTAAGACACCGACGTGAATAACTGTAATGGAGAATAATTATGTCTCATTTAATTCTTTCTGCACATGATGCAGTACCCCTACTACAGAACGTTAAGTGTTTGTCACACCATGCTGCGAAAGGTGGGAATGACAAATAGCCATGTGAAATGAGACAAGAAAGAACCGTATAGAGACAATCGGTAAAGGACTGTAACGGCAAGTGGAAAATTATTGTACTCACCAGAATATTCCAGTTTAATCATCATCCTCCGATTCACTGCTGGATTCTCCACCGCTACTGACATCCCATACGGTACACGGTACACCGCTGCTTCTCTCTGCCTCCCGTGTGTATCGGGACACTCTTGTCTCCGACTGCATTAACAGTAGTGTTTGAGGGGTTCTCAAAATTAACTGAAGTTTGATCAGCATTACCGATTTGCCCTATTAAATACATTTTCTGCTGCCTCAACTGAATAACGTATTTTTGGAAAGCTAGTAGCTTTTCTTCATATGCGTCCAGTAGACACTAAGAAATGGTCGTGCGGCATCTTATTAATAGGCCATTCCTTTTCATGAAGCGCGTAACCCATCTGCGGCTTGCTTTGAACTGAGTAATGGGTATTCCACGTTCTTTCGCTATATCACGAGCTTTCACCTAAATCATTTCCGTGGACACTGCATATCCAAGCTGACGCCTGCCTTGAATGTAATCAGCGAGTGCAACTTCAACTTGTGGGAACTGGGCATGTTTTTCGCGAAATGCCTGTCTGTTTATGTTGCATGACAAAAGTTTTTCTTTCTTCTGTCGCCAATCTCGAATACATGACTCTGGAACACCGTACTTGCGACCCACTGCCCGATTTCCTATCTTCTCTGCTTCCAAAATCATTTTTAGTTTCTCTCCCACTGTTAAGGAGCGTAAACGCTTACTATCCATGCTGAATGAAGACACCAAACTGATTCAAAAACAAACCTACCCCTCTACCATGTTCCTCGTGTATGACGTGCACCGGATTTTCTATTGCTCATTTTTAGGAAAAAATCTGCGCGTGGTACACGAGTAAATACGGTATAATTTTAAGTTGAGTAATTTTATGCTTTGTGCTTATGGAGCTCAAGTGAATTCTGTGCATTGCTACTTTCCATTCCTTTTCTCACATGTTGAGTGAGAGATCCTTTTCCCACTGTACTCTGGGATCTTTGAAAGGGAGGGACTTCAAAATGTTTTTATATATTACAGAAATGCTGTTTGAATCCTCAAGACTGATCAAAATTTCTTCTGGTATAGAGGTAGGTGTGAGGTGAGGGAAATTGGGTAGGTTTTGTTAAACAAAGTTTCTAATTTGAATGTAGTGAAAGAATTGTATTGCTGGAAAGTTAAATTTGGAGTGTAATTGTTCACAGGATGCAAAGACATTGTCTATGTACAGATCTCTTAATTGATTTAATCCCGGATGTTTTCCAGACATTAAAAACTGTGTACATTTGAGAGAGTGGAAAAAGGTGGTTATTGTGCAGAGGTGCCACAGATAAAAGCTTCTCTATCTTAAAATACTTCTTACATTGGTTCCATATTCTGAGTGAGTGAAATACTTATTAGGTTGTTAGTGTATTGACGGTGACTTGTACTTATTAGGGTACAAAGCAAGGAATATAAAGAAGTACTGCAGGATCTTATTTCTATTGTGGACCAAGTCTGTGTCTGTTCATCTAATTGTGTAACTGTCCAGGTTTTTATAGCTTGTATATTCACCACCCAGTAATAAATTTGAAAGTG
The DNA here is from genome assembly GCF_016835505.1 of Polypterus senegalus. Lineage (NCBI taxonomy): Eukaryota > Metazoa > Chordata > Cladistia > Polypteriformes > Polypteridae > Polypterus > Polypterus senegalus. Next base: position 62,843,073 of record NC_053164.1, on the reverse strand, counting down.
AGGTACAGCAATGCCACCATCTTCCTTAGGTCTTTGTAGGGTCGCCTTTTGGATACATGGAGGTTTTGAATTCGAAATAAATGAGGTTATGGTTGAATCTCATTTCTTAAAAAAATATTTATTGATATATATTGGAATGTTTTGAAATAGATAAAAGAAGCTTAGGAAGGATATTCATCTTGACAATGTTAATTCTTCCAGCTAAAGTGAGATAAAGGGTAGATCATCTATGCAAGTCTTGCTTATTTTTTTCCATGCAGACAGATGAGCTTTATATTTACTGGTGATGTTTACCCCTAGGTATTTAAACTGATCTGCGATGATTAAAGGGAAGGAGTCCAATCTAATTTTGTGTGCTTGTGAATTCACTGGAGACAGCACACTTTTATTCAAATTAATTCTGAGACTAGAAATGTTTTGAAATTCTGTAAGTGCTGTGAGGACTGCAGGCACAGTATTTTGTCGATCAGATATATACAGTACCATATCATCTGCATATAGAGAAATTTTATATTCAAGTCCTTTTGTGATAATCTCCTTTATCTCATAAGCATTTCGACAGTGAGCAGCCAGTAGCTCAATGATGATTGCAAACAGCAGTGGTGACAAGGGACTTCCTTGTCTAGTACCCCGTTCTAGTTTGAAGCAGTCTGAGTTAATAGAAACTTAAGCTTCTGGACAGGTATACAGTAATTTGAACCATGCAAAGATGTTTGGGCCAAACCCAAAATTCTCCAATATAGTAAAAAGGTACTTCCATTCAATCATATCAAATGCTTTTTCTGCATCCAATGATAATATCTCCGGGGTGTTTGACTTTGTGGGTGAATATATCACATTAAACAGGCATTGAAGATTGGAAATTAAGAGTCTGCCTTTAATAAATTCAATTTGGTTGTGATATTACAGAAGGAAGCACTTTCTCAGTCCTTCTAACTAGGACTTTAGAAAGTATCTTTACATCATTATTCAAAAGTGAGATTGGTCTGTATGATGCACATTGCAATAAGTCCTTATTTTGCTTAGGAAAGACAGTAAGTAGAGCTTGATGAAAAGTTTGAGGTAGAATTTTAGCTTTAAGGAGAAGTTAAATGACTTCAGGTTTTCCTTTTCTTGTAATGCGTGTGTTGAGGTGAACTCTCTGAAGTGCCTGAGCTTCTCAACTATCTACCTTTCTTGAAAATCTCAAGTATGACAATTAAAACTCTTAGCATAAGAAACAGGATAAGGTTTTAGTATTACAATGTTTCCTTGAAAAAATATTCCTCTGAACCAGAGTAAACCTCTCTTTAAGTGTGAATACACACTATAGAATAATGTAAGTATCGAGAGCGTTGAGTGGGAGGGTAGAAGGCCCATGGAAAAATAATGGAAAAGAAAATAAGATTGCTTATGTGTTATGCAGTGGAAATGCCAGGAGGAAAAAACAACAAAATATTTAAAACTGAAAAAATAAAATTATGTCAGTAGGTATGTACAGAGTATTTAGAATGTCTTGCCTTAAACTCTGTTATTAAGCTTACATTTAATAATAATGACATTTTAGCAAAACTCTTATTTCAGATGAAAAGGATAACTTGATAGTATTTTTGATGATTTTCATACTGCAGTGCTTTTATAAATTAAATGGCAATATATTCATTTTGAAGAGTTATTTATCTGTCTATAATAATTACCATATCACACTATATAAATTTAACCACTTAAGTTTCAATGGATAGTGTTTGTATCAGTGGTTACCTGTTGTGATTTTAGAAGTTAAGGTTGATTTTATAAACATAAAATTAATAAAAAAATATATCATTCAATTAACATTATCAGTTCAATATATTATAACAACATACATTTTAATGGAAATATTTTATCAGTGGTTACCTGTTGTGTCTGTAGAAGTTAACAATAAGACTGAAAAGAAAATAATTTAATAAAACGTACAGTATTTTATCAATATCACAACATACATTTTAATGGGAAATCTTTTTTAAATTCATGCTTTACCTGTTGTGCTTGGAGAAGTTAAGGATGAATCTGTGAAAATAAAATCAAAATTATAAACTTACTTTAAAAAGTCTGAATTAGCTTAAGTAGCTAATGCCTTGCTTCATAAGTTAGAAGCACATTATATACAAGAATAGTTGCCTCGAATATTTGAAATATTAAAATGTTTTCTTCAATTTAAATGTTTTAAGTCTAAATATTCTCAGTTGTAATACAAATTTGTAATTTTTCACCCTATAATAAATGTCCATAAAGGGCTAGATTCGTACTAAACGATTTAAAATACCAAATAAACATGTTATCACTGACTTTGAAATAATGTAAAACTTTACCTAACATGCTTGTGTTTAAAATTTGGCATTTTTCACCTGGGAGTGACTGTTAAAAGGCTACAACCAAAGGTAAAGATTCAAATATCAACAATATTATCATATTTGTAATCAACAACATCAAATATCAAAAATTGTGCACAAAGAATATGGTCAAATAATGGCCTAAAAGTAAGTTTTATTTTATGTCTGTAGGGCACAAATTGGGGGAAAACCCTGGAAAGCATGATGTCTTGCGGAGCTGGACATCCAGATGAATCTCATTGAAAATTATATGTGGGGGTTTTCTAGTATCAGTGACTAAGAAAGCACAGGAAAAAAAAAAAAACTGAAATATTTTCAAAACTTTAATAGATAATTCTTATGAATATAATTACAGTATTATACAGATGTGGCAAATTTGTTAGTATTCCGCCATAAAAAATAATTCAGAATTGTCTCTGAAATAACTTGAAACGGACTAAAGTAATTGTCACCCTTTATTGTTTATTCCATATTTTACAAAAGTTAGACTTTGCTTTGGAGCTTTAATTCAACAGAATATTTTAAATAGTAGCACAAATGAAAACACTCATAGACAGAACATGATGGGACACTTAACCTTATATTTTATTGCATAACCTTTAGTGGCAATTACTGCCAACAAGCAATTCCTGTAGCTGTCAATGAGACTTCAGCACCCATCAGCAGATACTTTGGCCCACTCATCCTGAACAAACTGTTCCAGCTGTATCTGGTTTAAAAAATGCCTTCTCCAGACTGCATATTTTGTTTTTTTCCATAGATGTTTGTTAAGATTTAAATCAGTGTTCAGAGAAGACAATTTCAGAATAGTCCAGTGTTTTGTTCTTAGCCATTCTTGGGTGCTTTTAGCTGTGTGTTTTGGGTCACAGTTCTGTTGGATGATCAGTGACCTGTAACTGAGACAGAGCTTTTTGACAATAGGCAGTACATTTCATTCCAGAATGTCTTGATAGTCTTCAGATTTCATTGTTTCTTGCCAGATGCAGCAAAACAGCCACAAAACAAACCAAGCCTCCTCCATGGACCTTGACCTAGTAGTTCAGTTTGTATCTCTTCAGATGTTTTCCCTGGCTATTTGTCTGCCATTCTCACTATCCTTCTGCCCATTCCGGGGTTGATTTTCCATTTGCAGACACATCAAGAAGGTTGTCTACAGTCCCATGGACCTTAAACCTCCTAATAATATTTCTCAAACATTGTCACAGGAACATCAAGCTACATGGAGTTGTTCTTGTAGCCTTTGACTTTAACTTGCTTGTCTAGAATTTTCCTTCTGATCTCCTCAGACAACTCTCTCCTTTGTTTTTGCTGCTCTGTGTTCAGTGTAGGATGCAAGATAATACCAAGTGACAGTTTTTATCCATTTAAGTAGGCTGAGTCACTGATTGTACAATTGGAGACATGTATGATACTAATTAAAGAAAACAGCTAGTTTGAAAAATCATTTGAATCCAATTATTATTATAATCTTTTCCAGGGATACCAAGCAATGTGTCCTGGTGTGGCCTTGCTTTAGTTAAATGGACAATTGTCTTTTATTTAATAATTTTCAGGAGGAATACAGCGCTTTTTCAATGCACTTTGAAGATACCAACAAATTTGTCCACATCTGTATAAAAATAACCCCAGCAGTGGTTTACAATGTAAAGACTGAAGAATCTGGTGGTATGTATTTCAGGCAGAAGCCCTATGGGTACAGCCTTTGCAGTGCAGGATTTCTCTACAATTCCATACACACCTTTTTAACAGGTTGCCTCCAAAAGTGTATTCACATTTGAGAATCACATTTGACCCCGCAAGACTACCAGAACTGTGACTTTGTCCATGTTTGTCTGTTAAAACTGACCAGGTGGGGCCAGAACGTTCTACAGGAATTCTGCTGAGTGGCATTTTTTTTTCTCCTTCTATACTGTCAGCTAGCAATACCTCAGTTATTATGTTTATAGATTTATATTGTTATTAGTTTAAAATTGTATTTATGTACGAAATAAAGACTTACATATCAGTACAAGTAGGATCAATGCTGTCACCTTCATTTTAGTAACTGTAGAGAAAGGAAACACATAAAAGTTTTAATGTCAGTGATCTCAGGGATATCTGAAAATTTTCTTCGTGACCTTTTGAAAGTGGATTGACTGTATGCTTTTACCGTTCTCTTCATTAATACCTCTTAGTGTTACATCAAAGACCTCCTAAACCAAAAAAGTTTAACATCAACTTCAATTTTCTAGTAGCCCTTCTATTAATTTTTTAGTTGCTTGGAAACACAAACTGTTGCAAAAAATATAACATTCGGCCAATTAAGAAATGTTTTTTTGAATCAGTCCCTTGATTTAAAGATTTAAAAACAGTTAGGTAAAATTACAAAAGATTCATTTTTCCCCTCTTCTGTTTAATATAGTAAAATAAAATTTCTCCATTAAATAATACAAAAAATCCCTACATTAAAAAAATAAATTCAAATAAAAGCTCTTTCCAGTCTTAATTCATCAGATTTGCAAGATTAAGAAAGATATGCAAGGTAATATAACAGTAATAATAAATCTAAATTATATGCATTTGATGATCGTTGTTTTTGTTTTGATTTGACTTTTCACATCAAAGAATTGTCCACCAAAAACATTCCAAATACCAACATTCCTATAAGTAACCTTATTACAGGCATAATCATTACTTAAAGATTCTAGAGAGTTTGATCATGATTTGGATAATTTTATCCATTTTTGATTTTTGATTTAATATTCAATTTTACTGGGGCTTTAGTTTTACTTTCCAGGCCAATAACTGATGAACAATTCTCATCATCACCCAGTATTGCTTGATTTGATCAATGAATGGTTCAGTTATAGTTCATTCTTAAACTGCCTTTACAGCTTTTCATTTTTGTTGGAGGCTGCGTCCCACTCAATATTGATGAGTTATCTTGGAGTTTCTATAAAATGGCAGAAAACCATAGATTTTTTTTTCAGCATCATGTTATTTCATCCAGTAGATGGAAGCAGAATCCAAATAGTTGCTCAGGCTTAACATGTCACCAAAAGCCTTATCAACTGTAACTGTATAAAATTCCAAGCAGGATGAAAGCAGTAGGCACATGTCTAAAGAGGATAGGTTTATTGCAGGGCAGGATCTCTGATACTCAGTCTTGTGAGCAATTAAACTGCAAGAACCTTTTTGAACTTTTTTATTGTTTGTTTGGATGATAAAGATTAGTTAAGCATTATACGTGTGTGACCCACAATTTTTGATACAACAGATTGACAAGGATGGCAAAGTTTGTCCTGCCTTCTCAAGCTGCATTCTTGCCAGTACCTGGTAAACCGCTAGTTCTCTGGAGCTGCTGGTGTCTTTCATTATAGACGTTCCTGTTGGTGGCCGGAATGAATAATGTTAATACAACAAGGAAAAGGGAACTTCTTTTACATTGCTTGGGAGTGGAAGGGCAGTACATTTTTTCTACCCTGCAACCGACTCTTGAGTTTCTTGCAGCCTTGGTGACAGCACTGGCTGGCCATTTTGGACCAACGCAGTGTTCTCCTAAGCCATTTCCAGTTTTGTCAGCATGCTCAGCAGCCAGGTTAGTCAATCATGCACTTCATCTCAGTGTTGTGTGAGCTTGTGCAACACTCTAAGTTCAGGACATTACAAGACGAGTTAATAAGGCACCAACTGATTGAGAAAATGTCTTGTGAACAGCTGAGAAAACGTTTATTATTGGAACCGAATATGGTATCATTAAGCAAAGCCATAGAGATTGGGGAACAAGTTGAAGCAGAGATTTTGGCCACATCTAAGTTGGCAGGCAAGGCAACAGCACCATCTACTGACACATCACTCCCAATGCTTGTGCAGACTGTAAAGAATGCTCCGCAAGTTCACCAACAGTGTTGTGGAAGCAGTGGCTCCCTCAGACATTTTACCAAATAACCAAAATATCCTACTCTCTGCCAGCACTGCAGAAATTGTCAAAAAATGAACCTTTTTACTTGGTGGTGACGCTCAGCTCCTAATTCCCCCCTTCCGAGACACCTCCATCTTCAACAATAATTAATTCAGTGTCCAGACCAGATAGCCTTTTCAAAATGTGTGCCTGTTATGTATCCTTCTCCCCTTGCTCACTGATACAGGAGCCAAGGTTTCTTTGTTCAATAAAGTGACAAATGACAGACATTTTTTTCATGTCCCACTTCAACACTCCTCTATATCACTTGCAGAATATGGCAATTTAAACATAACAGTGCTGGGTACTGTTTGTCTTACAGTACAGTATGAAGATCAAGGGCCTTTTGATTTTACATTTTTGTTACCACCTTGGGTGCAAATCTGATGGGTTTGGATCTGTTTTGAATTGTGTCATTTAAGTAGCACTGACATTATGCAGATAACATCACACTGGCAGCAGGATTTCCCAGTGTAGTTTATAGGGTTAGGCTGCATCACTGGGTTGACCTACAGTGGATAAATTAATTTCTTCATTTATGCAACAACTGGGGAGAGTGTCATTATCATTAAGAGAACAAGTTTCTCCTCCTGGAAGAGGACATTATTGAACTAGTGGATTTCAGATTTAGTTGTGGCAAAGAAAAAATCAGGGGTCTGCATCTTTGCATTGATCTGTATTCTGTAAATAAAGCATTCATTCCTAATAAATACCCTTTGCCATCTGCCGAGGAGCTGACCACACATATTCATGGATCTACAGTGTTCAGGAAACTGGACCTAAATCACAGCTATCTGCAGGCTACCCTTCATCCTATAATCAGAGATCTCACAGATTTTGTGACACACCACGGAGTCTTCCATTACAAGAGGATGCCTTTTGGCCTCAGAACAGCACCTAGCTGTTTCCAGAAGGTTATGTCTCTCTTGCTGGCAGGAATTCCAGGTGTAGCCATTTATTTGGATGGCATCATAGTGCATTTGGCCACCCTGGGTCAACATGATGAGCACCTTTCTCAGATGTTCCACCAACTCTTAAATCACAATGTCACCCTTAACTCAGAAAATAATCTTTTTGGGTGCACGAAACTGAATTTGTGGGGCATTGGCTCTCAGGGCAAGGCATCACACCTATAATGTTGAATGTGAATGCTCTCTGATCTCTTCCTGAAACTCAAAAGTTCTCACAACTGTCATCCTTTTTGGGAATGGCAGCATATTATCTTTACTTCCTCACACTGTTTGCCTCAACAACAGCACCTCTATGTTATCTCCTGAACATCATACTGTCAGAAGACAGTGGAGACAATTAAGCAGCAACTCACCAGTTCTCCTACTTTAACTCACCTTAGTCTTATAGCTCCCACTGTTGTGGCATGAGATGCTTCTGCTGTAGCATTGTGAGCAGTTCTTTCTCAAGTGCACAATGGCATAGAAAGGCCTGTCGCTTATGCTTCATGATTGGTATCTGTCACTGAACAGAAATATTCTGTTAGTGAAAGAAAAACGTTGGCCTGTATGTGGGCTTGTGAATTCTGGCACCTCTACTTGTATGGCAGGCCTTTTACTCACTATACTGAACACCAGACTATCACAGCACTGTTAAACATGAATGAGTCTGGTCATTAATCCCTCGGTTTTCTACGCTGGGCAGACCATCTGCACCATTACAATTTTTAGGCCTTTATCCACAATGCAGTAGCAGACCTCTTATCCTAGGCATGAGTGCCAGCTGCAGTATAAGCAGATTTGTGACACGGAGCCACACCTGACGTTTATGCTGCATTCTCCTGTCTCTTCTGATATCTCATTGGACCAGCTGTGCCAAGCATCTAGAGATGATCCTATTTTTTGTAAACTTTGCTCTTTTATTAGGGAAGGCTGGCCCACCGCTATAGAACAGGAACTGGTTCGATACTATAGAGTTAAGGATGATTTATTCTGTTGGGAAAATGTCTATATTGTTGGAGGCCATCGTACTCTGATACCAGCAGTGCTACAAGCTCAACTTTTGCGAATGGCACATAAGGGCAATTTGGGCATCATAAAGCTGAAACAGAATTGCAGGCATATTGTGTGGTGGCCTATAAACCGTTATGTTGAGATACATGCAAAAGACTGTACTGCCTGTCTCCTCAGTAGAAAATCTCCACCCAGAGCACCAGCGCCATTCACTCCTGTACATTGGCCACTTGCTCCCTGGAAGCACATTCAGATTGGCTTTTGCGGTGAATTACTTGGTGCCCCACACAATGCTTGCTGTCTCCTGATGGCATATGATCTCTATTTCAAATGGCCAGAAGCCCTGCCTCATGCAACTGTAACAACCCAGTCCATCATTAGGGGCCTGGATTACCTTTTGCTCGGTGGGCTCTGCCAGACATGATAACTACTGATAATGATGTTAGGCAGATAACTGACCATCCCTTTGGACCACCTTTGGGTAAAATTTTACCTCTGCCAACACATTCACAGACACATGTTACATTTCAACAACAGCATTTCATTCAGGCCAGAAAACCAAAACTACCATTGCTATAGGAACAAGCCTGAGTGTGTGCGTGGCTTCCTCCCCGCATCAGTAAGATTAGACCCTGTTGATCAAATCCATTGCTAATTACTCAGTGGCTTGGACCAGCTACTTTTTTTCCTGCAAGATGGTTCTAGATGTCTTGCAAACAGCCCGAAAAAGTCACACCACCTAGTCAGATTCATCATGATCCAAATATGCATTGCATGGAAGCCCCAAACAGTGACTGGAAATGGAATGACTGGTCCTCAATCACTACCACAGGCTTCCTCTGGGGTTTTACATTCATTTAGAAGATGTTATCAACTAGGGGGGGATGTGGTGTCTGGCCAGAAGCAGATATGAGGGGTTGTTGGGTTTAACAGAAACAAGAAAAACAGAAGTATTGTTTGTGTGGAACTTAATAAAGTAGATAAGCATTATATGTATGTGATACACTATTTCTGATATAACAGCCCCCTTGAACATCTGTTGTGTTGCCTTTCATGGAAGGAAGTAATTCCAGTCTTATTTTGTCAACTATATTAAGCAGGCTTTTCTTTTTGCTGTTTGAAGAGAACTGGAAATGTTGTGATAACTGACATTGCTTCCATTGCCTGTAAAAATCTCAACAAGTAACATCACCAGAGTTGCAGAATGTCTTTCCCTGATATTTGGGTGGGATTTGTTATTTATATTGGCAGCTATCCAAAATTTGATACCATATTTTTTGGTTTCTTGACTTGTACTGAGTGAAATGGCACCAATTTCTCATAACTAATTGTTCATCAACTGTTATGTTCTGCTTTTACTTAGAATACATGTTGCACTTCTTCATTAATTATTCCAAATGTATCATATAGCAGCACAACTGTAGGTATACAAAGTATACAGCCAGCATAAATTTGACCTGGAGAAATAAGAACACAAAAGATGACACATTGTGGACAGAGCAAGCCATGAGCATAGAGCACAGTGCTGGAAGGTGGCTCACTCATGTTTTTTACAGACAAGGCAGATCCGATAATGTCTGTAAATTCGAGAATTTTTCTCTAGCTGTGTATACACCTTCTGCCAAGCCATTATGATTGAATGTGAATCTCTACATGGGATTGTGTTTTCTGATTCAACACATGCACTATCATTTCAATATAACTGCAGCATCATATCCTAGTGCTTAAAGTATGGTTCAGTGCATTCATTCATTCATTTTCCACCACTTATCCAACTGGTCACAGGGACAACAGTCTTAGCAGTGAGATATGCCCCTTTTCCAGACCTCTGCCTTTGACCGACGCCCAGGTCACAACACACTCGGCCACTACTCCTCCTGCAGGTAGTGAGCCTACAGGAGGTGGTTCAATACAGTTGTCACATATATATGTATAAATGTGGAAATATCCAATATTTTTCCCAAATGGCTCTACATTCAATACAAAGTCAAAAATTCCATTGCTCCTTTCACTTTAACCTACTGAACTATATGTCAGTACATTCATATGTCACTATCAAAGAAACTTTATTATTTATTATAAAGCTTGTTTTTTTCATTTGTATACATTTTAGGGTATGATGTGTCTGTGAGAACATGGAGAGTAAGCCATCATCCAAAGGCTGTGGTCTTCACTTGCAGCTTGCTCCATCCACAATATGCCATGTGCCATCTTGTATGTTCTCCTTTCCCCTGGTCATACTGATGCTTACCGTGCCCTTTGTATTCAAAGAAAACATTGTGATGGCATTTCATATTTGTTTTTCACCTAACTGAAATCATTGTAGCGTTGACACACTTTTTCAGATTTAATGAAACAATGCAAATTATTATAAGTGTGGCATTTTTCTGTGATTATTTTGTAATTGTTTGATGAAGAGAGACAGCAATTCACAATTGAACAGCAATGTTCAGTAAGTTCTTTTTTTATCTTTTACTCTATTACCTTTTTATGTTTGATGGAAAAAGTGTTTATGACTTTTTTTTACAGTTCCAGTTTAATGTCCATCTAATTTGAAATGTATGTGGAGTTTGGATACTCCACCAGTCTTTGTGGCTTTTCTGTGTTCTAACAAAGTGTCTTTTAGGCTCATTAACTATCTGTATTTGTTCACATGCCAATGAAAGTGAATGTATGAGTGTGCCTAGCAAGGATCTGGTATTCTGATTCTTGAATCTTGGGTGATTTCTTAGGACCTTTGTAGAGTTAACTTTAAATTGTCAGAAAACACATAACCTAAGAAACAGGGTTATACTGTAGATGAAATGCTGAGAGTATCTTGTCCTAGCAAGAAGGACAGGTTGTGAAATTATAAATGGATTCCCAAGAGTAACTATTCTGGGGAGATTTTTTAATGGAGGAACAACTGAGGAAAGTATTTAATGGAACTAGGCAATCCGCAGCGTACCATACGCCGCATAATCAGGCCGTTTTTTTAATAATTTTTAAGCACAGGGAGAAAATGTAACATTTGCAAATCAGTAATGTAATAAATCAGCAAGAAAAGCAACATTGTAACAATGCACGGAACGAACCAATACAGAATCGTCCGTGCGGTGTAGCGAGGTGGGAGGGGGGTGTGTACAAAGTGCAGGAGCATCTAAGAAAACGCATGTTTGTTGCGGATGCGAATTGCTGTATGTAGCGTGTACAACACTTTGCTATGCTGCATGCGGTAGTGCGTCGTAAACAATAACTCGTTTTTTTAAAGACTGCTCACTTCATTGTGTTTTAACCTCTGTTGTAAAGGAATGTTTTAATGATCCCATGGGATACCCCTCGCAAACAGTTTTACACGCTTCATATGGAGATTCACCTCCGTGAGAAACATGCCTCTATTAACAGTCAACGTGTGGGAGGGGGGTGTGTACAAAGGGTAGGGACAAAAACAGTGGGAGCAAATGAGTCGCACTTAGTGGCAATTCCACGGTTTGCAGCCCGAATGGGGTTCAACGGCTTACCCACACCTAGAAACACACTCAATCTCATGCATAATTATTTATTGAATGGTAAACACTTCTGGAAAGACACGGTTGTCTAAAACAGGTTAGTGTGAGAATACAACAGTAAGTGAATGAAAAGATGGAACTCTGGAGAGAGCAAAATACAACACAATAGTGAACCCGCGGCATAACAAACGCCGCATAATTATTTATTGTTGGTTGAACACTTCTGGAAAGACACAGGGACACCCCTCGCAAACTGTTCTACATGCCGCATACAGCGATTCACATCTGCGACAAACAAAACTGTTTTACACACTGCATACAGCGAATCACATCCGCGACATGATTTTTCCTAAATGGTCCTGTTGCGTCCACCCTCGCACTCGAAGCATACACACTGCCTGCTCATGTGCCCGGTCGCAATCCGCGTCCAGCCTCGTTCTCAAAGCATACACACCGCCTGGTCATGTGTCCGCTCGCAAGAGAAACTCACGGAGAGCCGCCCACCAGCTGCCTGTGTGTGTGCCTCTGTCTGTCTCTGGCGCGGCTTTCTCTTGCGCTGCCTCTGTGTGAACCAGTCAGACACAGAGAAGGTCAGCTGCTGACAGAGCGTCTCGACTGTTGCAGGGCCTGCATTGGTGAAGCAGGTGAGACGGTAATGAAACAGAGGCACAGGGCTTATTGGTTTTTAAAGACTGATTCCTTCATTGTGCTTTAACCTCAGTTTTAAAGGATTGTTTTAAGGATCCCATGGGATACCCCTCGCAAACCGTTTCACACGCTGCATATGGCGATTCACCTCAGCGAGAAACATGCCTCTATGAACAGTCAACGTAGCTCGGAGGTACATGACATTAACCTGACCTGCACTGCATGTGGCCTCTACGACAGACGAACATAAACGACGCCATTTTTTCTGTGTCGTCACGTCCGAGTTGGTGGGTGTGGCCCTGCAAGTTGTCGTCATATCCAATGGTCTTGGAGTTGGTGGGCGTGACTCCTTCCTGTGTGCGCCATAGGTGTCTCACTTGTCGGGCTTAGTGAATCCACGCCCCTTCCGGCATGCTTTTCATGGTTGTCTTGCCTTAGTGAATTATATATATAGATAATAGTCTCCCAACACATTTGGTTATGTCTAGGAGGCATGTTACCTTACACAAGGCCCCTGCTATACATCTTTATATATAATACGCTACCGTGGCTGTTCGTTTATCTGTCCTGGATTTTAAATCACCTGTAGCTTTCAAACCATTTGACCTATTCACCTGAAATTCGGTACACATATACTACGTGACGTCTACTATCTGGTTTTGGGGTAATGATTGACCTCCAAGGTTATTCCTCTTTTTATTTTATTTTATTGTAGAATCAAATCTCGGCAGCGGCCAGCAGGGCAGTCATGTGGCGCATGCGTACAGGTGCCATTTTCATTCCGTACCACCTTCGCCATCACTTCCCCTACCCCTTCATTTCTTAAATCATTCTTGAGGCAGATTGAAGATTTAAGTGCAAGCTTAAGTGAAAAATTAAAGAAAGCATACTAAGTAATTGCAACACAAAAACTGACTTAATCAGTTGTAACGCAAAAAGATGCCTCACGAAAGAAGAGAAGAAGTGGGCCACTAGGGTGGAGAAAAGAAGAGCTGCTCAGGAAGCAACAAGCACATCAATCTCTGAGCAAATGAATGCTAAACATACAGAGAAAGAGTTTGAAAACTAGGTCGTGTATTCACTCATGTTATCATGCAGTGCGCCGTTACTGTTATTATAATAATCGGAAACAATTCAGATTAAAAAAAGCAAGGAATAGTTCAATAGCGTGGTAAGGAACTTGATTTAAAAGAAAGTGCTGTTGTCTGTTATTTGCAAAATCATAACAATATAGTAAATCTATTTTGCAGTCTTAGAAATAAGTGAATAAAATGTGATACAGTTCATTAATACTCTAAAACAGAAAACATCTGACAAAATGTGCAGTTCTGTGAAAAGTATATGACTTTGCATCTGCTAAAGATTTCCATTAAAGTCAGATATTATTCAGTGAGGTAGACCAAGAGCTTATCTGTCCAAGCATAAGTGTAAAAAAATTCACTAGATTGTGTGGTCTGTGTAAGAGCCCCATGTTGTTATTTTTTGAAACAGTTTGCATCTTCTGTCAAGGTACTTAACCCTAAACATGAAATACAGTAATTAAAGAACCAACATTAATGATTACAAATTTATATTGGAAGCCATTAAACTTTAGGTATTATAAATGCCATAAACCAAAGTATGCCATCAGTGTTTACTAATGAGGGAGTTCTGCTAGTTTACATAATATGTCTAATATTAATAATATGTTTAAACAGTAGCATCAGCTGTACTGCCTTAATCAAGTAGTATGCAAGCTCCAAAAAGCAAAAAAAGTATCTAATAATGACTTGGTTTAATTTCTCAGTTTTAAGGTAAAAGTTTCCCCCATTTTCACTGAGAGACATTTTAAAGAAATAGGTAGAAAAATGGAATATATAAAGAAAGAAAAGGGTACAGCACTTTTGCATGATACCCTAAATATTTTACTTACATTTTATTTTTCTTACTAATTTAATCTTACCTATTTATTGATTGATCGTCTCAAGCCGTGTGAAGTATGTGGCTTGCACTTTGCAGTATGAAACATAAACTTTCACAATGTTTGTTTTAAGAGCATGAATTTGCATTTGATTTGAGTAAATTTAATTTTACATTTCATCACATGCTGTCATTCTCAGAAGCAAGCAGTTCATCAGGTTTAAAATTAGCTTTACTGTATTGAAATTATGACTTTTAAGTTTATTTGCTTACTGCAGTCTACTACACAAATGTCATCCATTGGTCTAAAACTGAGAAAACTACTAGAGATATTTAGTTCTCAAACACCATGCTGAATATTTTTTTGTATTGAGTAGAGTCCCTAGCAGATGCGTCTGTTAGAAAAAAAAATTAAATAGTAGGTTTGGCTTGATAATTTAATGTATTATTAAAATCTTTATTAAAAAAATTATCTTTGTTTTCATAACCAAATGTTTCGTATTTTCCACATGTTCAATGCAATTTCTTATCTACAAAAATATTGCTTTCTAGAGTATGTGAAATGTTGTTTGTAGCTTGCACTGCTAGCCTGTTTTTGGGTTGCATTGGCAGACACTTTTCTGAGGTGTGCACATGTGCAGCCTGAACGTTTCAGTTCCATCTTGGGGCCTGAAGTCTAGAGCCCTTTTAAGTGACCCATTGATTCATTTTTTTTTGGTGCAATTTATAAAGTGTATGAACGTTCACATTGCCTGTTTTAGAGTAGTTGTTATCATTATCATTGATAACGTTGATTATTTATGTTCAGTACAATTTAACACTTTGCCCATTGAACAAAAGAAGGACACTTTTTTTAATACTCATTTGCATTGCCTCTTTCATTGCTGCGTGTTTGATGTTTAGATTCTCATCTGTTATTTGATGGTTGAACTGCAAAGCAGAATAATATGTTGATAGATCTTCACCTTGTGGAATTACTTTGTGTAATTTTATTATTTTAGCATTTACCATCACTAGTGCAAATCCAGTGTGTCTCTCCCTTGCTCCCTCACACAAGTGTAGAAATGCCTCGCTTAGGTAGCTAGTCTAGAACAAAGAACAGTTGAAGAAAGGACCAGGAGATAAAAGATCCTTTAATACTCAGGACTACTCACTGATTAGTCATGTTGGAATGCAAAAATGGAAACATATCAAGCCGCAGGCATTAAATGAAATCTGCTATTGGATACTTGCTATTGGACAGGAAAACATATGCTCATAGACAGAGTTAAGTGGTAGAAGAGCTTATGCCAATTAATGTATCCTGATAAGTGATAAGTAAATAGGTTTAAAACATTAGGTAGGTCCTGAGGAGCATTGCCCAGAAATTAGAAAACAACATCTGTTCTCTTCACGCTCCCAAACGTCCTGATGGTGGCCCTGAACCCAACACTGTCGGTAGTGTTACCGAGATGAGCTGACAAATGAGGACTCACATGAAGCCAGGGCATATTTCCAAAGAAGTGCATAAGTGCTTTTATTGAAACAATTATCAAAAATAAAAGTGCAGTGCATCAGTTCCAATAAATATTCCATAAAACCAGTGTCCAGTGGGGATAAAAATCAAATAAATAAATCCTTTAAAATCCAAGGTTAAAATGTGCAGAAGTTAAAAAGCAGTCTCTCTCTCTCTTGTTATTCTCTGACCCACCACCCTAACTCTTTCTCCCTTTGCTCTCTCAGCCGGCGGAGACCCAACAGCCACAAGCTCCTTAAGCCAACCTCCGTCTTGGCCTACTTACGGATGTTACTGCCAGACTGTCCGAGATTGGCTCTCCCTCCTTCATCCTCGGATCCCTCCGGGAGGACACCTGCCTTGCTCACCCCACTCACTTGAACTTTCAGTGGGGCGAACTAGCTCATAGAGCGCCACTAACAAAAGTTCCTTCAGTGGGCTTCAGCTCGTTTTGTCTCTTACTTTAGGTGGCCATATCATCCTGCTAGGACTGCTCTTTCCTGTCCATTAACCTCCTTTTTCTTCACCTCCATCCTCGATGCATCTATCCATCTACACTTCCCATTCATTCCCCTCCATCCTGGTGTCAACTCGTATATATATACCCCCGCACGCCTCTGTGGGGGCAGTGCCTTAATCACACACTGCAGGAAGCCAATAAGGCCATTGAGAATGACCGCACCCACACGTGTAGGTGCGACTCGCTCCAATTACCTCATTAACTCCCCGCAGACGTGCAATCACGCCCACGAAGACCAACACGGCTATACAGATTTAAAACCCAGCCCTTTTACTTTAAGCCGCGGACCTGCTATACCACAATCTGCACAAGGCACAATGTGTTGAGGGACCTTGGAGGTAGTAGTTGGGGTATTTAAGTCATTGGCACATAGTTCTATGGCAAATAGATCTCATGTAAGATTAAATAGTAGAGAATACAGCGGAGAACCCTGCTTGGCACCATTAAACACACAAAAAAGGATATGTTGGCATTAGTAAAGACTATTGCAGTAGATAAGGAATAGATTATTTTAACCATATTTGTGAAGCCAACCCCTAAAACCTATATGCTTCAACACCCATCATAAGAATTCCTAGTTCAAATCTAGTTCTCAACATCTATGAGGAGAGTGATTAAATAAAACAAAGTTTGGGAAATGTCTAAAACATGCAATAACTAATAAATAATGTGCTACCTAACTGCCTGTCACATGCAAGCAAGGATGAACCTGAACTGATCTGAATGAATGAATTTGTGAATGACTCACTGTAAATGTCTTGCAAGTAGGTTTTCCAGCAGCTTGAATTCTGATCTCCTCAAATAAAGTAGCTGGAATGGTCAATTAGGTCTTTGTCACATTTTAACGGTAAAGTGAATAAGACTGAGTTAACTGCAGGCCTTACTTTAATAGCACAAACTGAAAATTTTCGGAATCTGCTAATAAGGAAGAGACTGCTGTTCCCAAAATGTTAAAAGTACTTCTGGTGCTAGCCTATCTGTTAGGGCCATTTCAACAGGAAGTTTTGATGTGTGGCTTTAAAAGCTGGCATCTTATTCAATGCAATGTTCAAGATTGTTGTTATTCTCTTAACTCTCCAGTGTACTTCTGAAATGATTTATGGTATTCAAACTTGATGATTAGTTTTTGATAGTTTGGCTTGCACAATTGTATTATTAACTTCTTAATTTTCTTTAATACATTTAGTTAATTTAAATGGTTGCAAGTTCAAGAGTGGTATTAGATAGTGAAGTGAATAAAGATAGAAGTAAAAATGTAGTCAATTCTTGAATAAGAGTGAAACCCCAAAAGAGAAAAAAGAAGATAATTGAAAAGATGGATTAAGTACAAGGTGTAATATCAAAGGCCTTGGATGAGATGGGTCGTGGCATGAAAAATAAATCCAGATACCAGATAGAAGATGTGTAAAGCAGAGAACATTGGTTAGTTTGACCACAGTAATTTGCAGTACTTATTTCTGGTTCAGTGAGTTTTGTTTTTAAAGATGCTCTCTGGTTTTCCTGGACAGGATAAATATGTCCTATTTGCACTGAGTGTTCATTAATTTGTCAAAATTCAGTGAAAGTTTCGCCTGCTCAGCCTTCATTGCATTGTCTTGGACTGGAGAATAGGGAAGCTACACAGAAGTTTGGACAAATCCATGACAGACATACGCCCCTTGATAAACTGGTGTCATTTGTTTATGCTTTCATTGAAGAGCTGCAAACGATGGTGCATTTAGGCGTGTTGGTCTTATAGCTTTTTTGAGATGAGAACAAAATTCCAAAATTTGGGCTGGCTACCTAAGCATTACAGCAAGGGGCCACACATCTAGTCCTATTCCACAAGAGATTGAAGTCAGATTGTATATGTAATGCTGTGCTGTAGATTTGTATGCTAAAAATGGACAGAAGGAAGAAAAAAATTTGCAATTGACTTCACAGTGTGGATACTTAACACTAGAATTACCAGAGTCTATGAGAAAACTCGGTCCACCTTAAATCTGTTCGCACCTCTCCATCAGCATCTTTTGTCCTGTAAATGTGCCGATTAAGACAAGAAGCAAGCAGCCTTCTATTCCATCCCCCACCGTCGCAAAACGTTCAATAAGTTCTCCCAGCTCATGCCTTGTTTGATTATCTGGGAGTGAACTACTGGAGTTTTAGAGTGGAAATAATAGATCGTTATTTGGAACACATGCATTTCATGTGCGTTCCATTTCTACAGTAATCTGTGCAAACACATTGTTAAAACAGAAACTTTTTCATATTTTAGTAATACATGTTACAAAAGGTAGGCTGTGAACATTGCCCCGGACACAGACAGGCAGACACGTTCATGTCACCCACAAACACACGTTTATTTTTCATTTCTCTCTAAAGTTCTGCTCACCAATCCCCAATACCCCTCAGTCCAGGCCAATCCAATGCCTTCTCTTTCTTCTTCTCTTCTCTCTCTCTCTCTTTTCTTCAGACTGCCTCCTGCCTTCTCCAGACCTTTTTACTCTTCCACCCGACTCTTGTCCCTTCTGCAGGGAGACGGCCCCTTTAAATAAGAACCCGGATGTGCTCCAGGTGTGTTTCCGACAATCTCCCAAAGCCACACCCCAGTGTGGCGGAAGTGCCGGCTGTCTCTCCAGAAGCACTCCGGGTGTCCCTATTTTTTCTTCCCCCCAGCACTTCCTGTTGTGGCGGAAGTTCTGAGGTCTAGGGTCTTCCTGGTATTGGGGTCCCCCTGGTGGAAACCCTGGGTCCCTACAGGGTTGAGCTTCACAGCTCTTTACCCGAGGCCTCCAGTGCGGTCACCCCCTCAAGGTCTGGAGGAGGCACCAGCCCTCCTCCTGTCTTCTCAGGCGTCCCAGCTGGGTACCACCTCCATCCAGTTGTGACAAGGCATAAACTATAGAATGTGTGAAACCTGAAGTCCAAACATCAAATAAACACTTTTACAAAAGGTTGATCCAACAGCTTCTGTGGTGTAGCGGTAAGATTTGCTGACTTGTAATCAAGAAGCCACCAGTTTGATCCCCACTGCCTCCTATATTTACTGTTTTCAGTAGTGAGCTGCTCTTATTGTTAATATTATACAGTACACTCATACATTTGGTTTGCGTCTGTAATAGACTGTGTACAGTTATTATAGTACTGTACTTGTACAAGTTACCTTTTTTTTCACTTTTATTCTCTCACTCATGATCACGATACATACTACTGCCCTAGGGATCTGACACTGTTAATTTTTATTTGAAATTGGGAATAACTGTAGATGTGAGTGGTGTTTTGAGGCAATGGAACTGGACATTCTCTGATCTGGAGGGATAAAAGTTGACACACAAACGCTGGCGAATCTGCCTTATTCATATCTCATCGTCAATTTATTTTTTTTAATTCAATTTTATTGAGTGTTCCTGCTCATGCAGAATTAGTATGCACCTTATGGTGTATGATGTCAAAAAAACCCAAAAAACACAGACGTAGGTATATATGATATTTTGAACAAATCACTTTATGACCTGAATAGAACCAATCAGAAAACATCATCACACTAATACAATATTATTTGAAAATGAACAGTGTTAGATTGGGTGTGAATTTGCGCTAGCGCTGTTACTTAGAGTCAGATCAGGAGAGGTGTGGAGGGGGAGGGTGTTAGAGTGTGATCATCATTGAGAGAATAAAACTGAAAAAAGCTAATTTTTACAAGTACCATAAATTTATACCCAATGTCCCATATATTTTTATCTTTCTTTTTTTTCTCTATGCTGCGTCGAAATTGTACCCCTGAAGGCTTGAGGTTATTCAGTGCAGCAAGATCAACACACATGTACTGTACAAGGCATGCACGGAGGCCACTGTGAAAAGAAGATTCATGGCTCATATTGCAGAGGAACTACGTTGTTGCATCTTACTAGAAAAGGCGATGGGAAAAAGAAAATGAGGATGCAACATCAACAAGCTTCTGTTCCAAGACAGCCGCTTCCCCAGGAAAGTAAACTGAGTCAGTGTCAGGTGCCCTTTCAATGTAATAGGAACCACAGCATAGAGAGAAGTGCGCGCATTGCAACAAGTACACATGTCGTAAATGTAGGAAAGAAAGTTCTTCCAGCACGGAGAAAAAAAAAAGAGACAAATATATGGGACATTTGGTATAAATGTATGGTACTTGTAAAAGTTAGCTTTTTTCAGTTTTATTCTCCCTATTACGATCATGCTCTAACAGCCCCCCCCCCCCTCCTGATCTGACTCTAAGTAACAGCGCCAGCGTAAGAGAAGAGAGAGAGAATAAAAGTGAAAAAAAAGGTAACTTTTACAAGTACAGTACTATAAATGTACACGGTTTGTTATAGTGTGAAGCACTTTGAGTAGTGAGAAAAGCACTATACAGTATAAATAAAAATAATTATTACTATTAATAATCAATAAAAATAGAATATTTAGAAATTGAGTTAAAGTGGCACAGTAGTGTGTTCTCCTGCATCATTGTAATCCATGATATTAAATTTGTATGTTAAATTCATTTTGACTGTAATATTCTCTGCATGAATGTATTAGTGTGTCCTGTAAAGGACTGACAGCCCATCTTAGGCTGATCATAATTTTTACTGGTAGAATTTATTTATTTAGACTTCATATTCAGTCCACTAACAAGATGGACAGCTGCCAAACCTAACACAAAAGTTTTGTATATACAATTTACAAATAATGACTTTTAGCTCCAGAGTCTTGGCTTCAAAATCTGGTTCTGGCCCTGTATTTGTGGATTTTGCATTTTACATCTGTACCATGCATGTGCTTCATAAGGGCACTCTAGTTTCCTCCTTCCTTCCTTTCAAGAGCATTACAAGTTAGGTTGATGGGTGGCTGTAAATTGTCCTCATATGGCTGAGTGTACCCAGGAGTAATTGATTCATGCCTAATTTATGGTACTTGTAAAAGTTAGCTTTTTTTTCAGTTTTATTGTCTCAGTTACAATCACGCCCCCAGCCCCCGATCTGACCCTAACAAACAGCATCAGCATAAATTTACACCCGATCTGACGCTGTTCGTTTTCAAATAATATTGCATTAGTGCAATGATGTTTTCTGATTGATACTATTCAGGTCATCAGATCATTTCTTCAAAATGTCACATATATTTGTCTTTCTTTTTTTCCCCAGTGCTGCATTGACATCATGTCCCAGAAGGCGTGAGATTATTCAGTGCAAGCAGTAGCATGCAGGTGGCCAGTTGCTGTGTGCTACAACATGCTTGACCTGGCGGTAATCAATGCACATGTACTGTGCAAGGTATGCACGGGTCCACTGAGAAAAGAAGAGTGTTCTTGGCTCAGCTTGCAGAAGAACTTTGTCGTCGCTTCTTACAAGAAAAGTCAATGGAAAAATAAAAAGAGGATGCAACATCGACAACATCTTGCAATACCTTCTGTTCCAAGACCGCAGCTTCCCCCAGGAAAGCAAACTCAGTCAGTGTCAGGTGCTCCTTCAATGTAATAGAAACCACAGCATAGAGAGAAGTGTGTACATTGCAACAGGTACACATATTGTAAATGTAGGAAGGATGGTTCTTGGGTGTGTGGGAACTGTTAACATTTTAATTTGATGATTGCATATAGCGCGGAACTACCTCTCTGTACTGCTCTTTCCTCTGCATGTCCTGGAGTACAAAAGAAACACCCCTTTGCACCAAAATGTGGAGACTGGGCAAGTTCAGGAAAAAAACAAAACTCAGTCACTGATTACAACCTCAAGAAGGCATGTGAATGAATATGAATAATATAAGTAATGTTGCATCTGTGACACACTGTTTTCTGAAATGTACTATACAAATTCATAAAATGAATAATTCCAAATATCATATATACCTATGTCTCTGCCTTTTGTCAGTGCAGCTTTGACATCATGGATGGACCATAAGGTGCATACTAATTCAGCGTGAGCAGGAACATCAATAAAACTGAATAAAAAAAATTTAAGTGACAATTAGATACCAAGAAGGCAGATTCACCAGCGTTTGTGTGTCAGCTTTTCTCCCTCCAGAGCAGAGCATTTTCCAGTTTTCCATTGTCTCAAAACACCACTTACATCTACAGTCATTCCCAGTTTCAAATAAAAGCTAACAGGGTCAGATCTGGGGTGGGGGAGTGGGGTTGTATCATGATCGTGACTGAGAGAATAAAAGTAAAAAAAAAAACGCTAACTTTTACAGGTACTAAAAATTTACACCGGCTGTTACAGACACAAATCAAGTGTATGTTTTTATTGTATAATATTAACAATGACAACAGCTCACTACTCAAAATGGTAAATTTACAAGGCAACCAGAATCAAACTGCCGGCCCCTTGATTACAAGTCAGCAGTTCTTTATTTGGTATTTGGACTTCAGGCTTCACACGTTATACAGTTCATGTCTACATTTTGTCATCCATCCATCCTCTTCCGCTTATCCGGGGTCGGGTCGCGGGGCAGCAGCTTAAGCAGAGAGGCCCAGACTTCCCTCTCCCCGGCCACTTCTTCCAGCTCATCTGGGAGAATCCCGAGGCATTCCCAGGCCAGCCGGGAGACATAGTCCCTCCAGCGTGTCCTGGGTCTTCCCCGGGGCCTCCTCTCGGTTGAACGTGCCCGGAACACCTCACCAGGGAGGCGTCCAGGAGGCATCCTGATCAGATGCCCGAGCCACCTCATCTGACTCCTCTTGATGCGGAGGAGTAGCGGCTGTACTTTGAGCCCCTCCCGGATGACTGAGCGTCTCACCCTATCTTTATGGAAAGCATTTTGTCATTTATTACTAAAACATTAAAAATGTTTCTGTTTTAATGATGTGTGTACATAGATTGTTGTAGACACGGAACATACATGAAATGCATGTGTTCCAAATAACAATATATTATTAACTCTAGATATCTCACTTCCAGATAATCAAAGCTTGATCTGGGAGAACTTTTTGCCACTTTTATGGCGGTTGGGGGATGGTATAGTGGGATACTTGCTGCTTGTCATGTCTTGTCACATTTACAAGACAAAAGATGCTAACAGAGAGGTGCAAAGGGATTTAAGGTGGGCCGAGTATATGAGTTTTTTTGTACGCTTTGGTAATTCTAGTGTTATGCAGCTGCCCCCTTGAATATTCTCTTTTTGATTCTGAATAAAACAAGCAAGCTTGGAAATCACGTTGAAGGGTGGCATTATAAAGAAAACCCAGCAATACACAGTTTTAGATTTTAATATGCTGTGAATTAGAATTACATTTTTATAGAAAATATGAGGATTAAGTAAATATTTTAATAAACATGGTGACCAAAAACTGCAACACATAAGGGTGTATGACACTAATTATATGAACAGATCACTTTTTGACAAGCCTTATGAGAACTGGATTGTATGGATTACATGCAAATAACTTTATTAATATATGTAAGTTACATTCATGGATGAAATGTGCTCATTGTTCAAAACTTCCTCTTTTTTTCTTTTTGTTATCGTAGTTTGCAGAAGGAACTTGTACGTTTTCCAGGAATGTGTACTTTAATTTAAATGTTATTTACATGTTCTTAACACATAGAGATGCTGTATTGTACTTTATTAATGTGTCAACATACACACAAACCTTCATTTACTCACAATTAATGCACTAAAAATTCAGCATTTAATGTAAACTACTAGCAATATTAGCAACTTTCATAGTTAAGATTACAGTTTCAGTCCAATAATATTTTATGCAATTAATGTATTTTGTGTTAAGCTCTCCAGACCTGAACCAGTTCAGAAGATGTGTCCATTAATGATTTCTTTTATACTGTGTACTGTGGGGGCATCCCACATCCTAAATAATTGTGTAAGACACCAGCTATGAAACTTAAACGATTCTTCTCCCGCAGCTCTCCTCATGTAACAGCTTATCTCCTGGTGTCCTCCATGCTCTTGAGACCTTCTTCCGGTGCTACCATAATGCTACCATTAGTGACAAAGACACTAAAACGCAAAACTATAGGAGAATCAGTCAGGAAGTATAAGGAGAGTGCAATTGTATGTGGCCACCACTTGCAAAATCATTCCTTTTTTGGGGGTTGTCACTTTAATTTGTGCCAAAGCAGGTGAAGTTGATTCACAATCGCTTATTTTTCCTAACTGGACGGATTGATATCCCTGAAGCTTAATTGACTTGTTGATAGACTATGATGATTAAGTGTCCCCTTAATTTTTGAGCACTGTATATATATATATATATATATATATATATATATATATATATATATATATATATATATATATATATATATATATATACTGTATATACAGTGGAACCTCGGTTTGCGAGCATAATTCGTTCCGGAAACATGCTCGCAATCCAAAATACTCGTATATCAAAGCGAATTTCCCCATAAGAAATAATGGAAACTCAGATGATTTGTTCCACAACCCAAAACTATTCATATAAAAATGATTAATACAAAATATAAAGTAAAATACATAATACAAATTAACCTGCACTTTACCTTTAAAAAGGATCATGGCTGGTGTGAGTTTCTAAACTCATGTGGGATTCCACCCAACAGGACGACACGCGGAAGAGTGCCCCAAAGCAATCGCAGTCTCCCAGCGCTGTAGCAGTTCGCCATATAAGCGCATCCAAAAAGATCGCAGACATGCTATAAGCGGCTGTCGTCAATGGGTCATACAAGGAACATTATAAAGATCCCGCTGCAATAAATAACAGCGCTGTTGCTGTTTCAAGCTGAATAAAGCTGGTGTTAAAGTACTGAGACTCAGCTTCGTGTTTTGGGGAGCAAGATGGGGACTCGCACTTCACAGCGCACACACACGCAGTCACAATGCTGTAGTAAACAGAGAGACGCGCTGGGCGAGCAAGATAAGGAGAGAGAGAGAGACGCTGTGAACAGAGAGACGCGCTGGGCGAGCAAGCGAGATAAGGAGAGAGAGAGAGACGCGCTGTAAACAGAGAGATGCGCTGAGTGAGCAAGCAAGATAAGGAGAGAGAGAGACGCGCTGGGCAAGCGAGCGAGATAAGGAGAGAGAGAGAAGAACCATCAGCTCAGTTGTGATCACATGACGCTCAGCAGACAAAGTGTATCCATACTGCTCGTATTGCAAGACATCGCTCGTTTATCAAGTCAAAATTTATTAAAAATTTTTGCTCGTCTTGCAAAACACTCGTAAACCAAGTTACTCGTAAACCGAGGTTCCACTGTATATATATATACTAGCAGAATACCCGCGCTTCGCAGCGGAGAAGTAGTGTGTTAAAGAAGGTATGAAAAAGAAAAGGAAAAATTTTAAAAATAACGTAACATGATTGTTAATGTAATTGTTTTGTCATTGATATGAGTGTTGTTCCCATATCTATATATATATATATAGATATCTATATATATATGTATATAGCAAAATAATATAGCAAAATAGCTTGACAGCGGAGAAGTAGTGTGTTAAAGAAGGAAAGAGAAACAAAAGGAAACATTTTGAAAATAATATAACATGATTGTCAATGTAATTGTTTTGTCACTGTTATGAGTGTCGCTGTGATATATATATATATATATATGTATAGCAAAATACCTGCGCTTCGTAGCGATGTCGTGTGTTAAAGAAGTTATGAAAAAGAAAAGGAAACATTTGAAAAATAATGTAACATGATTGTGAAAGTAATTGTTTTGTGTATTTGGTGGCAGCGTCACGAAGTTATTTTCGTCTAGCTGCATTAGAAAATGTACCACGACGTCTGACACGCCTCCTTTTTACTGTTTTGTCATAATGGGTTTGAGTCTACATATATATATATATATATATACACAAACATATCTTCATATCTATATACATATATACATATGCATATACAGTAGATATCTACATATACACACATATATATAAACTGCTCAAAAAAATTAAAGGAACACTTTTTAATCAGAGTATAGCATCAAGTCAATGAAACTTCTGGGATATTGATCTGGTCAGTTAAGTAGCAGAGGGGGTTGTTAATCAGTTTCAGCTGCTTTGGTGTTTGGTGAAATTAACAACAGGTGCACTAGAGGGGCAACAATGAGATGACCCCCAAAACAGGAATGACTTAACAGGTGGAGGCCACTGACATTTTTCCCTCCTCATCTTTTCTGACTGTTTTTTTCACTAGTTTTGCATTTGTCTATGGTCAGTGTCACTACTGGTAGCACAGGTAGTCCAGCTTCTCCAGGTTGGCACATCAATACATACCATTGCCAGAAGGTTTGCTGTGTCTCCCAGCACAGTCTCAAGGACATAGGAGAGATTACAGGAGACAAGAAGTTACTCTAGGAGAGCTGGACAGGGCAGTAGAAGGTCCTTAACGCATCAGAAGGACCTGTATCTGCTCCTTTGGGCAAGGAGGAACAGGATGAGCACTGCCAGAGCTCTACAAAATGACCTCCAGCAGGCCACTGGTGTGAATGTCTCTGACCAAACAATCAGAAACAGACTTCATGAGGGTAGTCTGAGGGCCTGACATCCTCTAGTGGGCCCTGTGCTCACTGCCCAGCACCATGGAGCTCGACTGGCATTTGCCATAAAATACCAGAATTGGCAGGTCCACCACTGGCGCTCTGTGCTTTTCACAGATAAAAGCAGGTTCACCCTGAGCACATGTGACAGATGTGAAAGGGTCTGGAGAAGCCGTGGAAAACGTTGTGCTGCCTGTAACATCGTTCAGCATGACTGGTTTGGTGGTGGGTCAGTGATGGTCTGTGGAGGCATATTCATGGAGGGACTAACAGACCTCTACAGGCTATTCAATGGCACCTTGACTGCCATTAGGTATTGGGATGAAATCCTTGGACCCATTGTCAGACACTGTGCTAGTGCAGTGGGTCCTGGGTTCCTCCTGGTGCACGACAATGCCTTTTCTAATGTGGCGAGAGTATGCAGGCAGTTCCTGAATGATGGAGTAGATATCATTGACTGGCCCTCACTCTTGCCTGACCTAAATCCAGTAGAATACCTCGGAGACATTATGTTTCGGTCCATCCGACACACCCAGGTTGCACTTCAGACTGTCCAGGAGCTCAGTGGTGCCCTGGTCCAGATCTGAGAGGTGATCCCCCAGGACACCATCCGTCGTCTCATTAGGAGCACACCCCGACGTTGTCAGGCATGCATACAAGCACATGGGGGCCATACAAACTGCTGAGTACGATTTGGAGTTGCTGCAATGAAATTTGGGCAAAATGGACTTGCCTGCCACATCATTTTCTCACTTTGATTTTCGGGGTGTCTTTGAATTCAGCCCTCTGTAGGTTGATAATTTTCAATTCTATCAAATGATGTGGCATCTTTTCGTTCCTAACCCATTACCCAATCCATATCAGTATAGATATCCAGCAGGATTTTTTTTCCCATTGAGATCTGATGTGTTTTCAGAGCGTTCCTTTAATTTTTTTGAGCAATATATATATATACATATCTATCTACATCATATATACACACACATACATACATACAGACACACAAATTATATATATGTGTGTGTGTGTGTGTGTGTATGTTCGTGTGTGTGTGCGTGTGTATATATATATATATATAATGTAGATAGGTGTGTGTGTGTGTGTATATATATATACACATACATACAAACATACACACAGGTATATATATGTGTGTATATATATATGTATGTGTCTATATGTGTGTGTATAGCTTTGGTCACTGAGTGCAAGGGAAAAATAATAAAATATAGTCTATGAGTTATTAAACAGTAAAACATTAACATTTTAAGAAGTACAGGTACATTGAGCACTACTCGAGTGTTTGCGGGTAAACTACATTTTAAAAGACGGTATAACAGAAAAAGTAAGTAGTACTAACAGCAGCTAAAATGTATATGGATCATCTCTCGGTAGTAGATCCATTTTGAAAGGCGCTACACGATGGCTGTGGTATAGAAATTACATTTTCTATGTGAACGTTAAAATTTCTGCCTCTGGTAATTTGCCTTACCGGTATTACCAGCAATTAAAGAAAATTTGTTTTGTGTCCTCTGCAGTGTTAAGAGAGAAAGGCTTTCGTTTGGGATAAAAGGAAAAAAGGTGTAAAGAAAGGAAAGTTGCCTTTTTCTTTTATATAGTACTAGTAAAAAACCCGCGCTTCGCAGCGGAGAAGTAGTGTGTTAAAGAAGTAATGAAAAAAAAAAGGAAATATTTTGAAAATAACTTAATATGATTGTTAATGTAATTGTTTTGTGACTGTTGTGAGTGATGAGTGTTGCTGTCATATATATATATATATATATATATATATATATATATATATATATATATATATATATACATACATACATCCATCCATTTTCTAACCCGCTGAATCCGAATACAGGGTCACGGGGGTCTACTGGAGCCAATCCCAGCCAACACAGGGCACAAGGCAGGAACCAATCCCGGGCAGGGTGCCAACCCACCGCAGGACACACACAAACACACCCACACACCAAGCACACACTAGGGCAAATTTAGAATCGCCAATCCACCTAACCTGCATGTCTTTGGATTGTGGGAGGAAACCGGAGTGCCCGGATGAAACCCACGCAGACACGGGGAGAACATGCAAACTCCACGCAGGGAGGACCCGGGTCTCCTAACTGCGAGGCAGCAGCGCTACCACTGCGCCACCGTGCCGCCCACATACATACATACACACACACATATAAACATATATATATACATATCCATACATATACACATATACACATATATATATACACACACACATATATACATACATACATATATATATATACATACATACAGTATATATATATATACATATATACACATACATATCTACATATACACACATACATACATACATATATATATGTATATAAAGTCATGTATACGCTATATAAAGTCAGCGTCAGAATATATAAAGTCAGCGCTGGAATATATAAAGTGAAAACTTGAATATATAAAGTCAGCGTCGGTATATATAAAGTCATTCCTGATTATATAAAGTCAACATCGGAGTATATAAACTCATTCCTGAATATATAAAGTCAAAGTCAAAATATATTGATTGAAACGACTCTGAACTGAAGTAAGTTAACAAAAATGTATTCAGAAAAATAAATTAAAAAAACACTGTTCGGTTAATGTTTTGAAAATGATGCATGTGCCCTGCCCAGGATTGGTTCCTGCCTTGCGCCCAGTGTTGGCTGGGATTGGCTCCAGCAGACCCCCGTGACCCTGTGGTTGGATTCAATTGGTTGGGAAATGGATGGATATTCCAGCACTGACTTTGTACTGTATATTCCGACGATGACTTTATATATTGAAGTTATGACTTTATATATTCCAGCGCTTACTTTATATTGTGAGCTGGAGGGCTTCGCTATTACTTGTGGGGACGAAACTTCACTTTGGTAACTGATCATGCTCCACTTCAATGGTTATACCGACAGAAAGATACAAACTCTCGCTTCATGAGATGGTTTCTGGGCTTACAACCTTACCGTTTCACAGTAAAACATCGACCAGGTTCTGAACACGTCAACGCAGACGTATTATCACGGCTAAATGAACCTGGTACAGAGGGTCGCTTGATTCACGGGAATGTGAATAAAGCTGAGGGGGAAGGTGTGAGCTGGAGGGCTGATCGCACCCCAAGAAGATACAGACGCCCCTGGGCAAACCAGAACCCCTGAAACACAGACTACCCTCACATTGCTCCTTACTTTCTCACTTGCACTATAATGCGTAATGCAAACCTCGCGCGATACTCCGCTAACTTAAAAGCCTTGTGCAGTGCCTGTCAGTTGAAAATTGATTGTTTGCTTGCTTTTATCTCTCTCTCTCTGCTCCTAGCGGAACTGTCATCTCTGACTTGTCATGGAGCACGTTTAAGCTCATGTCTTTGCAGTGTGTGAATAAAAATCCTTCTTGTTTCTACGACCTCCTGTGTCTCTGTGGAAATTTATGACCCAAGCGTGACAATATATTCCGACGCTGACTTTATATATTCAAGATTTGACTTTATATATTCCAGCGCTGACTTTATATATTCCGACGCTGACTTTATATATTTAAGTTTTGACTATCCAGTGCTTACATTATATATTCCGAAATATTCCAACACTGTCTTTATATACTCAGGTTTTGGGAAGCCCTGATCAATGTAATCGGTGTACCAGGAAATCATGCATTGACACAAGTTCCCCTTTGCTTGAATTGAAACTGTGAATAAATGCATTATTTTTTTAATGCGTTATGGAGCACATGCATCGAAGCTTCTCATCTGTGCGATTGTCAATGTAACCTTTTGTAAGTAGTGCCTGGAGGATTCAGAGTGGAGAAACTCTAGAGACAGCGTGTGTATTAACTTGTGGATTTTTCTGTGAGTATTTGGTAGCAGCGTCACAAAGTCACTTCTGTAAGACTGCGTTGGCTGCGGAGCTCAGCTCAGAGCGAAATTAGGTGAATGGGAGGGGAGATGATGACGTGACTTCCCCACCCGCCTTAACTGTCAATCCCCCACAAACACAGTCTCGGAATTTGCATAAATACAGCCGTTCACCTGCAATTTTAACTTAGTTACAAAGTGATGAAAACTCTCGTTTATATCCTGTGTCCTCTCATTAAACTTGTATCCCGCATTACCCGTGGGCATATCAAAGGCCAGCGGCAGCGTGTCTATGAACTTAATTTAAACTTCAGGTTTACACCGTGCTTTGTTTCCGAAGTAGCAGCACTCATGAATATAGTTGTATATATGTCACTCGCTCGCTTCTTATTGTTTCGCTGCCTTCTCAATTATATAATGCATGTTTTCTTCAGCGCGTTTTGGAGGTCTTCCTGGTTTTCTACGTAGTGCGTTGACAGTCAGTTCACGTGATTACGTGGGAGGCGTGATGATGTCACATGAAACTCCACCCCCCACGGCTTTCCAGCTGAACTCCATTACAGCACATAGCTTCCAGTTCTGACCATTACGCGTAGAATTTCGAAATGAAATCTGCCCAACTTTTGTAAGTAAGCTGTAAGGAATGAGCCTGCCAAATTTCAGCCTTTTACCTACACGGGAAGTTGGAGAATTAGTGATGAGTGAGTGAGTGAATGAGTGAGTGAGTGAGTGAGTCAGTGAGGGCTTTGCCTTTTATTAGTATAGATATATATATTTGTATATATATTGTGTTCTATGGCCGGCTTGTCATCACGGCCAATACCCCCAGGCCGCCAGATGGAGCTCTCCCTGCACCATGGAGGTGCCCCGGATGCCAGCAGGGAATCATAGACTATGGAGTTTTCCTTTACAAACCTGCTGGATTCCCCAGGGTCCAACAGAGGACGCTGCAGGGAGGCCCAGAGAGTCACATGTGCCCTATAACCCAGAAGTGCGTCATAGGCAAAGCGACTGCGGAAGTGACGTGCTTCCGGGGTGAAGAAGGACTTTTTATTTGACCCGGAAGTAATAAGGAATCTTGAACTGAAGGACTGTGGGAACACTTCCGGGTCAGGAGATATAAAAGACTAAGAAAGACACCAGAGCGTCGAGCTAAGCTGGGTGGTAGGAAGGCAACACGTCTGGAAGTGGTGGAGAGTCTATTGATTAGTGTATTGGTTTGTTTAATGAGTATTGTGGAGGACAGGGGACTTTGTGCACTGTTGTGTAGAAATAAAGTCAACTATTGGACTTTTATCTGGTGTCTGGAGTCTTGGACAAGGGTTCAAGGGAGCGATAGCGCCCCTATCTGCTGCAATATGTACTGTATGTATGTATGTATCAAAATATAACAAAATGCAGTTTGAGTCCATGTAATGTTTTTTGTTACTTTTAAGATGAAAATTCATCACAATATGTTTTAAGTTTAGATGTAATGTTATCTTCCAGCAGTCCCATCTGTAACTACTTCTGAACAACATTCATGTTAAATTTCCAGAGTTTCCCACAGCATGTGAGTACAGCATTTTATCCCTTGGTAGCCCATTTTCATATTACACTGGAACACATGACTGCCCTGACATTGCCAGTGTGGTTCAGATTCTTGTTTAATAGTTTCTGGTTGGACTTACCATTGCTTTTTGCCACCCTATGCTAGAGTTTAATAGCTTAATCAATCAGTTTTCTTATTGTTGTGATTTCCTGCCAAAATAAATCAAAATGAGCAAACCACCCAAAATTTAATCATAGACCACTGATTGATAGTGTTCAAAATTGGAACTTCTAAAATGTTAAAGGATACATTCGGTATTTTTTAAATTGAAGTTATTTCTTGACAATCGGGTTATATATTATTGCCATATAAAATTGTGTTCTAAAGTGAAGTGTTTTTTATAAATTTTAAAAATGCATTTTATGTTCTTGTTGCTTACAATAGGGTTGAAGGGTTCAAATGAAGCAGGCTGAAATGTAGAGCTGTTGAATATTAACAATGGGAATGTCTTTTGCTAGCAAACTGAGCACTGAAGAGATGTGTAGCTCTTATATTGGGTGGCAAGGTAGAACAGTGGTTACTGGTGTTGCTTCACAAATCTAAAGCCATGGGTTTGAATCACGTGCCTAGTCCTTGTACATTTGGAGTTTGCACATTCTCTTCAGATGTTTCTAATACATATACAAAGCCATAAAGTTAATTAATTAGTATGAATGGGATTGTGCATTGGTGCGTGTGTGTGTCAGTTGTTCCTGTGATGGGCTAATACCCACCTTTTTGACTTTCACATAGTGCTAACAGGAAAGGTACCAACCACTTGACCCTGAATTGCATTCTACAACATTCTATATTCTGCAACATATCAACACTGCGCAACATGCAGTCTCCATTTTGTTACTGGGATCTCTCATGCATCAAAGCAAAGCTGTGGTTTTGAACAGACAATGTTAAAGTTAATGATGAGTTCAATCTAATATATGTTCTACAAGCAGAGGAAAAGTTTGCTTACCTGATGCCATTGGGAGTATGAGGTACGCTTGTGCCAGTCAAGAGGCCAGAATTGAAAAGGCTCACATACAACATAACTTGAACAAAGGGAACAAGGTATTGGTGTCTAAGCCCACCACAAAACACAGTGTAGTGCATAAAAGGCAGCGGCCATTTGATAAGATGTAACAAAAACTTTAAAGTTATAATGGCTGAGCAAGCAAAACAGACTTGTCATGTTAAAGTTTTAAAAGTGTAGGGAAAGACAGAGCTTTACTAATTGCTTTTGTTATCAACCATTTATTTTATAGTCATTGTAAATACAGTACAGTTTCACCATCACCTATTTTTGTTCATTGTTGTATATATTTACAGTATTCTGTGTCATTGCAGAGGACAATAGTTTTACTTAACATGAATGAAATTAGAATTTTTGTTTTTTTTTCTGTCACATTATCAAAGAACATTTGTTTTCAGAACATAACTTTTGGTCTGGGTATCTATTTTTTTGAACGCGTTGTGGAAATCAGCCCTGGCACAGACAGACACACATTTTTATTTACTTTTCTTTTGCCTTTTCAGCACACAAATCGCCAACTGATATGCTCAGTCACCTCTCTCTTTTCTTTCTTTTCTTTTCTCCTCCACTTTTCCCCATGCAAGTTTCGTCCTCCTTCCGACTCTTGAGTCCTCAAAAGGAGTGAGGGGGCCTCTTTTATATGGCACCTGGTTGTGTTGGAAGTGCTGCATGGGAAACCCAGATCCTTTTCTGGCAGCATTTTCAGGTGTGGCAAAGTGCTGCAGTCCAAGGCTCCAGAGCTGTCCAGGTGACCCCTGTCGTTGGCCCCGATACCCTCCGGGGGGGCTGCCCTCTCGTGTTCTGGGGGAGGCACTGTTGTGGTCATGTCCTCTCCCCCGGACCTTCCATAGGAAGAGTATCCCAACAGTGTACAGAGGTGCCAGTACATGAGCTATCATATAAACAAGCATTTAGCAAAAAATAACACCAACAAGCAAACTTATTCTTATGAAAGCTGCTTATTTTGCACTTCCTGTTTTGATGATTTTTTTCTAGTTTAATTTTGGAAAGTGGACAAAATGTATCCTGAACTTGTTAATGGATGACAGCTAACAGTTTGTCTTCATCATTAACACATACTATAGCGTTGCATAACAAAGTGGTCTCATCCTTCGACATGTCTACGTTTACCAGTGGTGGAAGCAGCACGTCCCACTCCCTGCAACAGAGGCATTCTTCCTTACTGGCTATCACTTCACATTATTCACATGTGCATCACCAATTGCCATTTTTTAATTGCACTGCCATACCCTTCAGTTGCATATTTTGCTCTTTTTTCCGCTCCAATTCTGCTCTTCTCTTTGTTCTTTCCTCATCAAGCTGTTGGGGGTCCTCATCAGTAAACTCTGGATTATACAAATATGGTTCAACAATTATGCTAAATGTGTCATCATCTTTGACCTCACTTGGCCCTTGCCAATCTGACAAAAGTTTGCAGTGGTAGGTAGAAATAAGCACCATGACTCAATCCCTGGGCTGGAACTCAAAGAAGGTTGTTCTGAGGTCATATAGCTATGTTTGCATTGCCTGGGAGTTCTTTAGGTACTAGAGCACTAGAGGGCACAGTTTTTCAAAGTGTTCCCTGAGTTGGGCAACATTTTCTAAAAAAAGTGATTTGGGGTTTCAACTATACCTCCTAGCCTTCCTTGGAATTTCTTTAAATGCAAAAATGTAGGTTTTTGTTTGAAGGTATCTGAGGTAAATGGCATGGCTTGATCGGTAAGGACCTCCTTGGGAATACCAACTTGTGCAAACACCCTTACTAACTAGTACTAGTGACCCAAAGCAAAATATGTATTTTGCCCCCTAGTGAAGAGTTCTAGAGGCCCAGAAATGTCCACCCCGATCCACTTAAATGGCACATTTATTATTGGCAATGGCAGTAATAGGACCTTCCAGGGTATATGATGCATCTGACATTCTGTGCATGATATTCATTACTTCTGCATTTCCACATCCATTACTGGAAAGAAGAAACACTGTTTAGTCCATGCAGTGGATTTGTCTACATCCAAATATCCCCAGAGAGATGTCTGTATGCTAAACTACAAATTTCACAACATGCATGGAATAAGAAGTAGTTAGTACACTTCACCTTGATGATTAGCAACCTGATATAATGAATCATTATGTAAACCAAAGTGAGGGCCTTGTGGCCTTGTGGTATACCTGTATTATTTATGGTGAGTTGACCATTAACTGAAACCACACTGTTTCTGTTGTGTTTTAAGGAATCATCATTCCACTATGCCTGCTTAAATATTGCAGGTAGCTTTCAATATTGGAATAATAAATCGCAAACAGTCTGTGAGTCTCCAATAAACTGGCTTCCAGTTTGTCCACAGATTCATCTGCCTGGCTATTTCACTCGCTTTTCGGATTCGCTCAGGTTCAACATCACATTAGATGGCTGTGCCCTTTATAATGCATTTGAATAGTAAATACAGTAAACATCAAGCGTGAGTGTCTTTGATTTGCTCCATATCAAATCCCATTTGGGACCTATTGACTTTGGTCATTGGTTAGTATAGAAAAGTATAATAAAGGCATATTTTTAAAATTGATGATTTACATATACTCAGAGAATAATAAAGTATGTAGGAGAACAAGCATATGTCTTAATGTATGTAAGTATAGCAAGGGTTAAATCATAAAAAGCCTTGAGCCTGTGTTTTTTATTATTTTTTAACAAGCTGGAAAACTAATAAGCAAGGCCCCCTCTTCTCCAGGTCTTATTCAGATGGGTGGCAGGAATTAGACGGAAGACCTGTAGGTGACCATCTATAATAATAAAAGGCAAAGCCCTCTCTGACTGACTCACTCACTCACTCACTCACTCACTCACTGACTCATCACTAATTCTCCAACTTCCCATGTAGGTAGAAGGCTGAAATTTGGCAGGCTTATTCCTTACAGCTTACTTACAAAAGTTAAGCAGGTTTCATTTCGAAATTCTACACGTAACGGTCATAACGGTCGACAACATCCGCCATGTTGAACTTTCTTATTTATGGCCCCATCTTCACGAAATTTGGTAGGTGGCTTCCCTGTGCTAACCGAAACCGATGTACTTACTTATTTCGATGGTATGACGCCACTGTCGGCCACCATATTGAACTTTCCAATGTCACCAATTTTCAAACTTCCCGTGTAGGTAGAAGGCTGAACCCATCTTCACGAAATTTGGTAGGTGGCTTCCCTGCGCTAACCAAAACCGATGTACGTACTTATTTCGGTGGTATGACGCCACTGTCGGCCGCCATATTGAATTTTCCAAGCGTCACTAATTCTCCAACTTCCCGTGTAGGTAGAAGGCAGAAATTTGGCAGACCCATTCCTTACAGCTTACTTACAAAAGTTAAGCAGGTTTCATTTCGAAATTCTACGCGTAATGGTCATAACGGTCAACAACGTCCGCCATGTTGAACTTTCTTATTTATGGCCCCATCTTCTCGAAATTTGGTAGGCGGCTTCCCTGAACTAATCGAAACCAATGTACGCACTTGTTTCGGTGGTATGATGCCACTGTCGGCCGCCATATTGAACTTTTCAACAGTCTTTGTTACTTATGGGCCCATCTTGAAGAAATTTGGTACACGGGTTCCCAACGCTAACTGAATCCTACTTACGTACACATATACGTCCATAGCCTGCACCTCGGTCACCGTGTGAGGTGGCGTTCGGTCCCCCATCCCAACGCCTCCCACGTTGTTGGCTGCCTGCCTATATAAGACCGTCCGTCGCGCCCGGTCTCTACATTCCCTTCCTTGCTTCGCCACGAGATTCACGTCTCCCTACTGATAACTACAGCCTTTTTGTTTAATCCACGGCTTCTCCGCTGTTTTATTGTTTGTTTATTACAATTATAGTTATTGTGTAGGTATTTTAGACTTACTTTACATTGCTCAGGTACCCATTTCCTCGTATCGTTCCAACCCCCATTACCATGTCTATCGAGATGATCACTATCGATCAAAGAACTGTCACTTACTGAGTAGTTTCCATGCCCGGAGATGGCACCTACCTTTTCCATTCTCTTTGTTACATATTGCACGGCCATATCAGGCACACTCTTGATATCTGGAGGAACATTCTGTCTTATGTATTGAATGATTGGGACAGGTTCAAGGTGTGGACTGATGACGGTACAGGAGATAATTATACTACACAGGAGCACTATAAGAGTGAAATGCTTAAGCCCTTCACCTATGGTTCTGCATGTGAGTTGATGGCTGCCGCTGAATTGTTCGGTTGTCGCTTTCAAGTGTACCGAAATGGCCAAATATTTTACACCTTTCGAAACCGCCAATGCCTCTTAAACATCTTAGATTGACAGGTGGCGATTTCAGTAGTGGACACTTTGATGTTTATGAATGTTTAAACTCTCAAAAGCTGGATGTGATTTTATCGATGAAACCGGTTGTGTGCTTACAACGCTTGACAGATGCCGAATGTCTCTTCAACACAAGTCCTACAAATACTGTCGTAATTGAAACAAACCATGAATCTCAAACCGATTATGACAGCAGCAATCCAAGTTGTGAGATTTGAGACAGGATTACTGTTCACATGGCCAACTGTAAGTTACATGCTCAAGAGTAAGCTCAGCGCACAGCTTGGTCATGTTACAACCGGAGGGCCGAACTGACAACATGGTATACAAAGAGATCCTTAACAAATAATTATTGGCATATTTTCCCTCAGTTTAAAAAGGTTTAATTTTCTTCTTAATAAAAATTTTAATGCAGTACTTCGCCGCTGTGAAGTGCGGGTATTTTGCTAGTAATAGATAAGATAAAGTGCTGTGCCCATTAGGCTAGGAAATATTGGTAGAACTTATTAGAGCTACAACCAAGGTAACAGGAAATTGGAGTCAGGTAGGAGTGCCAAATGTACTGTGTGAGGTAAACGTTTTAATAAGAACTGTAATAAACATAAGATTTGCCCATCACTGGCAGCTTATCATCTGAATTGAATCTGTATGTGTGCTGTACAATAAAGCTTGATTCTGCTGCCTGTACTGAGACTCTGAGTGCCTTCTTTATGGGTTAGAAGTGTTCAAGCTGTTTAATCTGCTTCAACATTAGCTGCTATTATTAGACCAATAGCATCCTATATTCTCAAACATCATTACTATCCTTTCTTGCATTATGTCCTTGGAGAGAAAACAGAGAAAATGCAGTTGTATATGAGTATTGCCATGAATAGAGGTCTTTTTAAAAGTCTGTAACTTGTTTTTTTCCAAAATGTAATGACTCATTTATATATACACTCACCTGCCACTTTATTAGATATACAGTGCTAGTACTGGATTGAATCTCTTTTTGTTCCATATTGATGTATTTTTACCCGATTCCTGCATATTTGTTGGCTGCACATCCATGATACCAATCTCCAGGTTCCATCACATCCCAATGGTGCGCTATTGGATTGAGATCTGGGACATCATGTATAATGTCTTGCATGGAATTCGTATTAAAATATGGTATATGGACAAAATGAGAAATATATAAAACTGTCACAAGCAAAGTTCTATGCATTTTCCCTTCAGTAATCCCTATCAACGAGAATTTTAAAGCATATGCATTCACCTGTAGCCCCACCCTGACTCCTCCCAGACTTACATCTATTTGAATATGCAACTCAATATAAAGAGCCTCTTCCGTTTAGTTTTTTGTTAAAAGACAGTGCCGGAAGCACATGTGAAACAGAAGAATTTCAGTGAATGAGAAATGGAGGTCCTGCTCAGTGAAGTGTATAAGCAAGGTAAAATGTGCTATTTGGTGGCTTAAGCAACAAAAGGAAATTGATGGTGTGGTACAGCATGGCAGAGGCCCTCAAAAGTTCAAGTTCAGAAAGTCGAACAGTTCCGGAAATAAAAAACAAGTGGTCAGATATCAAAGTCGACATGTTGTAGCCCACCATCTTAGTTTCATAAGAAAGTGTGTTAGAACCATAGATCCATGCTTTCAGATCAATGCTTTCATATTGTTGACACCAAATTCTGA
The DNA here is from genome assembly GCF_016835505.1 of Polypterus senegalus. Lineage (NCBI taxonomy): Eukaryota > Metazoa > Chordata > Cladistia > Polypteriformes > Polypteridae > Polypterus > Polypterus senegalus. The sequence continues at coordinate 62,803,814 of NC_053164.1, read as the reverse complement.
CCCTGCCATCCAAATGTCGCAGGAGAAATCAAGACTCATCAGACCAGGCAACAATCTTCTATTGTCCAATTTTGGTTAGTCCATGCAAATTACAGCCTCAGTTGCCTGTTCTTAGCTAACAGGAGTGGCACCCTGTGTGGTCTCCTGCTGTTGTAGCCCATCTGCTTCCAGGTTCGGCGTGTTGTGAGTTTAAGAGATGCTCTTCATCATACCACAGTTTGAACAAGTGGTTATTTCAGTTATTAATGCCTTTCTGTTAGCTTGAACCAGTCTGTAATTTTAACTCTGACCTCTGGAATTAACAAGGCATTTTCACGCAGAGACCTGCTGCTCAAAAGATATTTTCCCTTTTTCAGACAATTCTCTGTAAAGATATAGATGTGTGTGAAAATACCATCAGATCAGCAGTTTCTGAAATACTCAGACTAACCTGTCTGGCACCAACAACCATACCATGTTCAAAGTCACTTTAATCACCTTTCTTTCCCATTGTTATACTCAGTTTGAACTTCAGCAAGTCATCTTGACAATACCTACATGTCTAAATGCATTAAGTTGCTGCCATGTGATTGGTATTGAAATTTTAGTTCATATATAATCTTTACAAATTATTACAAGTACATACTTATATGAAGCTGTGGTAATGAATTAGTTAAAACATAAGGAAAAAGATTGAAGGTAACTAAAGGGTTAACTACAGTAATATGAAAAAGTTTGGGAACCCCTCTTAATTCTTTGTATTTTTGTTTATCATTGGCTGAGCTTTCAAAGTAGCAACCTCCTTTTAATATATGACACGCCTTATGGAAACAGTAATATTTCAACAGTGACATTATGTTTATTGGATTAACAGAAAATATGCAATATGCATTATAACAAAATTAGACAGGTGAATAAATTTGGGCACCTCAACAGATATATGACATCAATACTTAATTGAGCCTCCTTTTGCAAATATAACAGCCTCTAGATGCCTTCTATAACCTTTAATGAGTGTCTGGATTCTGGAAGGAGGCATTTTTGACCATTCTTCCATACAAAATCTCTCCAGTTCAGTTAAATTTAATGACTGCCGAGCATGGACAATCTGCTTCAAATCATCCCATAGATTTTCGATGATATTCAAGTCAGGGGACTGTGATGGCCATTCCAGAATATTGTACTTCTTCATCTGCATGAATGCCTTTGTAGATATTGAACTGTGTTTTGGGCCATTGTCTTATTGGAATATCCAACCCCTGCGTAACTTCAACTTTGTGACTGATGCTTGAACATTATCCTGAAGAATCTGTTGATATTGGGTTGAATTCATCCCACCCTCGACTTTAACAGAGGCCCCAGTCCCTGAACTAGCCACACAGACCCACAGCATGATGGAACCTCCACCAGATTTGACAGTAGGTAGGAGGTGTTTTTCTTGGAATGCAGTGTTCTTCTTCCGCCATGCAAAGCGCCTTTTTGTTATGACCAAATAACAAAATTTTTGTCTCATCAGTCCAAAGCACTTTGTTCTAAAATGAATCTGGCTTGTCTAAATGAGTATTTGCATAAAACATGCGACTCTGTTTGTGGCATGGGTGCAGATAGGGCTTCTTTCTCATCACCCTGCCATACAGATGTTCTTTGTGCAAATTGCACTGAATTGTAGAACATTGTACAGATACACTATCTGCAGCAAGATGTTCTTGCAGGTCTTTGGAGGTGATCTGTGGGTTGTCTGTAACAATTCTAACAATCCTCCACATGTGCTGCTTCTGTATTTTTCTTGGCCTGCCAGACCTGCTGGGTTTAACATCAACTGTTAGCAAATGTGTTCCATTTCCTGATTACATTCCTTACAGTGGAAACTGACAGTTTAAACCTCTGCCTTCCCCTATAAACCATGATATTGAACAATCTTTGTTTTCAGATCTTTTGAGAGAGCTTTGAGGATCCCATGCTGTCACTCTTCAGAGGAGTTCAAAGGGAAGCACAACTTGCAATTGACTACTTTAAATACCTTTTCTCATGATTTGGTGTTAATGAAATTAATAACAGGTGCACTAAAGGGTCAACAATGAGGCGACCCCCAAAACAGGAATGGTTTCACAGGTGGAGGCCACTGACATTTTTCCCTCCTCATCTTTTCTGTTTTTTCACTAGTTTTGCATTTGGCTATGGTCAGTGTTACTACTGGTAGCATGAGGCAATACCTGGACCCTACAGAGATTGCACAGGTAGTCCAACCTCTCCAGGATTGCACATCAGTACATGCCATTGCCAGAAGATTTGCTGTGTCTCCCAGCACACTCTCAAGGGCATGGAGGATATTCCAGGAGATAGGCAGTTACTCTAGGAGAGCTGGACAGGGCCATAGAAGATCCTTAACCCATCAGCAGGACCGGTATCTGCTCCTTTGGGCAAGGAGGAACAGGATAAGCACTGCCAGAGCCCTACAAAATGACCTCCAGCAGGCCTCTGGTGTGAATGTCTCTGACCTAACAATCAGAAACAGACTTCATGAGGGTGGCCTGAGGGCCTGACGTCCTCTAGTGGGCCCTCTGCTCATTACCTGGCACCGTGGAGCTCAATTGGCATTTGCCATAGAATACCAGAATTGGCAGGTCCACCACTGGCGCCCCGTGCTTTTCACAGAGGAGAGCATGTTCACCCTGAGCGCATGTGACAGACGTGAAAGGGTCTGGAGAAGCCGTGGAGAACATTATGCTGTCTGTAACATCGTTCAGCATGACCGGTTTGGTGGTGGGTCAGTGATGATCTGGGGAGGCATATCCATGGAGGGATGCACTCTACAGGCTAGACAACGGCACCTTGACTGGCATTAGGTTATCGGGATGAAATCCTTGGACACATTGTCAGACCCTATGCTGGTGCAGTGGGTCCTGGGTTCCTCCTGGTGCATGACAATGCCAGGTCTCATGTGGCGAAAGTATGCAGGCAGTTACTGGAGGATGAAGGAATTGATACCATTGCCTGCCCCATCATTTTTTACACTTTGATTTTCGGGGTGTCTTTGAATTCAGTAGGTTGATCATTTTCATTTCCATCAAATGATGTGGCATCCTTTCGTTCCTAACACATTACCCAGTCCATATCAGTAGAAATATCCAGCATGATTTTTTTCCCATTGAGATTGTTCTTTTAATTTTTTTGAGCAGTTTATGTTAAAAATACTGATTCAAGCATTTTAACCTAACACCTTTCTAATTACATTTGTATGTACCAGCAAAAGCAAACCATAATGAAAATATGTATAAATTTATTTAATGTTGTCATGCGTAACCTGCTGCCATTTCTTTTTAATTGAGTTTAACGTAGCCCTGAACCTTAAATTGATGGGCATAGAGGCATAAGTCCAAGTTACAAATAGGCAGGCAGTGCCAAATTTAACATTATTCTGACAAAAAAGATATATATAATCTTAAAAAATGTTATACTTTCTGTATGCTTTTGCTATGTAAGAGGTAGCAGTGGAAGAAGTGGTAAACTGATGGTTACCCAGATTAAACTGTCAATGCACAGGATTTTTTTCATAGCTCTTTACTTCATCTTGTGGACAGAAAAGATATTGCAAAAGCCGCTGAAACGAGAAAGACAAAAGTGATGGAGGAGTTGCTCATGAAGAGATGCTGACCAATTTCTCTGCTGCTCAGTTCTATATGACAAAGTATGCTGAAATAAAGTGTTACAGTAATCCCTCCTCGGTCGCGGGGGTTGCGTTCCAGAACCCCCAGCGTTAGGTGAAAATCCGCGAAGTAGAAACCATATGTTTGTATGGTTATTTTTAGATATTTTTCCCTTAGAAACTCTCCCACACTGTTTATAAATATTCTCCGCACAGTTATACAGTAAATCCTCATTTATCGCTGTTAATCCGCACCAGACAGATAAATGAATTTCCACGAAGTAGGATTCTTTATTTATAAATCTAATATTTTCGCAGTTAGAGCATTGAAAACCTGTTTATGACCTTCTAAATATGTTTTTAAGCATTATTAGAGCCCTCTAGACATGAAATAACACCCTTTAGTCAAAAGTTTAAACTGTGCTCCATGACAAGACAGAGATGACAGTTCTTTCTCACAATTAAAAGAATGCAAACATATCTTCCTCTTTAAAGAGGTGCTCGTCAGGAGCAGAGAATGTCAAAGAGAGAGAAAAGTAAACAATCAAAAATCAATAGGGCTGTTGGGCTTTTAAATAACATAGCACTGCGATAAAGCGGCCGCAATGAAGGGATCAATGTGAAGGTAGTCTTTCAGCATTTTTTAGAGGAGTGTCCATATCTTCTAAGCAAACAGCCTCTGTGCAAACAGCCCCTCTGCTCACACCCTCCGTCAGGAGCAGAGAATGTCAGAGAGAGTGAGAGACACAGAGAAAAGCAAACAATCAAAAATCAATACGGGCTGTTAGAGCTTTTAAGTGTGCGAAGCACCACGCGGGAAGCATATCGTATATCATTGAGGAGTTTTATTTAATACGTAATACGTGCTCTGATTGGGTAGCTTCTCAGCCAATAGCGTCCCTTGTATGAAATCAACTGGGCAAACAAACTGAGGAAGCATGTACCATAAATTAAAAGACCCATTGTCCGCAGAAATCCGCAAACCAGCGAAAAATCTGTGATATATATTTAGATATGCTTACATTTAAAATCCGAAATGGAGTGACGCCGCGAAAGTCGAAGCGCGATATAGCGAGGGATCACTGTATTACCTTGCTTACTGTACATTTTAGGTGATTTGTACAGTGGCGACATGGTGGTGCAGTGGTAACGCTGCTGCCTTGCAGTGAAAAGACCTGGGTTCGCATCCCAGGTCCTGCCTGTGTGGATTTTGCATGTTCTCCCCATGTCTGCGTGAGTTTCCTCTGGGTACTCCGGTTTCCTCCCACAGTCCAAAGACATGCAAGTTAGGTGCATTGGCGATTCTAAATTGTCCTTGGTGTGTGTGTGCATGCCCTGCAGTGGGTCCAGGGTTTGTTTCCTGCCTTGCGCCCTGTGTTGGCTGGGATTGGCGCCAGCAGACCCCCTTGACCCTGTAGTTAGGATATAGCAGGTTGAATAATGAATGGATACTGTATTTGAAAATTGTCGGCAGAGACACACAACCTAATATTTTCATTTTCCGTTTTAAATGGTATGAATTGTATCTTTCATATATGTACCATATATGGAATATGAGCTGTACATGAAGAGCAGAATAGAGGTCAGCACCACTAGAGACATATTAAGATTTGTTTATGCTCCTGCATTGGGAGAGGATTTGTTTATAGTCTTAGTTTTTCCTGAGGGATCAACAAGACATAACCAAGTATCATTTAAGCAAATAACATTTGATTTAAGTGACTTTGTTTTTAAACATTTTGAACAGTTTTATGAATTATTAAATTTGCTGTTACATGTGCAGTGTTAAGTTACCCACAGTCCTGCTCAGGATAAGCAGGTTTGGAAAATGGATGGACAGATGGATGTATACATTTTATATTGAACTACTCTCACATAGCCATAAGGATAACATGCAAACTTTTATTTGATCAGGCTGGGACACAAACCAGATTTCATGAATTTTGAGACAGCAGCGTCTTACATAAAGCCAACACGCTGCTCATGTTAAATTAAGTGGTTATTTTACCAGTATAGCAACAATAAATGTGCTGCTTATTCCACCAGAGAGTGGTATCAGGTTCCATGTTGTTTAGTCATGAGAGGATGACTTCATAGTAAAATAGACTTGAACAATTAAATGAAGTAGAACTTGAAGTTGAGCTTTTTGTTAATATGTAAAACGTCTGCTACAGCACATTTCTAAAGACACATAGATTAAGATTGCCAAGAGAACCAGGCATCTAGTATAAGCTTGTGGTGGTATGCTACCATGCATTTCCCATATTGTGATCACTGACTATAGAAGGTATGCTGATGAAAAATTAAGATCACTGCTGAAAGGTTATCAGGAATACAAACCAAGAGACAGATATTTGAAGCTAAAATTCACAGCAAGCAAATGACTTCACTAACTAGTAGTGACTCAGTACTCCTGGATGCAATTTAGAAATAAATCATGAAAAAAAGGATTACAAAACAGTAGGGTGCAAACTGCATTGACTGCCCTATAATATAAAAATCTAAGAAAACCTAAAAGAATGTGAATTCAGGTGCTCTTTGAAATTTCTGGAAAAAAAAGTAAATTTATGGATAAACATAAAGACAATGCTCCAAACAGTAACAGCCATAAAAATGAATGAACTTTCATCACTAGTTTTGAAAATGGCTTTGAAAATGCATTAAGACCAAAATCAGATCATCTTAGGTGAACACAATAAGCAGTAAAGGATTGGGTGTACAAACTCAAACTTTGGTACTGGAAGCAGGTGTAGTAAATTGACCTGTTAATGGAGTGATTCACAGTGGTCAATAATGTAACTAATGTAATCCTCTGATACTTTGTTCATGAAAAGGTACCTGTAATAATCCAACTGATATATTATGAAGTTTTCAGTAAGTTCTCATACCTCATTTATGGAGAGGTGACATTGAACTGGCCATGTCCTTACACAACAGAATGATAATTTAGTGGTACCCTAAATGTAAGAGTCTAAGTTCAAGGTGCATTTCATTTTGATTCAATAACTGCTGGTTTGTCTTGGTGGAGTTCTATATTACTCTGAATTCCCCTTTTGCATTCTTTATTACACTCCTTGAACTGTCACCTTATCGTGGTGGAGGGGTTTGCGTGTCCCAATGATCCTAGGAGCTATGTTGTCTGGGGCTTTATGCCCCTGGTAGGGCCACCCAAGGCAAACTGGTTCTAGGTGAGGGATGAGACAAAGAGCGGTTCAACAAACCTCCGATGAAGAACAAAAACCTTGGATGACGTTTTCCCTTGCCCGACGCTGGTCACTGGGCCCCCTCTGGAGCCAGGCCGGGAGGTGGGGCTCGATGGCGAGCGCCTGGTGGCCAGGCCTGCACCCATGGGGCTGCCGGGCACAGCCCAAGAGGTAACGTGGGTCCTCCTCCCATGGGCTCACCACCTATGGGAGGGGCCAAGGAGGTTGGGTGCAGTGTGAGTTGGGTGGTGGCGAGGCGGGACCTTGGCGGTCTGATCCTCGGCTACAGAAACTGGCTCTTGGGACGTGGAATGTCACCTCTCTGAAGGGGAAGGAGCCTGAGCTAGTGCGCGAGGTCAAGAGGTTCCGGCTAGATATAGTCGGACTCACCTCGACGCACAGCTTGGACTCCCCAATCTCCTTGAGAGGGGCTGGACTCTCTACCACTCTGGAGTTGCCCCGTGAGGCGCCGAGCAGGTGTGGGCATACTTATTGCCCCCACTTGGAGCCTGTGCATTGGGGTTTACCCCGTGGGCGAGAGGGTGGCCTCCCTCCGCCGGGTGGGGAAGGGTCCTGACTGTTGTTTGTGCGTATGCCAACAGCAGTTTGGAGTATCCACCCTTTTGGAGTCTCTGGAGGGTTGCTAGAGGGCATACCTTCTGGGATTCCCTCGTTTTGCTGGGAGACTTCAATGCTCACGTGGGCAATGACAGTGAGACCTGGAAGGGCGTGATTGGGAGGAATGGCCCCGATCTGAACCCGAGGTGTTTTGTTATTGGACTTCTGTGCTCGTCATGGATTGTCCATAACGAACACCATGTTCAAGCATAAGGGTGTTCATATGTGCACTTGGCACCAGGACACCCTAGGCCTCAGGTCGATGATCGACTTTGTGGTCGTGTCGCCGGACTTGCGCCATATGTCTTGGACACTCGGGTGAAGAGAGGGGCGGAGCTGTCAACTGATCACCACCTGGTGGTGAGTTGGCTTCGATGGTGGGGGAAGATGCCGGTCAGACCTGGTAGGCCCAAACGTGTTGTGAGGGTCTGCTGGGAACGGCTGGCAGAGTCCCCTGTCAGAAGTAGCTTCAACTCCCACCTCCGCAGAACTTCAACCACGCCCCGAGGGAGGTGGGGACATTGAGTCGAATGGGCCATGTTCCGTGCCTCTATTGTTGAGGCGGCTGACCGAGCTGTGGCCGCAAGGGGGTCGGTGCCTGTCGTGGCGGCAATCCCCGAACCCGTTGGTGGACACCGGTGGTGAGGGATGCCGTCAAGCTGAAGAAGGAGTCCTATAGGACTTTTTGTCCTGTGGGTCTCTGGAGGCAGCTGATAGGTACCGGCAGGCCAAGCGGAACGCGGCTTCGGTTGTTGCTGAGGCAAAAACTCGGGCATGGGAGGAGTTTGAAAAGGCCATGGAGAACGACTTTGGACGGCTTCGAGGAGATTCTGGTCCACCGTCCGCGCCTCAGGAGGGGAAGCAGTGCAGTGTCAACACCGTATATGGTGGGGATGGTGCTGCTGCTGACCTCACTCGGGGTTGTGGGTCGGTGGGAGGAGTACTTCAAGACCTCCTCAATCCCACTAACATGCCTTCCAATGAGGAAGCAGAGCCTGGGGACTCTGAGGTGGGCTCTCCCATCTCTGGGACTGAAGTCACCGAGGTGGTCAAAAAACTCCTTGGTGGCAGGGCCCCGGGTGGATGAGATACCGGAGTTCCTTAAGGCTCTGGATGTTGTAGGACTGTCTTGGTTGACACGCCTCTGCAACATCGCATGGACATCGGGACAGTGCCTCTGGATTGGCAGACCGGGGTGGTGGTCCCCTCTTTAAAAGGGGACCGGAGGGTGTGTTCCAACTATAGAGGGATCACACTCCTCAGCCTCCCTGGAAAAGTCTATTCGGGGTTCTGGAGAGGAGGGTCCGCCGGATAGTGAACCTCGGATTCAGGAGGAACAGTGTGGTTTTCGCCCTGGTCGCGGAACAGTGGACCAGCTCTTCACCCTTAGCAGAGTCCTGGAGGGTGCATGGGAGTTTGCCCGACCGGTCTACATGTGTTTTATGGACTTGGAAAAGGCATTCGACCGTCCCTCGGGAATCCTGTGGGGGTGCTGGGAGTATGGGGTACCGGACCCCTGATAAGAGCTGTTCGGTCCTGTACAACCGTGTCAGAGCTTGGTCCGCATTGCCGGCAGTAAGTCGAGCCCGTTTCCAGTGAGAGTTGGACTCCGCCAGGGCTGCCCTTTGTCACCGATTCTGTTCATAACTTTTATGGACAGAATTTCTAGGCCTAGCCAAAGGTGTTGAAGGGTGTCCGGTTTGGTGGACTCAGGATTGGGTCACTGCTTTTGCAGATGATGTTGTCCTGTTTGCTTCATCAGGCCGTGATCTTCAGCTCTCTGGATCGGTTCGCAGCTGAGTGTGAAGCGGCTGGGATGAGAATCAGCACCTCCAAATCCGAGACCATGGTCCTCAGTCGGAAAAGAGGTGGAGTGCCCTCTCAGGGTTGGGGAGAGATCCTGCCCCAAGTGGAGGAGTTCAAGTATCTCGGGTCTTGTTCACGAGTGAGGGAAGAATGGAGCGTGAGATCGACAGGCGGATCGGTGCGGCATCCGCAGTGATGCGGCTCTGCATCGGTCTGTCGTGGTGAAAAGGAGCTGAGCCGTAAGGCAAAGCTCTCAATTTACCAGTCGATCTACGTCCTACCCTCACCTATGGTCATGAGCTATGGGTAGAGACCGAAAGAACGAGATCACAAATACAAATGGCTGAAATGAGTTTCCTCCGCAGGGTGTCTGGGCTTTCCCTTAAAGATAGGGTGAGAAGCTCAGTCATCCGGGAGGGGCTCAGAGTAGAGCCGCTGCTCCTCCGCATCGAGAGGAGTCAGATGAGGTGGCTCGGGCATCTGATCAGGATGCCTCCTGGACGCCTCCCTGGTGAGGTGTTCGCACATCCAACTGGGAGGAGGCCCCGGGGAAGACCCAGGACACGCTGGAGGGACTATGTCTCCCGGCTGGCCTGGGAACGCCTTTGGGATTCTCCGGAAGAGCTGGAAGAAGTGGCGGGGAGAGGGAAGTCTGGGCCTCTCTGCTTAAGCTGCTGCCCCCGCGACCCAACCTCGGATAAGCGGAAGAGGATGGATGGATGGATATTCTTTATTGTGTAGCCTTTGTGAGAATGCCTCAAATCCCATAGACTTGTTTATAAGGCATTGTACTTTTTAACTTCTCCCCACCTTCTCTCTGCATCTTTTTCCTCAGGCAATTACATAGAGTAAACGACAAGCAGGAGTTAAGTTATGCTTTATATAATGTATTATATTGATAATATTAATAAAATAATAAGAATAAGCAAAGCATATTTAAATATTGGAAACCATACAACCTGATAATTGCTGATGTGTAGTTTCAGGCAGCACATAGACTTGTTAGTTACTTAAAATGTCTCTAGTTAAGTTATCATTTTTAGTCGGCTTTCTTCAGAACAGGCTGCATGCCTGTCTCAATATGGCTGCTGAGTTGTGCTTCTCAGTGTGGTCTTCAGTCCATGGTGTGTGAGAGAGAGGGGGAGGGGTAAATCAACCAAATTTATAGTCTCTCTTCAAATCCTATGCCCAATAGGGCGTCATGGTACAGAATGCCCTCTTTTTCAAAACCAAACAGTCAATAGAATTCTGTTGTGACATATCCCCCAGTTACTGGCTTATTTTCACACTTTCCCCCAAAAGCCATTTGTTGAGTGAAGCTTGACAGCTAGGTCCTGCAGAAACTCACTTGCCAAACCAATTTGAGGCACTTCATCCAACTCTGCCATAAATTCTTAAGTCAGTACTAAAGACTGGGGGGGATTTAATTATCAAAGACACTATCAAAACACTAATAATACATTTTCTTTGTCTGTCTTACAAATAAAGTCATACAAAATATTTAGCAACTTATATATAAAATTTCACTACACAACATTCAAAATGTGTTACTGTGATATTCACCTCTACTTACCCTTTAAGTGTACTCATTAGGTTCGTTACCAGGTTGGTCTACTGTTGTACCTTAAGATTAATACTTAAACACACACAGACCTATGCATACACACACACAGACCTTTACCACAACAGTGGCCTATGAATGACATATACACAGCTGGTTAATCTGTAGCACTTTAAACCACACAAGTGCCTTATGCATAACACATACACAACTTGTCACTCTGTTAGCACTTCAAGAGACATACTTATTATTGGCACAAACAACATATGATGTTTTATATACATCCATCTTCCAACCCGCTGAATCCAAACTCTGGGTCACAGGGGTCTGCTGGAGCCAATCCCAGCCAACACAGGAACCAATCCTGGGCAGGGTGCCAACCCACCACAGGACACACACAAACACCAAGCTCACACTAGGGCCAATTTAGAATCACCAATCCACATGTCTTTGGACTGTGGGAGGAAACCGGAGCGCCCAGGGGAAATCCACACAGACACGGGGAGAACATGCAAACTCCACGCAGGGAGGACCCGGGAAGCGAACCTAGGTCTCCTAACTGCGAGGCAGCAGCGCTACCACTGCGCCACCATGCCGCCCTGTTTTATATACAGTATATCTCAAACCTAAGTATTACTTTGGTCTATATAAATATATTTAAATGAACAATGGCTCAACATCCTTGGTTAAAGGCCATTTATCAACCAAGAATGCCTTACTTAACGTACTGTTCCCTACGATTGGATGGAGCCCTCACCCTCAGCCTTAATAAACCTTGCAGATCAGAGCATATGGCAAACTTCTGTCTGCTCCAGGTTTTCTTAATGTACAGTGCATCCGGAAAGTATTCACAGCACATCACTTTTTCCACATTTTGTTATATTACAGCATTATTCCAAAATGGGTTACATTCATTTTTTTCCTCAGAATTCTACACACAACACCCCATAATAACAACATGAAAAAAGTTTTCTTAAGGTTTTTGCAAATTTATTAAAAATAAAAAAACTGAGAAATGACATGTACATAAGTATTCACAGCCTTTGCTCAATACTTTGTCGATGCACATTTGGCAGCAATTACAGCCTCAAGTCTTTTTGTATATGATGCCACAAGTTTGGCACACCTATCCTTGGCCAGTTTCACCCATTCCTCTTTGCAGCACCTCTCAAGCTCCATCAGGTTGGATGGGAAGTGTCGGTGCACAGCCATTTTTAAATCTCTCCAGAGATGTTCAATCGATTCAATTCTGGGCTGTGGCTGGGCCACTCAAGGACATTCACAGAGTTGTCCTCAAGCCACTCCTTTGATATCTTGGCTGTGTGCTTAGGGTCGTTGTCCTGCTGAAAGATGAACTGTCGCCCCAGTCTGAGGTCAAGAGCGCTCTGGAGCAGGTTTTCATCCAGGATGTCTCTGTACATTGCTGCCGTCATCTTTCCCTTTATCCTGAGTAGTCTCCCAGTTCCTGCCGCTGAAAAACATCCCCACAGCATAGTGCTGCCACCACCATGCTTCACTGTAGGGATGATATTGGCCTGATGATGAGCGGCGCCTGGTTTCCTTCAAACGTGACGCCTGGCATTCACACCAAAGAGTTCAATCTTTGTCTCATCAGACCAAAGAATTTTGTTTCTCATGGTCTGAGAGTTTTGCCTTTTGGCAAACTTCAGGCAGGCTGCCATGTGCCTTTTACTAAGAAGTGGCTTCCATCTGGCCACTCTACCATACAGGCCTGATTGGTGGATTACTGCAAAGATGGTTGTCCTTCTAGAAGGTTCTCCTCTCTCCACAGAGGACCTCTGGATCTCTGACAGAGTGACCATCGGGTTCTTGGTCACCTCTCTGACTAAGGCCCTTCTCCCCCAATCGCTCAGTTTAGATGGCCGGCCAGCTCTAGGAAGAGTCCTGGTGGTTTTGAACTTCTTCCACTTACGGATGATGGAGGCCACTGTGCTCATTGGAACCTTCAAAGCAGCAGAAATTTTTAGATAACCTTCCCCAGATTTGTGCCTCGAGACAATCCTGTCTCGGTGGTCTACAGACAATTCCTTTGACTTCATGCTTGGTTTGTGCTCTGACATGAACTGTCAACTGTGGGACCTTATATACACAGGTGTGTACCTTTCCAAATCATGTCCAATTAACTGAATTTACCACAGGTGGACTCCAATTAAGCTGCAGAAACATCTCAAGCATGATCAGGGGAAACAGGATGCACCTGAGCTCAATTTTGAGCTTCATGGCAAAGGCTGTGAATACTTATGTACATGTGCTTTCTCATTTTTTTTATTTTTAATAAATTTGCAAAAATCTCAAGTAAACTTTTTTCACGTTGTCATAATGGAGTGTTGTGTGTAGAATTCTGAGGAAAAAATGAATTTAATCCATTTTGGAATAAGGCTGTAACATAACAAAAAGTGGAAAAAGTGATGCGCTGTGACTACTTTCCGGATGCACTGTATACCTCATTACCTCAATATCTCCAGATATGAAGACAAAATATAGAAAGTTAAAAGCAGTGTCATATTTATTATGTTAAAAATAATACCAAATAGTACAAGGAATAATAGAAAATAAGATTGATAGTAAAGTCTAGATATACGTATATCTAGTCTTTTAGAAAAAGATTACCGAAAATAAAAGATGTCAAAGATGAATGTCCCAGGGTGCCATTGATTTAGCAATCAATATTCATGAAATGCTTTAGCTGATGATCAAAAGAAAACGTTCGCACATTGCTGCTGACCACTCCTGATGTTGCTCTGTCTTCTCCTCTTGACATCATTTTCACCCTGTTCTGACATCGCTGCTCTTTCTCCTGTCTTGTTGTTTAGTCCGTCATATTTATTTTAAAGGAGTTTTGCAACATGTGATTGTTACATACACCTGATTGGCTGCCCGTCAATATGATGGATGCATTTGCTTAAACCTCATTAATTTGTTTGAGTATGTCCGTTTTCCCAAACAATAAGGTTTTTGATACTTTGAGAATCTCCCATCTCAAATTGTAAACTAGTATGGCAATTTCTGGTCTCCTTCTGTTCACAGGTTGTAAAGTAATCGGATACAGCTTGAAGCATCAGCATGTCTTCCTCTCCCAAGCTGTAAACCAATTTGGTCCTGGTGTTCATCTCTTCACAGGTGATAACATCATGAATACAGCTTGAGGCAACTCCTGAATTCCTGCTCAGTTTAAACAGATGTTACTGTTATTGATACTGGTATAATTCAGCAAAACAGAATGCCGTGATGTTAAAACTTCCCATGCATGTGTCCTGTGTTTAAATTCATCTTGTTTGACTTGAGCAAAATATAATGGAAATATAGACACAAAATTACACATTTTGTACACTACAACACTGCTGACAAACGCAAACTGTATGCTGGGTACAGTTTTGGTGTGTGTGTATTATAACAATGTATACAGTACAGTAAGGGCAAATCAAGTCCAGAGAACAACTATTAAACTTTTTCTTAGGACCGCTGGATATATACTATGGAAACAGACTGAAGAATTTGAATCTGCTCAAGTTTAAACAGAAATTTAGGGATGACATGATAGAAGTGTTTAAAATAATTAAATTAGAGTAGTGGGGTCCAGGTATTGCTTTAAAATTACTTCTGGAAGTAGAACTAGGGGCACTAATGGAAGATGATTAAGGACAAATGTCACACATACAAACATACCTTTATTTTATGTATGTCCTTAATGTAATGATCATTTTCTCAAGATATTTCACATTTAAAGACCTAGACTACAACTATTTACATTTATTTTTTTCCTAGCAGAACACGGGCAGGTTAAATGATTTGTTCAGCACCACATAGTGAGTCAAAGACAGAGACTGAACCACTAAGTGTCGGGTTCAAATTAATTTCTCATCTGTTAGCTGCATTACCTGCCAAACATCAGAAATAAATTCTTCACAAAAATAACCATAGATACATGGAATATGTTACCAATGCAGTGCCAGACTGTAGTACTATGGGAACAGTTAATAATGTAAGTAAACAGGGTTTCATGAGCATGTTTATTTCAAAATAAGTCTGCATCTTTAGCCCTGGTACGAGACATCATCAGTCATCAGTGGTAGGCAAATTCAATGCACTCTTAAACTTTCATTAACAAAAATGAATTGAACTGAACAACAAAAAATTGTAAATAAATGTCTAGTTTTTTAATGCAACACCACAGAGAATTCTGGGGTGTCAAATTCTTCTGATGCTACAAAATATTACATTAAAGAACATGGGTCACAGATTTGCACAGAAACACATGAGGTTGTAGAAAACAGGAATTTTATTCACACTGCAAACAAACATTTGTGTCTTTTTCAAAAGTTTAAATGTGCTCCATGACAAGTCAGAGATGACAGTTCCACTAGGAGCAGAGAATGTCAGAGAGAGGGAGAGAGAGAGAGATAAAAGCAAAACAATCAATTCCAAAGCTGACAGGTGCTGTACAAGGCTTTTAAATAAGAGGAGTACCACGCGCAAGGTTTATCACGCGTTATAGCGCAAGTGAGAAGGGTAAGGAGCAATGTGTTTCAGGGGTTTTCCTAGGGGTGTCTGTGTACTCTGGGGGTGCACTTTGTGTATTTTTAAAGAGAAAGTTCAAAATTTCTAAAAGTCATGTTGTCTCTACATATTTAATAGTAAAAAATGCATATTTCTATAACTGAAAAATGCAGTTAATATAAAACATCTGAGAAAGTAATCTGCTCACTTTTATTTGGGTGTTGGAATTAGAAAAAAATTGTCATAACAGTGTGGACGCTAGGGGTCGCAGTTGCCCTGTGAAACCCACCAGACAGACGTCCAAGACACACTTGAATAATGTGCACAAAAGCACCATACACTCCACAATTCACAAATCAATAATCGATACAATAATAAACACAATCCTCCACTCCCAGCAGCTCCGTTACACACCCTCCCAACTCCGGCTCAACTTGCTGGGTTTCCCAGAGTCCTTTAAATAGTCAGTGACCCGGAAATGTGTTTCTTCTCTGGGTCAACTGCCACATCCTCATTCCTCATATAGCCCGGAAGCACTGCGGGCTTCCGTCCTCGTGACTCCAAAGTTGTCATAATAGTAGGAGTCCCAAGTTCTTTGTGAGCTTCCCCTGGCGGCACCCACCAGAGCTGAGGAAATGGACTCCACGTCCCAGGATGCTTTGAGTTAATCCAGGGAATCGTTGCCGTCCAGGGGAGCTGCCACCTAGCGTCCCGGGGATGCAGTGCCCTGAAAAGGCTGCACTTCCTCCTCCTTTCTGTTGAAGGACGTCCCGGCCAGAGTGAAACGCCGGCCGTCCATCACAACAGATACCTGGTAAAGACTCAATAGCTGACATGTTATGTTCCTATTTATGTTTTCTGTGTGGAGTGTAGTTTCTTTATTTTTCCCTTTGCAAATGCACATTGGACCACCTCTTTATTAATTTTTTCAGCTTGCATGTTGCACTCATATTTTTACTAAGGATTTAAAGGAAAAAACATATAACTGTCAAATAAAAGTGACACCTGCAGTCTGTAAAATGGTCTTAGTGCATTGAACAAACACGAAACACCAGAGCTGCTTCAGAACACCATGGCTGAGATTCTGTTAGTGTCTGTAACTGCACAGGGCAGATGAGACATCAGGTATCACAACAAATTCTAATGTTTGATAATGGTTGTGGGAAACATCTCAAATATCACTCCATAATGCCCGATAACTGCTAATCAGTGTTGAGGTTTTCTAACTGTGTCAGTTATGGTGTATGGTTTACATCTTTCTCATGTGCTTCAAACCATTAATTAAACCCTATAGTTGGAGACATGGCCATCCTGAAAGATACCACTGCCATCAAAGCACAAATATTTCGCCATGCTTGCTTTCTTTACGTTGATCTCTTAGGGAATAAATGGACTTAGACCTGGCCTTATTCCTCAGCAGGACCATAAGAAGCCTTTGCTTCCTTTGATGTGAGACAAATGTGTAATCATCTGCTTGCTGAGCCCAAGATAAAGGATGACTCATCTGATCACTTCTAGTGTGGTATTCTTTGCACTACTTTACTCCAAAGAGTCCATGTTTAGGTGTAAGAAGGGTTTTTGAACATTAGTCTTCTCTCTAAAGCTCTTGAAACAACTTATTCCGGATTAAAAATGTTGCTTCTGTGTCAGATTTTCACTTGTAGTCCATCATTCAAAGATGCTTGTTGACTTCTGATGCATCTCTAATTAAGGAATAGACATCTTAGTCAAGGAGCTTGAACTTTAGTTAATGACTGTCTGTGGAAGATGATGTTGTCTTTCTCTCCATCTTCCAACCCTACATTAATGTAGCAACTTTTCTCACACAATACCTGGAAGTTTGAAAAACTATGAAAATAAATCTCCATCTGTTTGTGCCCAAACAACAAAAACTCTCTTGAAAGTCTCTGAAGTTACTGAAGCCTTATTGAAGTCTACTAAACAAGGAAACTTACCCTATGCAGCATTTAGAAATATGGTATGATGTGTCAATAATTGCCTGATTCTCTCAATGGAAATTGCTGTGTAGAAACTGTGGAGTGGAATACTGCTGTTAAAAATGTTTGAAGTGTGTACTGTGCATTTGTCTAAATGAACTTAAAACATGTTCAAGATAAATCTTTATGTTGAGCCTCACTTTATTTTGTACAATTGCACAAAGAAGCATAAGCATAAAAAGTGACATAGAGATACCCAAAACAACTATGAAAAAGACAGCTTCTTGTTTTCTACTCTTAAACTACTCCAGACTGAAAATTCATAATATTCTAAACAGCACATAAAAATCAAACATCTGAGTTTAACATTTTTTCTACAATTGTGTAAAGATTACTTCAATCACATATTCAGAAAGACCACAAGCTGTAGTTAAATATACGGTACTTAACACAAAATAATTGCCATCTACTTCAGAGAGAATGTCATTCTTTTATGGGAACCGCATGACCCTGTGAAGAGAATATAAAGACATGAGGACATCAAACACATATTTTTTTATTTTAAAACAGGTCTCTGTAGTTTTCATTTTAAACCTGTTTATCCAGTTTTCAACTTCAAGTACTCCAGGAGTCATATTAGCAAAAACTACAAAGCAATGAGATATCAGTGTGGTCCAGCCTCGATACACTCTCATACATACTGTAAGGTCATGATTAGATTAGATAAACTTTATTAATCTGAAGGGGAAATTTAGATGCATAAAGCAACAGAAACATAAAAAACAAGGATACAGACTCCTAGGAAAAATAATATAATCAATCAATCAATAAATAAATACATAATGTATACTGCGCAAAAACTGCAAAATTAACTTAAAATTGCAAAATAAATTTAAATGGTATCAGCATTTAGTTTGGGGCATCTGGAGGAAGTACTGAAATGTCTGATAGCAGTGTGGTGGAATGAGCCTGTGACTAAATGTGCTCCAAGAAAGCACATTCTGGAGTAGATGAAGGGGATTTTTCATGATTGCATTCAATTTTGCTACCATACACAAATACAATACATAAACAAGTTTGACTTCAAACCCAAACCAAAAGAAGGTTATTGCATTGTATCATCTGCATCAAAACACTTTCTTATATATCATTTAAGTTCCATATGTGTTAGATTGCTGTAAGATGTTTAGATATTGAGCACACAGTGCAGACATATAGTGTATAACAGAATGTACAAACCTGCAGTGGTGCTCATACAGTATGGTATGATGTTTGAATTAGACAAAGAATTCACTGTGATACCATTGGATTGTAATAATAATGGCTTCCTTCTCACCTTTATGTTGCTCCCTTATTCTTTTCTTTTGTAAAAATCACACCTTGGTTACTCTTCACCCAAGAAATATTGTTGTTCATTAGAGCTTGTTGGGGAATATATTTCTTTAACTAAAGAAGAAATGAATTATAATGTTAACAGCTTTCAATGTTCCAGGAGACACTGCTAGAAGGACTGCAAATACACACAGTTTGGTTTTTAAACTAAAATCATTTCTGCACACAATGTTCTTCTACATCTATACTAATAAAAGGCAAAGCCCTTACTGACTGACTGACTGACTGACTTACTCACTCACTCACTCACTCACTCACTGACTCATCACTAATTCTCCAACTTCCTGTGCAAGGAGAAGGCTGAAATTTGGCAGGCTCATTCCTTACAGCTTACTTACAAAAGTTAGGCAGGTTTCATTTCGAAATTCTATGCGTAATGGTCATAACTGGAACCTACTTTCGACCATATATACGCCTGCCCATATAAGGTAAATATTCGCGGGTGAAGGACTGTGCTTATTCAAACGAAGATGAGATGGTCTAGTGTTTGGCACAAACTCAGCGAAAGTGCGAGAGAAACTTTTAAGTGCCGGGTCTTAGCTAACTTTAAAAAAAGCCGTGGAGATCGCACGATCACACATGAGAGCGGCTCACGTGAACTGACTGTGAACGCAGTAAATAGGGAACAAGGAAGAGCTCCAAAAAGTGCTGAACAAAAAACACATTACACATAAGTGCAGCTACTGCGGAAACAAAGCACAGTGTAAACCGTAAGTTTAAATTAAGTTTCTAGACACGCTGCCGCTGGCGTTTGTCATGCCTACGATGAATACGATATTCACGAGATACAAGTATAATGAGAAGAGACGAGGTATAAATGAGACTTTGGATCACATTGTAACAGAGTTAAAATTGCTGTAACGGAGTTAAACTTGCGGGTGAAGGACTGTGCTTATGCAAATGAATAGGAAAGCAAGGTGTAAAGCTTAACTTTAAATTAAGTTCATAGACACGCTGCCGCTTGCGTTTGTCATGCCTAAGACGAATACGATATTCACAAGATACAAGCTTACTGAGAGGACCCAGGGTATAAATGAGACTTTTCATCACTTTGTAACTGAGTTAAAATTGCTGGTGAAGGACTGTGCTTATGCAAATGAAGATGAGATGGTCAGGGATAGAATAGTGTTTAGCACAAACTCAGCAAAAGTGCGAGAGAAACTTTTAAGTGCCTGGTCTGAGCTAACATTAAATAATTGCTGGTGAAGGACTGTGCTTATGCAAACGAATAGGAAAACAAGGTGTAAAGCTTAACTTTAAATTAAGTTCATAGACATGCTGCCACTGGCATTTGTCATGCCTAAGACGATTTCGATATTCGCGAGATACAAGTTTACTGAGAGGATGCAGGACATAAACGAGACTTTTGATCACTTTGTAACTGAGTTAAAATTGCTGGTGAAGGACTGTGCTTATGCAAATGAAGATTAGATGGTCAGAGATAGAATAGTGTTTGGCACAAACTCAGCAAAAGTGCTTTAGAAACTTTTAAGTGCCGGGTTTGAACTAACATTAAATAATTGCTGGTGAAGGACTGTGCTTATGCAAATGAATAGAAAGCAAATGTTACATTATTTTTAAAATGTTTCCCTTTCTTTTTCATAACTTGTTTAACATACTTCTCCGCTGCGAAGCGCAGGTGTTTTGCTAGTATGTTAATATACAGACAAGGCTAAAATGAAAACAGATTTAAAAATCTTAATATGAAAATGATAGGTACCGGATGCAGGCATTCTGTGCTGAGGAAAAAAATAAACTTTTTTTTTCATAAAGTAATAATTTGAAATTTATTAATTACACTCTTCATGTCCTCATTTTCTATATGTAATTCAGATCATTTTTGAAAAAAATTGAACCCAATTCAAATATGTTTAATAATTTCAGACATATCTGAAAATGATCTTTTCTTTTTGAAGTATTTGAAAACTATGTGCTGCTCAGCTTTAATCTGCCTTTACACACTGCAATATACCTGATAAATTTAATTTGGGGTTTCACACTGATCACAGTACAGAGATGGCACTAACTTGTGTTGCAAATTATATTATTATATCATCTGGTATTGGAAATGCTACACTTATTATGCTTTTGGAGTGAAGCACAGTCATTGGCAGCTTTAACAACTCAACCTGTTACCTACAATAGGCTTGAGAAGTACTTTAAGCAACAGCAAAACTTGTTAATAATTAGTGTGACTAATACTGACAAGTTAATTCATGCATTCATTTTTAGTAAAATGGATGACTGCAATGCAGAGGTGGCCTTAGGGTTGTACGGGGCCTTGGGCTAACCAACCCCATGCGGGGCCGGTTTCGTCAAATGCTGTTACCAGTATATGTGGACTGTTTAAACTTGAGCGTGAATTTAATAAAAAATAATGTTAACATACACTGGATTTTCTCATTACAGTATTCAGCTAAATTTTTGCAAGATAACATGCGGACTTTATCAAAATATAATGATACAATCTATTAAAAAAGTGCAATTCATAATTCATGACAATACCATGACAGTGCAAAATGTGATGCGGTGTCATGCGGAAATTAGCAGGGCCTCTTCTAGAAAAGTACCCAAATTGCAAGTATCCTCTGAATCTCGATATGCAGGATGTCATAGTCATAATTCACATTGATGTCATCTCAGCTGATTATCATTAGCGATACATGTTTATGGCCTACAAATAAATTGTGAGTGTCAGTGTTCCGACAGGAAGTGTGAAATTCACATAGAGGTATCATCATGAAATCTCTTCCCAATTTCCAGGTACAGAGACGAAAATCCACTTTTCTTGCCTTCTGATTGGAAAAGTCATTGATGACATCTTCATAGTCTAATCTGGATACAATTTATTTTTCTATAGATAGGATTGCCAGACCTCAAAGCCTGTCTTGAGATATGGGTGATCTCAGATATTTTTTTTTATGAACTTAAGCTTATGAATGGATTATACAGGTGACCCTTTTCGTGCAATGAAGGTGGACTATGGGATGTTTTCAAAGACGTACATGTACGGCATTTGATCTTGAATAGTGATTTTAAAAGGGTTCCTCTTAGAAGCATCGCAAATACATATATATATGTATGTATATATATACTGGTGAATATAACTTGTCATATCCGCTCAAACGGAACACGTGGACCTCAAAAGTGGGGCCCCCTTAGGTGTGGGACCTGAAGCGGTCGCCCCACTTGCCACCCCCAAATGCCGCAGGTGCTGCAATTTTATTTACAGACTATTTAAATAAAACTTGACATCTTGTTTATTTTTCATTCATTCATCCACTGTAGCCCTGTTTAGAGGACTGAACAGAAAATAGTGCTGAACAATTGTTTTACCTTGTGCACATCCCCTAAATATTTTTTTCTCTCTCCTTCTCTTAGTTTCATGCACATTTCTAGTGTTGATCTTAGTTTCATTAAGAATTTTGATCATGTTTTAGAAAGGTTCTGGATAAGGAAAATTCCAACTCCATTAATTTGTTTTCAGCCCATGTTTTCAAGTACATACTGTAGGTACTTCTACTTTTCTGCTAAAAATGGCACATAACCAATTGACAAAAAAAAAATCAAACAAACATTTTTATAACTTCTTTGAAGTAGAAAGAGGCCAGAGTAACTAAAAAGTGGCAAAAGGAGATGTTTCATTTTTTAAGTATTTTTAACAGCACAGTAGTAGATGAAAAAGATTTACTAACCTCATTTAAGATGGCATCGCTGAAAATGTGGACATCTGCATTGATCTGACTTTCAAAATTGATTCTCAGAAACATCTTTTTTGTTTCTTTTCCTAACAGACACATAATAATATCCATTATTAGAAGGTCTGACATCAATGGCATGTTATACAGATAATGCAAAAAGTAGTGTGTTTCTGCTATTAGTTCAATATTTAATACAATGTATAACAATTGAGTATGCTAGACACTGTTCTGGATGCACCAATATTTGAATTACATAATATTTGGGTGTCTTGCAAATATGGAGCACACAACGCAAAATGTGTAAAATTATGTATCTTTTGGACTCTTAAGCATCACTCATGTACCTGCATGTCACAACTTTATACAAGAAATACTAATTTTTTAATTAGCACAAGTCATATTTTTATAAATCTCTTTCAGTGTAAATTCTTTTACTTTACCACAATATAAGTAACTGCAAAGATCAGATTTGTCCACTTTGGAAAATCTGGCAAAGCATCTAAAATTTATATGCAGAACTACTGTAATGCTATAGTTTTATTATAAAATGTATGAAAGTTCAAATGTCATTACCATACTATAACACTCAAAGGTCGAACGAGTACTAAAAAATTCTACCAAAGTAGAAACATTATTACTTAGTCAAAAATTTACCATATTAAACTGAGCTGTAAACTACTCTCAAATAAAATTAAAATCCAGACTCTGAAAAAAAAATGCACAAGTAAAACTACAATTTACTCATTTAGAAAAAAACTAAATTAGTAAATATTTATACTGTGTTTTGGAAAGCATAGCAGAACATAGATAATACAAACATTTGTATTCATCAACATTCATATTAGTTATACACATACATGTGCACAAATACAACATTGTACAGTATATGGCAGTTAAATTTGAACTGTAATTATTATTGTATACTCCTAGTAAATGTAAGGTCATCAATTAATCAAAATCATCACTAATATTAATTATTAATGAAATACAAATCATCATATAAGAAAGCAAAGAAAGAAAAAGAAAAAGCTTATTCTTTGGCAAATAAAATGCAGTAGCAGACACAAGAAACATAAACGGTGCTGACACCCACAAGACAAAAGGCTTTTGAACCATGTTCACATTAGCCAAGTACAGTCTGCATAGCTCCCACATTTAGAAACACATTTTAAAAACTTCAATTCTTCTTGTGCCATACTCTCTTGAATATACAGTGCATCCGGAAAGTATTCACAGCGCACCACTTTTTCCACATTTTTTATGTTACAGCCTTATTCCAAAATGGATTAAATTCATTTTTTTCCTCAGAATTCTATGCATTACACACCATAATTATGTGAAAAAGGTTTACTTGAGGTTTTTGCAAATTTATTAAAAATAAAAAACTGAGAAATCACATGTACATAAGTATTCACAGCCTTTGCTCAATACTTTGTCAATGCACCTTTGGCAGCAATTGCAGCCTCAAGTCTTTTTGAATATGATGCCACAAGCTTGGCACATCTATCCTTGGCCAGTTTCACCCATTCCTCTTTGCAGCACCTCTCTAGCTTCATCAGGTTGGAAGCGTCGGTGCACAGCCATTTTAAGATCTCTCCAGAGATGTTCAATTGGATTCAAGTCTGGGCTCTGGCTGGGCCACTCAAGGACATTCACAGAGTTGTCCTGAAGCCACTCCTTTGATATCTTGGCTGTGTGCTTAGGGTCGTTGTCCTGCTGAAAGATGAACCGTCACCCCAGTCCGAGGTCAAAAGCGCACTGGAGCAGGTTTTCATCCAAGATGTCTCTGTACATTGCTGCAGTCATCTTTCCCATTATCCCGACTAGTCTCCCAGTTCCTGCTGCTGAAAAACATCCCCACAGCATGATGCTACTACCACCATGCTTCCCTGTAGGGATGGTATTGTCCTGGTGATGAGTGGTGCCTGGTTTCCTCCAAACGTGACGCCTGGCACTCACACCAAAGAGTTCAATCTTTGTCTCATCAGACCAGAGAATTTTGTTTCTCATGGTCTGAAAGTCCTTCAGGTGCCTTTTGGCCAGGCGGGCTGCCATGCGCCTTTTACTAAGGAGTGGCTTCTGTCTGGCCACTCTACCATACAGGCCTGATTGGTGGATTACTGCAGAGATGGTTGTCCTTCTGGAAGGTTCTCCTCTCTCCACAGAGGACCCCTGGATCTCTGACAGAGTGACCATCGAGTTCTTGGTCACCTCCCTGACTAAGGCCCTTCTCCACCGATCGCTCATTTTAGATGGCCAGCCAGCTCTAGGAAGAGTCCTGGTGGTTTCGAACTTCTTCAGCTTATGGATGATGGAGGCCACTGTGCTCATTGGGACCTTCAAAGCAGCAGAAATTTTTCTGTAACCTTCCCCAGATTTGTGCCTCAAGACAATCCTGTCTCAGTGGTCTACAGACAATTCCTTTGACTTCATGCTTGGTTTGTGCTCTGACATGAACTGTCAACTGTGGGACCTTCTTTAGACAGGTGTGTGCCTTTCCAAATCATGTCCAGCCAACTGAATTTACCACAGGTGGACTCCAATTAAGCTGCAGAAACATCTCAAGGATGATCAGGGGAAACAGGATGCACCTGAGCTCAATTTTGAGCTTCATGGCAAAGGCTGTGAATACTTATTTATATGTGATTTCTCAGTTTTTTTATTTTTAATAAATTTGCAAAAAACCTCAAGTAAACTTTTGTCACGTTGTCATTATGGGGTGTTGTGTGTAGAATTTTGAGAAAAAAAAAATGTAATTCATTTTGGAATAAGGCTGTAACATAACAAAAATGTGAAAAAAGTAATGCGCTGTGAATACTTTCCGGATGCCCTGTATGAAGGTGTTGATAAAGAAAAAGTAATAGGTAGAACAGGGATTTTTCCAACAAAAAAGATTATTAATCACTGTTGTACTTACAGTACTTAAGAGTGTACAATTACTGCATATTTTGTCAGTGTTTACTTGAAATATGTGCATAGATGTATAAATTACTGTGCCATCTGCTGGTTAAGTGTGGTGTCAATATGAAATTATTCATAAAAGAACACAGCTGTCCTCTGCGTTTCCACTTCATAGGAGCCCATGAGCAGAACAGGCAGGTGGTGTCCACTTACCATCACAACTGTTAGTGGGGAGCTTTTTGCTGAAGTCGGGGGAACTAATTCATTGGTCATAAGTTAAGGCCAAAAACTTTTCAAACACCCATATTCTTATACAAAGTTAGTATATATTTGTACATCTCGTAAAGTTTGCCAATCCTATCAATGTTTTGTATACTAATAAAATGTTTGCACATTCAGAAATTAATATATGAAATAAATGCACCTCATCTGTGCATTATGCACTGAAGGAAAAAAATAGTTTTTACGATAATGCTGCCTGCTAACATAGGTTATCCTTTTGGCCCACTGGGCACTGCTATGATGCAAAAATATGTGACTATCAAAAGGTTTACTTTAGTACCTTTTAGTATCAGCTATGATTATAATCATTTACATATACAGTACTGTACTATTTTAAAGACTCTGCTAGTTTAACAAACCAACTCACTTCCATGTTTTTTCTTAAGTTTGAGCATTTATTCTTATATGCAGATAACTTTAGAAGTTTTGG
This sequence comes from Polypterus senegalus, assembly GCF_016835505.1. Classification (NCBI taxonomy): domain Eukaryota; kingdom Metazoa; phylum Chordata; class Cladistia; order Polypteriformes; family Polypteridae; genus Polypterus; species Polypterus senegalus. Next base: position 62,777,840 of record NC_053164.1, on the reverse strand, counting down.
GAAGCAGAGCTTATGCTGCTGTATTATCATGGAAAATGCTTTCTTTTCATACTGACTCTAAACTTCAGAAGGTTTGTTACATGGGAGCATATACACCAAACTATAATATTATATCACACTTTCACCTGGAGAAACCACAAGGAAAACAGAAATGAAGGCAAACTGTTCATTTGTTCAATGAAATTTAAATGTAAGATCATTAGCTGAAGCAGAGACAGAAATACTACATGAAGTATACCACCTGGACTTAAATAACTTGCAGTAGTTTTAAGATGGTCTTACACTCCAAGTGGTGCAATTCTTCATTGCAGAGCCTCTCTAGAGGCACACAGCAACTTATGTCATCCTCAGATGTAAAGGACAATCACCCTTTCAGTAGGTTATCTGTTATTTTATGTCTTCAATCTATTAGGCATACCCATCCTAAGAGTGCTGAGTGATGACTACTTTTTATTCTTTAAAAACACTCAGTAAATAATGAATATTCTGAATCAAACCTTTTGTCAGACTTTAAATCAATTAATTCTTAAACCTTAACTTAATCAAATAAGAATGATGAGAGTGAGTAATCAGAACAAGAGAGAAGAACAAATTGTAGGGATAAGATATTTGGTGGTCAAAACCCAAGAAACAACCCTGACGCTAGAACCTGCTTGAGTTAAAGCTCAGTAGTACTAAAGACAATGAGAAATTTTTGCAAGGGATGACTGACAGTGAGAACATCATCTTATTTAAAAATCACATCCTGTCATGTCACAGGTGCAACTGTCAAGTTCATATGATCTGTAAGACAGATCACATAAATAATGACAAGACAATTATCAAAAATGTACTTTCTCATTTTCATTTCAGCATTAAATGCAAAACTATTTACAGAGTTGAATTCTATATGTATAAAACCCCAAAATAATTCACACAGAAATGTATAAATACTATAAACATATTTTGCTTGGATATTTCGGTTCTAAAAGAATTCCTGACATTTGACTTTGGCATGTTAAAAAGGTTACACAAATTGTTAATTTACTAATCCTTTTCTTAAAAGAAAGTCATTTTATTGTCCATTGCAATCATAACAGCAGCAATGTATGTTATCCATATCCCTCAGATTTTGCTGGGTTTCTTTTTTACAATAATATAATTATTGCAGGTACATTTAACACTCCTAGCATTATTGCAAACATTTTTAATGTATTACTTAATTAATTTATTTGGCTTAATTATTGTGGGCTAGTAATTTAAGGTGACCTGGTATAATGGCATTAGTACTACTGTTAATATTCCTTACTATTAAAATAATCTTAATGCGACTAGTAAATGAGAATTAAACAACTAAGCTTTTTTAAACAATCAAATGAAACATGAAATTCCTTTTTCATGGATTTATACTACTAACACTTTCCTTTAAATTCCATTGTCCTCCTTCTACTTTTGCAATATTCACGATGTACTGTGTTCAGCAACTTCCCCAGTTAACCAATACAGTGCACCCCACCATCAATCACCAAATTGAGGGAACCTCAATTACATATCTCACAATAAAGAAAATTCATAAAACTGTTTTAGATTTTAATAATAAACTTATAGCTTTCCCACCCAAGAAATAATCATTTACTACCCAAGAACACCTTGCCTAACGTAATACTTATATGAATTTATTAAAGAAAGGAAAAATAAAACAACATTTTAAAACTAAAAAGATACAAATTCAAAAATAATCATAAATTTCAATGCACAAATTGTTAAATAATAAAAGAATACAAAATAACAAACTACTGTACAAATTAACAAAAGGGTAATCAAAAATTCCCGAAAATGTCTACTAAACCCAGAGGAAAATCTTAAAAACAAGACCCAAAAGTCTAAAGCAGAGTTCCAAAATGAAAATATGAAAAGACCTAAAAACTTTCAAAAAGGAACAGGAGGAAAGTTGAAAAGGGGGCTCAAGGGCCCAGCTAAGCTAGCTAATGCCATGTCAAAGATTAGTGAAAATCAACTGAATTTTTAAAAATGTACTATACATGCATGTTTTGATGTCTTGTTGGATTTTTCTTGGATTTGTTGAGACAAATGTGTTCTGAAATTTTTCAAGTAAGAAAGACAGACGTTCTGTGGTAAGGCAGTTATATCCACCAATTAGGGTGCTGGAGAATGGCAACATGTTGTATGTTGATTAGCACGTGGACGTAAGATTACATTGTACTGTGTTTACATGCCACTATTGATCCTACAAGCAATGCAAATAATCCAATAAACAGGTTAAAATCAAGATTTCAAACACAGTCAGAATCAAGTTCATTAAAAGCTGTGAGCCTCATTGTGTCCTTCTTCAGTCTTGTCTGTTCTGCACATCCATGGTTCTGCTCAGCTGATGCCACTAAATGCACTCAACACACTTTGGTCCATGTTCCTACAGTACATGAGTACAATACATTAATACATTAGTACAATCTAATGTATTTCATAATTGTGTTATGCAAATGATCCTGGCTTTAGATACTAAATGCTCTCCATTATTAACTCAGTCTAGCACAGTGATCTTTGCTGATCAAATGTTGGGCTCCTTCAGATTTTGTTGTAATAAATAACATCCATCTTGGAAACATTAGAATGGTCTTCTAAACTATTATTGAAAGAGAAGTTTCCACAATAGAGAGAATGAGTTACAGTAGCATGTGCATGGTGGTAAAACAGGGAGAGGAAGAGGCTGTTTATAGCCATTTTCTCAACAGTCATATACTTGATTACCTTTCATAATTATTAAACACATTTTGTTCCAGTCCTGGGGCCTCATGTATAATGTAATGTGTAGACTTCACACTAAAACATGACGTACGGACAAAACTGGAAAAGTGCATATGCATAAAAAAATCAAGATACATAAAACTGTGCACATGGCAAGTTCCACGCACTTCCACTTTATAAATCTCAATGAATGTGAAATTTTAATGCACATGTTAACTCCTACAGCCCCACCCGATATTTGAATATGCAAATCAATATAAAAGTCCCTTTCATTTAGTGTTTTGTTAAAAGATAATGGTAAAAGTGTGTATAAAAAAGAAAACATTCAGTGAATGCAAAGTGGAGGCAAGGAAAAAAATACTGTTTGTTGGTTTAAGTAGTGGTATAAGCATCAAAAGGAAGCTGATCAAGTGATACAGAGTGGCAGAGACACTCAAAAGTTGAAGTTCAGAGAATTGCACAGTTCCCAAAATAAAAAAGTAGTTAGATATCAAAGTGGATAGGAAAGTCACAGCCCACCATCTATTTATTCTGTTTCAGACACTATTACAAACGCTGACCCCCATGCCAAGGACATGAATCCATGTGGTGATGGTGCTACTTTGCACAGCACATCTTCGGGCACTGGCTGCTCACACACCCCTGCCACTGGAAACTGCTGGGCGACCATGTGGCCGTGTACTGACAGACGCTGTTCAGGAGTCACAAAATACAGTAGTAGATGCTGTAAGAGATGTGGCCAATTAACTAAGGAATATAAGAGCTGTACTATGTGATATTGATCACAAATTAAATGAATTAGCTAAAAAATAAATGCTACATCTGATTACCTGCTTTTACATTTTGGTAATTACATTTAAATGAATTTGTAACGCTGTCTGATTTGGCTGATCATTTAGTGAGTCAGGGTCAGGTTCATCATACCTCATCTCTTCAGGTACGGGCAAGTCATGATTGTGTACCACATTATTAAGCACGCTGCATACTTGCACAATGCAACACACTTTGTATGCACTATAGAGCAGCACATTAATAGAGTGGAAATGCTTTCTATTTCATAAGCAAATTTATTCTCTGAAGGTGTCTTTATAGTGTAGCTTTGACGCTATTTACAGGCTCTTTGAGGTGACTTGTTATCGTTAAAATGACAAAAACTCCTTTTAAAAGTGTGTACAAATGGAGCTTAATTCACTATGCCCTACATATTCATCTCACAGCTGGCATCTTAACCCTTAAACCACTGGAACCAGCTATAGTTGTTTCCCAATGCAATTTGTCAGCATACTGGAGCCAAGTATATTCGGCAACATACATTTTTTGAACTCCGCAACTGAATGTAGTCATTTTCCAGTGCAATTTGAATTAAGGCCAAAAAGTTCTATCTTGGTCTCATCAGACCAGAGCATCTTATTTCTCACCATCTCAGAGTCCTTCAGGTGTCTTTTGAGACCAAGATAGAACTTTTTGGCCTTAATTCTAAGCGGTATGTGTGGAAACAACCAGGCACTGCTCATCATTTGTCCAATACAGTCCCCACAGTGAAGCATGGTGGTGGCAGCATCATGCTGTGGGAGTGTTTTTCAGCTGCAGGGACAGGACGACTGGTTGCAATTGAAGGAAAGATGAATGCGGCCAAGTACAGGGATATCCTGGACAAAAACCTTCTCCAGAGTGCTAAGGACCTCAGACTGGGCCGAAGGTTTATCTTCCAACAAGACAATGACCCTAAGCACACAGCTAAAATAATGAAGGAGTGGCTTCACAACAACTCTGTGACTGTTCTTGAATGGCCCAGCCAGAGCCCTGACTTAAACCCAATTGAGCATCTCTGGAGAGACCTAAAAATGGCTGTCCTCCAACGTTTACCATCCAACCTGACAGAACTGGAGAGGATCTCCAAGGAGGAATGGCAGAGGATCCCCAAATCCAGGTGTGAAAAACTTGTTGCATCTTTCCCAAGAAGACTCATGGCTGTATTAGCTCAAAAGGGTGCTTCTACTAAATACTGAGCAAAGGGTCTGAATACTTAGGACCATGTGATATTTCAGTTTTTCTTTTTTAATAAATCTGCAGCAATTTCAAAAATTATTTTTTTTGTCTGTTAATATGGGGTGCTGTGTGTACATTAATGAGGGAAAAAAATAATTTAAATGATTTTAGCAAATGGCTGCAATATAACAAAGAGTGAAAAATTAAAGGGGGTCTGAATACTTTCCGTACCCACTGTACATCGATATCTTTTTTTTTTTTTAAAGTTAAGAGTCAATCATAACCTCATTTATTTGGACTTCAAAACATCCACATAGCCAAAGGGTGACCCTACAAAGACCTGAGGCATAAGGTGGCATGGCTCTAACTAACTTTCAGTTTTATTAGTGGGTGGCAAATATACAAGCTACCATAGATACTCGCGTATTAGTCGACCTCGCAGATAAGTCAAGTGTATTTTTAAGCCGAAAATTACGAAATTTGTTATGACCCGCATATAAGTCAAGGGTAAAACCTGGGTTTTTTCATGGCCCGTTGTCTTAATAAGTATGGTCTTCTCACCAATACCTGCTACATTTCGATTCCCCGGCATATCAAATGTCATTGGCATTTCATCCATGTTACAAATGTTACTGAGATCAAAGTCATGCCTTTGTCTTTGCTTGATAATAAATTTATGAAAGGAACTGGCCTTTTCTTTTAGATCTTTTTCAGCTTCTGCGCAACTTTTGTTCACTGACGAAGGCATAGCCCATATCTGTTCATAAACCGCGTACACCAGCCAGCCGATGCTTGAAATTCCAACAAAGGCTTATGTGGTGTTATGGGTCCACAGCTCTCTTTGCAAAGGCCATTTTAGTTTTTAAAGAAATAATCACCGCGCTCGCGACTGAGCGAGCCGCAGGGCGATCTGCGGTGTGGGCGTTTCTCACCTAGTGCACAGGTGAGGGACTGCCCACATCCGTGATTGTTCCTGTGGCTAATGTGCTGCAGCTGCTATGTCCTCTCTGCATATAAAGAGAAGCGCGAGTCAGTTAGAGAGAAAGGAAAAACTGAGTAAAAAGAAAAAAACAAGGAAGAGAAAGAAAGACAGGAGAGAGAGAGAGAGAGAGACACGGTGCAAGTGGGCGAGCAAGCGAACGAGGGCTCGCAGGCAGCTATGTGGAAGCCAAAATGGAGTAAAAAAAAAAAACAAGGAAGACAAAGAAAGATGGTGGAGGCTGGAGGAAGCAGGAGAGACAGAGACGGTGCGAGTGGGCGAACGAGCGCTCGCAGGCAACTGTGTGGAAGCCTGGGTGTTAGGCCGGGCTTTTAAAGGATTGTTTTTCTATTTTATTGATTTTTAAACCTCCACGTTTGCTTTATGGATTATTTATTTAATGAAGAGTTCTTCTGAATCACTGCACTGTTTACTTTGAACACTGATTTTGATTGACTGTTTTAAATAATAGCACTGTGCACTGTGCCATTACCCAAATTCTGTGGAAAATTGTGTTGCCCCGTGGATAAGTCTACCCTGTTTTTTTGAATGAATTTTAAGGCATAGATTTTTCGACTTATACGCGAGTATCTACGGTATAAAAACCTGGACATTGGCACAAGCAGATGAACATATACAGACTTGGTCCGCAATAGAAATAAAATCCTGCAGTACTTCTTTAAATTCCCTGATTTGTACCCCAATAAATGCTACTTATCATCAACATACTAACAACCCCACTGTGCCTCATTCACTCAATATAGAACCAAATGTAGGATGTACTTCAGGATAGAGTACCTTTTATCAGTGGCACCTCTGCACAAAAACTATATTTTTTTACCCTCTCAAACGAACGCAGTTTTTAATGTCTGGAAAACATTCTGGATTAAATCATTTAGAGATCTGTAAATAGGCAACGTCTTTGCATCCTACAAACAATTACACTCCAAATGTAACTTTCCAGCAACACATTTCTTTCACTACTTCCTAATTAGAAACTTTGCTAAACAAAACCTGCCCAATGTTCCTCTACTCCCATCTACTTCTATTGCAGAAAAAATAATGATCAGTCTTGAGGACTCAGACAGCAATGTATAATGTGTAATATATAAAAATACTTTAAAGTCCATCCCTTTCAAATATCCTTGAGTACAGGGGAAAAAGGATATCATACTCAACATTTCAGAAAAGGAGTGGAAGGCAGCAATGCACAGAATTCACTCGAGCTCCATATGCACAAAACATACAATTATTCAAGTGGAATAATCCTAACTCACCTCGTTTAGGTCAGTGGGTAACTGATATTATATAATATTTGAAATTGGAAAAAATCTAATTCTCACTTAGAGGATCTGTGCAGAACTTTTTTTTAAAACCAGGCAGGATCTAATCAATAACATTTTAGAATAAGCATTTAAATTGAGGAAGTGGATTCTCTTCCCTTCTTTATTTTTTTAAATTAATTAATTTATTTACTTATTTTTCTTACTATTAAAGTTTTATTCTATTGGCATAGCTCTCTTTCTCCTGGATGGGGGTTGATTTGATTTGAGCCAAGTTTTGTAAAATTTGACTTGCTTGTATGGAATTTTATTTACTTTTAATAGATTCAATAAAATGTTTTTAAAAAAGTGTATACACATGGTCTGAAGCAGCAATGAAAATGTGCGTGGTTTTAGGCAAAGTTTAGCTTTTATACATCTCAAAGTGAGCTTGGAAACGGGTGTACACAATATTTTTGTGTGTAGGCACCATTTATGTATAAGGCCATAAGTCTTCCTTAGCATTTATATTGTAGCATCTATAGAAACACACTGACATTACAAGCTTGCTTAGATTTAAGTAGCAAACTTCCAAGGGTAAATAAAAGTGAATAACAGTTAGATAAAATAGATAATCTGCCATGTTTAAAGTTTAAATATTCTCTTTTTCTGATAGAGGTATGCTGCAAATATGGCTGATTAATAAAATCATACGCAAATAAATACAAATCAATATCAAACAAAAAGTGGTCCAGCATTTTATAAATTATACCCCCAAACTAGTACATAAATGAAATTATTTTGAAGCCATTACATCTTAATCAATGTAATATCAGTGTTTCACTGGTAAGTGCACATTTATATTAGTATATTAAAAATCAATACCTGCATATAATGTGATACACAGAATTCCTTGCTGGAGAAGTGGCAAGAAAAGTTGTTGTTTAACTGCTTACTACTATTTAATGTTCTTCAGTTTATTTCTATTTATTACATTTATTTTGTGCTTTTCCACTGTCTCTTATTGTTTAGCAAAAGTTAAAGCAGTAAAAAAGATTCAAGAGAGCCTTACTTTTACCGCAGAAGAATGGATTGGGCTGTGTGCAGTCATACTCTTTCCATTTTCCACCCTGTGTACCACCTACACAGAGTTCCTGTCCTTTCCAGCAGTACCCATACCAATAAGTGCTGGGGGTTTTAAATGTTGATGTCCCTCCATCAGACCATTTCCAAGGGTTGTTGAACAAGCCGATCCAGAATGGACTGCCCTGTGCCTTCTTCATTATCTCATGATTTTTACTTTCATTCCTTATACTGACCAGGTCAGTGTAGTTCACTCGGCAGTAGTTCTGAGCACTGTACCAGTTCATTCTTTCATTGATCCAGACATACCTCTAACACTTGTGTTGCTAGTTTCTGTAAAATAAACTCTGAATTAGCAAGTGATGTTTGAAAGTCATGAAATGTTAATTATTTTAATGATTAAGTCACTGTATATCTTATCAGAATTTCATTATCAGAAAGCAGTTCTGTCTTTCAAATTTTGTTTCTTATAAGCTATCTTTAGGCCTAAATGAATCTGTGCAATTTACAAGTACCAAATGGCTGCCACAGAGTTTGATGGTCATTATGTATTTCATGATAAAAGAGATATGCAGATACAAATTTGAAAAAGAAAAACAATATATACAGTATGGTTAAATTTAATTTAAAAAGTAATGACACAGTTCTTAATGTGATATAAATGATGAATGTGGCCTTTCCATAAAAATCCCATAATAAGAAATGAATTATCACACAATAGAAGTACTCTAATTAATAAAAAAATCCCTATAGGAACAATTAAAATAGCATGTGAGCAATCTCAATATTTGGAAACAATACTTATAAATACTATGCAGGCCCTTTCAAATCAGCATTCAAACTGCTATGGTGCAGTTTCACATTCATTCATTTGCTCATTTCCCAATCTCAGTAATTTGTGCTGTCTGAGCTTATCCCAGCAGCATTAGATGCAAGTGCAGCAGCTCTTCCTGGACTGGATGCCAGTTCACTGCTAGGTGTACATCAACACTCACAGTAACTTAGAGGTGCAAATTAGAGATGTGTTTCTAAAAATGTGGTAGGAAACCAAAGTATCTTAAAGACCCTGCACAGGCACAAGGAGAAAGAGTAAACTTCAGACAGATGGTGTCTGTGCAAGTATCTGAGCCTGCCATTCTGATGACCGTGCTAGAAATGACTACTGCAAAAGTCAGAAAAATACACCATTTCATTAAATGTGTTTTCAGATGAAATTGTGTGCCTGTGGGCTAAAACTTACCACAAAAATAAAAACCATGGCAGCATGATCAGGCAATGAAATTTATGAATTGCTTTGGATGTTAACATCCTACTGAGCAAGTTTTAAATATTTCATTTAGCTTTTGTATGAACATCAGTGTGACAGCTCAAATATAATGCAATTGTATAATCATGGCTGTAGGTCTTTATCGTGTAACAAGTTTAACAAATGCAAGTAGCATGCCATCCATTGACCCTCTTTTACTAGACTACTTTCTGATTAGAGTCCTGGTTCTCAAGTCCAAAAACTTCCACACTATACAAGACATACTTACCCTTGTAGCACATGAAAGGGATTTGGTCAGAACAAATGGAATCTGCCCATGAGCCATCTGGTTGAACCCGAGCACAGTAACGGGTTGGATTCCAATTTTTGTAGGTCAGCTGGTCTCCATCGGACCATTGCCAAGTGTCATTTCCATGTCGCAGCCCAATCCATCCCTGTCTTTGTCCTAAGATTTGTAACAGCTGGTCATTCACAGTTTGATTCTCAATAGTGACCAGGTCTGTGTAGTGTGATCTGCAGTAGCTCTGGGCGTCATACCAGCTCATCCAATTTGATATGTTGTGATATGTTGTGTTGCAAGAGAGAGGCCCACAGGTTCCTTAAAACAAGTACACATGTGAATATTACATTTTGTATCCTTTTTTAACATACAGTATTAAGTATTTCAGTTATGTATAAAAAGAATTAACAAAAATGGACAACACTGTGTTCATGCAGATATGCATTTTCAATATTGTTTTTAATTCCAATAAAAAAAATAAATGAGTTAAAAAGGAGTTTAAAAGTACCTAAAATTTTACAGTGCTTGTTTTCTCTTTAATTTTACAACTGCTATTCCTTTAAAATAATGTAATGTTTCATTACTTTAGCAAAGATAAAACAATTCAGAATGTTTTGTGTTTTGTGTGAAATCCATTTATTTATGCTTTGCCAAAGCTTAACCTCTGTTCACCTTATTTTTATGCGTAATAATCTACTGGTAATGACAACATTAAGACTGCCTTACTGTTAATGCAGAAAAAGAACCACAGAGTGCTGCAGGGATAGGCAGACCACTTTCCAAATGAAGTAATAAACCCACATTGTTCACTTTTATCATGTCCTTGGCAGTTTTGATCCCAGTTTTGAAAGGTTAAATTTCGTCCATCAGACCATTTCCATTGATTGTTGAACAGGCCAATCCAGAAGTTGAACCCCTGTGCTGTCTTCATTATTTTTTGGTTTTCACTCTCATCCCTTATACTGACCAGGTCTGTGTAATTCACCTGACAGTAGTTCTGAGCGCTGCTCCAGCTCATACTCTCATTTATCCAGAAATAACTCCTATTCATATTCTTGGTGTCTGTTAATACAATAAAAGAAACACTGACATTCATACTATATGTAAGTCAGACTGGTAGTATATATTCAACATGAACATATAAACATTATTTTATATTCATTAATTTATTCTTAAGGCAGATATATAAACATTAAAAAATCAGTTTGAAGTTTAGGTGCTCAAATTATATCTAGTTTTAAATGTCTCAGTCTAGTAGCTGATTTAATTTAATTATTATTCTACAGCTCTTAAGAGTAATTTTGTTTCAATAAAACAGTTGTGAACTAAAAACATATTTTTTCAAATGCTGACTTATTTTTTTAAATACGTGCATAATTAGTTTCCAAATTAAATTACATTCCTTGATGTGTCCAAGCTGACAAATTCTAATGACTTAACCTTGAATTCTTTGTCACCTACAACAGTTTTTGTCTCAGTTCTTCAGCTTTCTGTTATCTGCTCATTTTCTCTGCTCTCACCTTCACATTTATAAATGTACTTGAACCATCATCAATCATGTCATAAGGCTGATACTTCTAATCCTGTACAAAAACCTCCACAAATGCAGAATTAAGAAAAAAAATATTAAAATTAGATGGTCAAACAAAAGATGTAACACTTTTACAGCAATTAAAATATACTGAAAACTTCAATAGAAATGAAATTTCTGGCATTTCTGAATGCAAAAACCAACTCATCTTTCTCATGACATTTGTACTTTTAATATTTAAAACTTCAGACGTGACCAGCAGTTGGCTTTGTGCTGTAGGAACCACATTACACAAACTATTCTATGAAATTTCAGTAATTATTTACCGCTCTGATGCTGACCTTTCTGATCATAGGTCATTATGATAGCAATTGATGAGAAGAATTCATAATTAACTCCGGAATTATGGTATTTGAGGGTTCCTCTAGAATGCCTCTTCTCTTGCACAGTTTGGCTCAAAAACTAAGACAGAGACACACACTCATCATTGAGATATCAATGTTTTAGGTGTCACTAGACCCTAATACATATCGATCCATCGAAAACCAGAGATTGGAATTTTAGCTTGTCCCACATAAATGATAAATTATAGTGGGGGAGAACGCAAAGCAATAAAGGGAGCACATTCCCAGACAGCAATGTAAGTGTAGAGTCTGGAAAGGGGTGTCATGTTCTCACCAAAAACAGGCCTTTTGAATTTGCAACCTGCCTGACTTCACTCACTATAAAGCACAAGCTAATTGTTTGACTGCTTGTTTGACTGCTTCCACATTATGAATCCATTTCCACAACGTGAAATGGTCACGTTCTCCCCATATCTTCGTGGGCTTTATGCCTCACCTCCCGAAGGCTTGCAGGTGAAGTAAACAGAGGGTCCAATGGCAAACTCCCATGATGGATTAGCATCACAGACAGGGCTGATTGCCCACAGAGGTTCATTAAATGCTGCTAGGGATAACTCCGATCTCTAAGTTAGATCACAAACACGGAACAGCGAGGCGGCAATTGAACCAACGACCAAATTTAGCCTGTATATAGGGAGAAGGGTCGCTGTTAAAAGTAACTTGATCGTTCCTCCTTTCTGGCACGTGTACTATAGTAACAAACATCAATTGTTTCTTCCTCGATAGCAAATGTCTTTTGCATCCAATGACATATATTTGACAGTTTGTTCATGCCTGAGAATTGTACTCTTAATTTTCTGAAGCAAGTATAACTTTCAGAAGCGCAAGCGTAACTGACAGCTGTGAAATGTAAATTTGACAAATTATTACAAGTTATTCTTACTCCATAGCACATCCACTGTCCACATTACCACGGAAGAGACGCAGTTGACCCAATATATCACGGATCAATCCATAGCATCTTATTGGTAGACATTTCATTGAATATATACCACCAACACAGAAGAGGCAGAATTCGACACATACCTATGCAGTGTGCTGTTCAAAAACTGGTCAGTCTGGAAAGAAAATCCCAAAGAAACACGCTATTATTGTTCCGACTGTTGACGATGGATTGTGTCTTTCACTGTGCTTTATGAATTACCACACAAAGGACTCACTTTGAGATTATATACTGTTTTTACATCATTAGTACTATTATTATTACCGTTATTATTATTTTTAATGACACAAACTGCCCCAGCTCTTCTGAGCAGTGTCTTCTCCCACAGGCATGTAGCTCTTCACAAACACCAGAGCAAGTTCAACTAGAATAAAGCTAACATCCAACGAGAAGAAATAACTGGCAGTGAGAAGTTGAAGTTGATCAGTCTTCTAGTGAAGTTCAGGTGAACGTGCAAAACACTGAAGCTACTGCAGAAACAGAGAAGAAAAACGCGGCGCTAAATGTAAGTTTCATCTGTTCTCTGCCTGTTGAGGACAAATTTATATGTTATGTGTCCCACAGCATATACAGTACAGGTTTTTCCGGCTGACAATGTAGACAGCATCACCTGCCGAAACTGTTTATTCAATTAGAGTTGGTTGAGAAAACACACAAATTGGAGGACTGCATTAGGAACCAGATAGCGATTAGACAAAATTGGATCAACTCTGTTTGTTCAGACAATTTGGTTATTTCTGATTGGACTTTAGTCTCTCCAGGTCCCACTGTAGTCAGTGCGCAGCCAAAATCAGCAGTTCCAATTCAGCCACAGGGCGAGTAGGTAACAGTAAGACAGGAGTCAAAGAACCAAAAATTTAGTTGCTCGGCATCCAGGTCACAAATTCAGTCCCAGAACAGATTCTCAGCACTCTGCAGTGCACCTGTGGATCCTGAGAACAACGAACCGCTCAAATTGGCAAATTGGAATTAGAATTTCAAACTATGTTAAACCAGCAGTTAATGTTAAATGGCTCCCAGTGGCGAAGATTTTTCACATACAGGCCCAATTGGATTGTATTGCTGATGATGAAGTATCTACCATATAGAACAGTTAACATCAAATGTAAACATGGAAAACAATCTAGATCAACTAACATGACATTATAATGTGACCTTGAGAAATGCTCTGGATGCAGTGCAGGAATCTATTAGCCAGTGAAAATGCTGTGAAGAAGCTGTCTGTTGTAATGATTCTGTCTTTGTCAAGTCTGATTGCGGGACATTGTATCTTTGATTGCCGGTACAACAAATAATTCTGAGCAAGCATCAACCACAGTACCAATTGTGGTCATTGCTGCACTTGTAAAAACAATTCAGAGATGGAGAGGCAAGTTTGTTGTACCACTTGAATGTCATTGAGAGAATAAAACTGAGTAATAAAAAAAGTGCTAAATTCTACAAGTAGCCAGAATTTACACAGGGTGTTATAGACTCAAATCAAATGTATGTTTTTATAGTAGTAATGATAATAATAATAGCACCTCACTACTCAAAACGCGGAGAGCTAGGACTCAAACCGACAACCTTTTGGTTATAAGGCAGCAGTTCTTACCTCTACACCATCCAAGAATAAGTATTAGCTTTCTGTCGACTGACATTTGAGCTTGGGTTTGTAACCCATTGACAGCAACATGTAAATTGAACAATTTTTTTTTACTTTGGTTATATTATTGAATAAAAGCGCACATGTTTATTTGATATTTGGACTAAAGTCTTCACACATTATACACTTCACATCATTATTAGTATAACATGGAAAAAGTTTCTGCTTTAGGTATGTGTTCAGCATTTCTTGCCTCGCAATTCCTTTCATCCTGCACTTATCCAGATATTTGTAGACACTGACCACACATGAAATGCCTGTGTTCCAATAACAATGTACTGTATTATTTACCCAATGCAACTCCAGGCACACAGATAAGGAGGCAGATAAGGGGGTGCAACTGATAGGAGGCTGCTCGCTGCTTGTGCTTTAATATGGCCTTCTCATAACTTCATTTTAGTTTAATCCTGATGCTCTGTATATTCAATTAATTATCATATCTATTCACGGTGGCTCTTAAATCTGTACTGACCCCTACTGTCTCTTCTGTTTCTTTTCCTGGTTTTCTGTGGTGGCGACCTGCGCCACCACCACCTAATCAAAGCACCTTGATGTTCCTAGCTTGATGGATTAAAAGCCAGAAGTCTACATGACCATCATCATCAAGTCCTTCCATGAGAACACTAAATACAAAGAGGACTGTTCATTTATGTTAGGTAGAATGCACAGAGGAGGCTGGACGGTCTCACGGTCTGGAACCCCTGCAGATTTTTTTTTTCTCCAGCCGTCTGGAGTTTTTTTTTTTTTTTTTTCTGTCCTCCCTGGCCATCGGACCATACTCTTATTCTATGTTAATTAGTGTTATCTTATTTTAATTCTTACTTTGTCTTTTTTGTCTCTTTTCTTCATCATGTAAAGCACTTTGAGCTACATTATTTGTATGAAAATGTGCTATATAAATAAATGTTGTTGTTGTTGTGCTGATCGACACATAGACACTGATGGAGAGGTGCGAAGGAAGGCAGCCCAGGATTGTGAGATTTTTCGTAGAATTCCTGAAGCCTACAAAAAACACTTGTAATCCCAGCCCACCTTCAAACCTTTCATACCTCTTCATTCAGCATTTTTTGTTTTGTAAATATGTTGATCAGCACAAGGAGCAAGCAGCCTTTTGTCCCATCCCCCAAACGCTGCAGGAAGGGCAAAAAACTATAAACATATATATACATATACATATACATCCACATATATATACAATATATATACATATATATATGCATACATATGTATATATATGCGTGTGTATATATATATATATATATATATATATATATATATATATATATATATATATATATATATATATATATATATATATACACACACACATATATACATATATATGCATATACATATCTACATATATATACACATATATATATATACATATCTACATATATACAGTATATATATATTAGGGGTGGGACTCAATTAAAAAAGTTAATCTAATTAATTAGAGGCTTTGTAATTAATTAATATTGATTAATCGCATGTAATCACACAAGTAAATTTGCCCCAAAGCACAAATGTTATTTTTAATTTAAAAGGGTTTTAGAGGGCGACAGAATCAAATAATAGACATGGACATGAATATTGTAAACTGAAGCTCTTTAAATTTCTGAAAAACAAAATGCATTTAAACTGCATTTCAGTTCAAAACAGAAACAAAAATATCATCCCTGGCTAAAATTGGGCAGAATTAAAAATAAAGTGGTATTCTAAGTACTTTAAGTATGTGTTCAGAATGGTATTGTCTTTAAATAATAATAAGAAAAATTTCAAAAGAAAGTGCAGTTTTTCTTCTTAAAAAAATAAGGCAGAAACATAAAAGATAATTTGATCAGCTTCACCTTTAAACTCTTGAGTAACCTTAGCCAAAACTATTTTGTACATTAGGCTAAAACAGTGTGATCATTGAACATTTTGTAATTAGATGTTATTAAAATTACTAACGGTCACGGAAGTCCAATGATCCCCAGTAAGAGCCACAAAGTCAGCTTTCTGTAATGCATCTAATTTTGCTTGCTTTTCAGTGTCATAAAGCTGTTAAATTTTACTTGAAATCGTCTCTTGGCACAGCAGTTGAAAAGTTGGATCACCTGTTGCACATTTTCTAACCCCCTATCTTCCACCACTGTTAGTGGTCTACAGTCCAAAGCAATCCATTTTCCGAGAGAATTTGTAAGTTTGACCGATGTTGACTTACTAATTTCGGTCCTGAAGCCAGTCATTTTATCAGGCTTGGGCTGCCGACACCTTTTGTTGGTACTCGAACTCGTACTGCTAGTGCTAACAGCATGCACAGTTTCTGTGTTCGCTGTAACATGTTTTTCATTTAAATGGTACTGTAAAGTTGAAGTGCTTCAGCGGTAAGCAAACTCCTTTTTGCACAGTTTGCACAAAACCACGCTTTTATCAAGGCTTCCGTCGGTTAGTCTTTTGAAATGAAATTTTCCTCCTATCAGTCCTAGCAACGCGCTTTCTTCAGACTCTTGCATTTTTGTAGCTCTGATGTGTGCATCAATGTAATCGATGTACCAGGAAATCATGCATTGACAAAGGTTCCCCTTTGCTTGGAATGCAAAGTGTGATTTAATGCGTTATTTTTTAACGCGTTATGGAGCACATGCATCGAAGCTTCTCAGTTGTGCTTGTGCTAAGAAAAGGAAACATTTTAAAAATAACGTAACATGATTGTAAATGTAACCTTTTGTAGAGTCTGTCCCTGAGACTTATTAATTGTCATCGCGAAGCAGAGCCCTACTGGAAACTGGAGGCATTTGAATTGAAATGGGTGATCAGAGAGTATAATGGGAAAACGAGGAATACAAATTCTTTCCCCTGAGCAACCGCCAGTAAAAATAGTTGCCTCAATTAGGTTCTTTTGCAGACACGTGACCTGAAGTCTCATGCCGTTACAAAGTCTCAGTGGCTGTAAGGTTTTTAGTAACATTATTGATGTCCCAACCCTCAAAATTAGATTATGCTCAGTAGTGCCTGGAGGATTCAGAGTGTGGAGAAACTCTAGAGACAGAGTGTGTATTATCACTCCCCCACCCGCCCTAACTGTCAATCCCCCCCACAAACACAGTCTCTCGGAATTTGCATAAACACAGCCCTTCACCAGCAATTTTAACTTAGTTACAAAGTGATCAAAACTTTTGTTTATACCCTGTGTCCTCTCATTAAACTTGTATCCCGCGAATATTCGTATTAGTCGTGGGCATGACAAACGCCAGCCGCAGCCTGTCTATGAACTTAATTTAAACTTTAGGTTTAAACCATGCTTTGTTTCCAAAGTAGCTGCACTCATGAATATGAATATGCTTGTATGCGTCACTGTGCATGACAAACGGCAGCAGGTACCTCTTATTGTTTCACTGCCTTTTCAATTGTATAATGCATGTTTTCTTCAGCGCTCTTTGGAGATTCTCCTTGTTTTCTACGTACTGCGTTGACAGTCACTTCACGTGATTACATGGGAGGCGTCATGATGTGACATGCAACTCCGCCCCCCACGGCCATCGAGTTGCAGTCCATTACAGTATATGGAGAAAAATAGGTTCCAGTTTTGACCATTACGCGTAGAATTTTGAAATGAAACCTGCCCAACTTTTGTAAGTAAGCTGTAAGGAATGAGCCTGTCAAATTTCAGCCTCCTACCTACACGGGAAGTAGTGATGAGTGAGTGAGTGAGTAAGTGAGTGAGGGCTTTGCCTTTTATTAGTATATATATATATATATATATATATATATATATATATACTGTGGCACCCGGCCAGGGCGGGAGACCGGCCAGGACGCCCAGGAGGACCAGAGGAGGGCTTGTACCTCCTCCAGACCCTGAAGGGGCATCCGTCCTGGTTCGCTGGTGGCCTCGGGTAGAGGGCATGGAAGCCCAGCCCTGTAGGGGCCCGTGGTCACCGCCAGGCGGCGCCCCACTTCCAGACCATCATCTGCCACATCCGGCCGAGGCAGGAGCCCTGCCGGGACACCCAGGAGGACCGGAGGAGGGCCTGTACCTCCACCAGACCACGAGGGGTGTCCGCCCTGGTTATGTTGGTGGCCTCGGGTAAGGGGCATGGAAGCCCAGCCCTGTAGGGGCCTGTGGCCACCGCCAGGCGGCGCCCCGCTGCCTGAACAGCCCTGGAGCCCAGGTGCGCAGCCGGCACTTCCGCCACACAAGGGCGTGTCTGCGGAGGAGTGCCGGGGAGCAGCTGGAGCCCATCCGGGTTCCCATAAAAGGGGCCGCCTCCCAGCAGTCGTGGCAGAAATCGGGTGGAAGACGACGAAGCTGGAGTAAGGACTGGAGGCGGCCAGGAGAAAGAGAGGCACAGGACTGTGTGGCCTGGACATTGGGGGATCGGTGCAAGAGGCACTGGGGTTTGTGAGCACGGTAGACTTTGTAAATATTGTAAATAAATGGTGTGTTGGGTGAAACTATGTTGTCCGTCTGTGTGTGTCCGGGCCAGAGTTCACAATATATATATATATATATATATTGTAAAAGAGGCAAAAGGAGGCAACAAAAAGGTTTGGGGTTTTCTGGCCCCTTATATTGTCAACACTCCAGAATTTATCAGCAAAAAAACAAAATGGTCAGACATAAATAATACAAGATTCATGAGCGACGCCATACTAGGCGTCGCAGCCATTTTTATATGGGAGGAGCCGGAAGTGCAGGAATGCTGGGAAGGAGTCGTGATGGATGATGGGAGAGCTGACGTCATTGAAGATGGCGGAGGAAGGGCGGAAGTGATCGTACTGCGGGCAAGGTCTTTATGGCGGGAGCGTCTTTAGTTCTGGAAAACAAAGAATCAAGGTTAGTACCCCGCCATTCCCCGCCAGCGAACGTCCTTCGACGTGTTTTAAGATCCATCCGCGATCTCCTAATCGCGCATGCGTGACTATATATATATATATATATATATACAGTCATATGAAAAAGTTTGGGAACCCCTCGGAATACAAAATAATTTACTCTACTTTCAACAAAAAAGATAACAATAGTATGTCTTTCATCTCCAAGGAACATCTGAGTACTGGGTTGTTTTCCGAAAAATGATTTTTATTGAAGCAGTATTTAGTTGTATGAAATTAAATCAAATGTAAAAAACTGGCTGTGCAACAATTTGGGTACCCTTGTACTTTTGCTGATTTGAATGCATGTAACTGCTCAATACAGATTACTTGCAACACCAATTTGATTGGATTAGCTCGTTAAGCCTTGAACTTCATAGACAGATGTGTCCAATCATGAGAAAAGGTATTTAAGGTAGTCAGTTGCACGTTGTGCTTACCTTTGACTCTCCTCTGAAGAGTGACAGCATTGGATCCTCAAAGCAACTCTCAAAAGATTTGAAAACAAAGATTGTTCAGTATCATGGTTTAGGGGAAGGCTACAGAAAGCTATCTCAGAGGTTTAAGCTGTCAGTTTCACCTATAAGGAATGTAATCAGGAAATGGAAGGCCACAGGCACAGTTGTTGTTAAACCCAGAACTGGCAGGTCAAGAAAAATACAGGAGCGGCACATGCACAGGATTGTTAGAATGGTTTCCGACAACCCACAGATCACCTCCAAAGACCTGCAAGAACATCTTGCTGCAGATGGTGTCGTATCTGTACACTGTTCTACAATTCAGCACAATTTGCACAAAGAACATCTGTATGGCAGGGTGATGAGAAAGAAGCCCTTTCTGCACTCACACCACAAACAGAGTTGCTTGTTGTCTACAAATGTTCATTTAGACAAGCCAGATTCATTCTGGAACAAAGTGCTTTGGACTGATGAGAAAATAATTGAGTTATCTGGTCATAACAAAAAGTGTTTTGCATGGCGGAAGAAGAACACCGGATTCCACGAAAAACACCTGCTACGTACTGTCAAATTTGGTGGAGGTTCCATCATGCTGTGGGGCTGTGTGGCTAGTTCGGGGACTGGGGCCCTTGTTAAAGTCGAGGGTCAGATGAATTCAACCCAATATCAACAAATTCTTCAGGATAATGTTCAAGCATCAGTCACAAAGTTGAAGTTACGCAGGGGTTGGATATTCCAAACAAGACAATGACCAAAAACACAGTTCGAAATCTACAAAGGCATTCATGCACAGGGAGAAGTACAGTGTTCTGGAATGGCCGCCACAGTCCCCAGATTTGAATATCATAGAAAATCTATGGGCTGATTTGAAGCATGTATGTATGTATATATATGGCCTCAAACTCCAGATTCAACTGCATTTCAACTGCACCAGTCTCAGTTTCAAAAGCTTTTTTGTTATGTAAAGAAATGACATCACACAAATTTACAAGTCATACAAGTTCTTCTTAAGTGCTTTTCTTTCTCCTCCACCTAGTGATGAGCGGTGCCTGGTTTCCTCCAAACGTGACGCCTGGCATTTACACCAAAGAGTTCAATCTTTGTCTCATCAGACCAGAGAATTTTGTTTCTCATGGTCTGAGAGTCCTTCAGGTGCCTTTTGGCAAACTCCAGGCAGGCTGCCATGTGCCTTTTACTAAGGAGTGGCTTCCGTCTGGGCACTCTACCATACAGGCCTGATTGGTGGATTGCTGCAGAGATGGTTGTCCTTCTGGAAGGTTCTCCTCTCTCTCCGGCCAGCTCTACGAAGAGTCCTGGTGGTTTCAAACTTCTTCCACTTACGGATGATGGAGGCCACTGTGCTCATTGGGACCTTCAAAGCAGCAGAAATTTTTCTGTAACCTTCCCCAGATTTGTGCCTCAAGACAATCCTGTCTCTGAGGTCTACAGACAATTCCTTTGACTTCATGCTTGGTTTGTGCTCTGACATGAACTGTCAACTGTGGGACCTTATATAGACAGGTGTGTACCTTTCCAAATCATGTCCAATCAACTGAATTTACCACAGGTGGACTCCAATTAAGCTGCAGAAACATCTCAAGGATGATCAGTGGAAACAGGATGCACCTGAGCTCAATTTTGAGCTTCATGGCAAAGGATGTGAATACTTATGTACGTGTGCTTTCTTAATTTTTTTATTTTTAATAAATTTGCAAAAACCTCAAGTAAACTTTTTTCACGTTGTCATTATGGGGTGTTGTGTGTAGAATTCTGAGGAAAAAAATGAATTTAATCCATTTTGGAATAAGGCTGTAACATAACCAAAAGGAAAAAATTGATGCGCTGTGAATACTTTCCAGATGCACTGTACATACACACTGACTGTCTATATTAACCAAATGAGCAGGATCGGTGTATGCAAGCCACCTTTACAGCATGCTGAGACATCATCAAGCTTGTTCAGACCTCCCCAGGCATGCCCAGGATGTCATCTTCCACAGAACAGCTTCCAACCTAATTCCATGCTTGGATATGCCCAGGCTGGAAAAGCTCTTGTTGATAAGTCACTTACAGGAGCAAAAATGTTTGGATCCAAATATAAGAAAAAAATTCATGACAAAACTGAAGATTTCTCTTAATCGGTACGTGATGGGCAAATTTTGATGTGATATTCTATGAAAAACACCCAATATTGCTCAAGAAGCAAAACCTTTGATGTGCAATGTATTCAATCTGCCAGTGGTACTGCCTGCCCCATAAACCCAGCGTCATTCACTTTTTCTGAGGAGAATTATTTCTCAGAGCGCTTCCTACAGTACTAATTTTTTATCTAGCTGGATAGTATTCAAATTTTCAAGGGTACCAAGTACCAAGACTCTCCCTTCACTCCTCCAGCTGCAGGTGTCACAAAGGGACCTGCCACCTGAGGTCTGCACCTACAGCGATGGTCTTGACAATCTCTTGTCTATGTAGCCCCATAACTTGATTGTCTGTATAGGCCATAATGGCAGGTGACTCTCTTTGCTATCTAACAGTCTAAGTGTTTTTGTTATTTGGGTCTTTTTCATATGTTTTCTGGTGTATTTGGAGTACTTGTTTTTGAGAGTCAAGTCCTGATAAGTATGCAGGAAATTATGTGCTTCACATATTTGAACTTGTGTTTCTAAACTGTGGTTCTAATTTTTTTTAATTGTGGTACTGTATGCTTATATTATTTTATGTGTTGCAATTACACTCCAAAATGAGAGTAATTTGTCAGAAAACCCTTCCCAAAATAAAATTAAATGATGTAAATTAATTTTTAATAAAAATAATTTGTCAAGTAAATTTAGAATTTTATAATAAAATACAAAACCAAAATATTACATTCAAAAAAACAAAAACTAAATACTGAAATTCAAAAATTAGAAGAATTGAATAGAAAGATTCAGGAACAACTTAACTTACAAAAATCAAAAACCAAGTAACAAAACCCTGAATAATAATGGCAGACTTTCCAAAATTCTGAAAGCCAAAAACAGAATGGCCAGGGTCCACAAAACCTAACCAATGATAAGAAGGTAACAGGACTAGAATATAACATTTGTGTCATTGCACCGAGACAATAGCTGTAGAAACATAAGTGACATTAGTTTTCCAGTGTTGAAGTAATGTTAAGTAATGAACCTGGGGCCTGTAATCAAATTAGGCATCTAACCCCAAGGCGATCAAACATAAACAGACACTTAACATACTTAAATTATGTACCTTCTGTTTTTTGTTAACTCCCAAAATAAACTTCATACAGAAAGTTAACAACAATGAAACAAAAGAAATTAGAATAAAATAGAACATTTTAGTAAAAAGTAAAGAATAAGTAAATAAAGTGATCAAAATACCCCAGGGAGAAATCCACATAAAACCATTATATAGTTGGCCTCTGCATTTCAAAAGTCAGTTCCAAGCTAGTGTGGGGGATTCATTTGAGAATCACATGCTTGAACCCATGTTCTTGGGTTCATATTGTATGACCGGCAAGTAGGGCAGATCCAGTCTCCAGGATTACTGTTAAAGGAAGTAGTTGCAATAACTCAATCTAAGCACTAGTGAGGAGTGAAACGATTCACGAAAATTACATTTGCAAAATAAATGGCATTTTGCTTTTAGCAAGATTTGTGCCATTTGTGACATGAGGAAAGGTGTTTAGTTTGTGTCTGTAAGCATTTTCCTGCATTAATTATAAATGCACCTGTCTGTTATTTAGTATACAAATGACTGTAATTTCATGTGGAAAAGAAAAATAATCAGACTTGTTTCTTATTACATGTAGATGATATTTTGTTAAACTGTAAGACATGGTTGTGATTATTCTGGTACTGCAATACAGACTTTGCCAATTTTGATGACAATCTTGGCAACTGCTGTCCTAAAGAGACAGAAATTAAACTTGTTCCCTCAAAGTGCTTGGAATATTGATACCTTCAACTGTAGAAATCAAGAAATAGGAAAGGTCAGTTACTATGTAACAGTAGAGAATTGGGGAAGAGACTTTTCATGTAGTGAGTTTTCCTGTAGAGGAAAAACAATGTGATGATGAGTAGATAAAAGCATGTCACATTTTAAAACATACTCTGTACTTCTCTGCAGGAATGTGAACGAAAGGCATAAACAAAACTGGTTTTACTGGTGTGTTTGAATTATTTGCGTTATGCAACTATGGAAAAGAACATAAATTAACATGGAAGTGTGAACAATAATTTATTACAAAATATTCCTTGTTTTCCAACCCCCAAAAATACCTTTATTGAGCTATGCAATTTTAGAGTTAGTTACTCAAAACTGTATGTGAAACAAAACATTCACATTTTACTTATCACTATGTACCTAAGAAAGGTGTCTGCATACAATACCAGTGCTTCTGACCCATTGGTGATACTGTTTCCCAGTTTTTGTGTTTTCTTGGAGAAAATGATGATTTGTTCTGATTTTGGGTGGTTTTGTTACAATTCTCTACCATTTCAACTGACTGATGTCTTTTTCTTTTCGTATCTGGTTAATTTTTTTCTTGGCTATTTGACTGCATGGAGTTGCGTGTCAATGACAAACATAAGCATACTCACAGTTACTTCTTCAAACAGTCACTTAGCACATTTTTGATTATTAAATAAGTATTTTTGAATATGTCATACTCAGAAATAACAACTATAACAGAATACAATTACATGCACTAGTAGCCTAAATTAAATATATGCTTTTTAACAGTTCTTTACATTGTCATTGTAGTTAAAAACATGGTCAAAATAGGGTTGTGGTTACTCAATAGTTGTCTTAGTCAGTAGGTTCCAATTTAATTTAATTTGTTAGTTGTTGTGGGTCTGTGACTAAAAACTGTATTTCAAATTTCTTAAACATAACATTTTTTGAAAGAAGTACCTTATAGAGTGTGAAAGGATAGAGAGTTAAGATAAAATTGTTGGCTGCCTTTTTTGATGTTTCACATTAAAACAGGCGTGCGGACAAAACTGGAAATATGGATATGCACAAAAAAATTCAGACGCACAAAATAAATAGTCCTTTCAGTTGTGTGTTTTGTTAAAAGAAAATGGCAAAAGCACGTATAAAAAAGAAGAATTTCACCTAAAGCGAAGTGCAGGTCCTAATCAGTGAAGTGGAGGCTTGGAAAAACATACTTTTTGGTGCCTTAGGCAGTGGTATGAGCAATACAAGGAACTCGATGATATGACGAGTTCAGAAAGTCGCACTGTGAGTGAACAAAAAGAAGTGGTCAGATGTCAAAATTGACATGAAAATGAGAGTTGTAGCCCACTGTCTGAGTGTCATATGGAAGTGTATTAGGGCACAGAGAAAATATACAGGTAGGGACACAGTGAAGAAAAAAAAGGTTGAAATGTCAACTTTAATCTCAAAATTTCCACTTAAATTTCATATTTTATTTTATCATTAAAGTAGAATATTGTAAATTTCATCTAAAAATCTATGTTCAATTTATTAGAGTTTCACAAATCCAAATTAATTTAGTTGGATCCAAATCCAACTAAAGTAGCATGTTAAATGCTTCGTGTTCTATGTGTGTGAATCACTATGAACTCTGTAAACACACTTTCTCTTTCACAACAGGGGCATGCAGGCACTGATCACCACACAGAATACATTACATTCATGATATTACAGTTCTCTGAACATTTTAGAATACTAAGATGTAAACTTGATATCTTTTTCATGATGAAACGCATTAAAGCATGTATTAAACATGTGGGGGCACGGTGGCGCAGTGGTAGTGATAAGCTAGAGCCCCATCCAGGGATATTGTCAATCGCCACACAATGAATTCTGTAATAACTTAAACCAGCTGTAAGCTTATGGAATATTGAAAAATCTTCATTATACATGCTTAATTATTCGATCCATCCAGGATCGCGCAAGTCCCAGCAAGCATCAAGTGGGAGGCAGGAACAACCTCTGGATACATTAACACTATACATTATTTAAATGAAGTTAATGGTTTATCTGTAAAATGTAATATGCATACTTTAATGGATTTCATCATAAAAGTATACATCCTAATATTCTAACAGTACACAGCTCCAAGAGGATAGCTCTTTGAAATCTAAATCGACTTAAAAGCCAGTCACCATCAACTGTAAATACACTCTCTTCTATTGAGAACTCAATTCTTTTATTGTCATTGTATGGTACAATGAGATCCAATATGCAAATCCTCCATGAACTTATTTTCCTATTAAATGATAAAATAATAATAATAATAATCTAATAAAAATAATGAAAAATATACAATATGAAAGCATAAGTACAATATAAATGTACATACAGTGCAGATAGTGCCAATGGTTCATAAAGAGGCTCAGGATGTGCAATGTTATAGTTGTAGTACAAGTTTACAATGAGGTAATTTTAATTCTAAGTACAAACAGTTCTACCGGGAGCACTTGATCGACTGATTGAGTGCATTTATAGCTCTTGGGATGAAACTGTTTCAGAACCACAAGGTTCATGCAGGAAAGGCTATGAAGCTTTTGCCAGGCTGAGGAAGTTCAAATAGACTGTGGCATGGCTGAGTGGAATCCATGAAGATGCTGGTGGATTTCTTGAGGCAGTGTGTGCTATAAATGTCCTTCAGGGCTAGAAGCTGTACCCAACCTCTGCACTCTCAACACAAACTGCTGTAGAGCTTTCCAATGAGCTGCTGTTACAGCTATAATATCACACACACATACAACAGGTTAAAATACTCTGAGTGGTGCACTAAAAGTAACAGTACTAAAGCTGCTATGGTATTTGGAATAGTTTGTTTGCTCCATGCACCATTATATTGTTACATTATGATTACAATCAAATTAATTAAATTTGTAAACAATATGCAATTAATTTTGGTGGATTTGATAAATACTGCTTCAATGATGTGAGTCCAAAAAAAGGGAGACCACACAGAAACTAATCACTGCTTTGATGCTGGGTAACACCAGTTTGCAAAACCAAGCAGAAAGTGCGTATGCAAGGTTGGAGGCTTCTGTGACAATGTGTGTGGCTTTATGCCAAGTTTAGTTTTTTTACATCGCAATGTAAGCGTGGAAGCAGGCGTACACAACATTTTTGTGCATACGCACCATTTACACATGAGGCCCTAGGTCTGGAGATTTCCTGATATGTTATAGTGTCAGAGAAATAATGAATCATTAAGATGCACATAATGCAGTCATGAGGTTGTTTTAAGTATAATGTAAAATGCTCTGGAGATATTTATTTACTCTAGTCTTGCATACTGTAATTCCATTTCTCAAAATGCAGTTGAAGCTAGCTCTTTCAGAAAAAAACTGAAACAGTAAATTAATCCATAAATGAAGTTGCACAGAAAGTTTCTATGTTTTAAGATAGACAAGTTTGCATATTTGCCAATGCTTTTCAATAAGAGATTTTGAAATTTCAAATCTGTGAACAGTGTGCTGTATCTGAGCAATTTTCTATGAAAACTGAAGTATCTTGACAAATTTCCTTGAAGAATAAATGACAGATTTCAACAAAATTAGTCAACAGAAAGCCAAACTGTTTCAGAGTCAGATAGACATGACAATCGCAGTAGGTGCTTTTCACGTTATATTTAATAATTAAGACAATATTAAATAAATCAAATTTACTTTTGTTTGATTGGTGGAACTGTTAAGATGTTAATGCAATATTTGCAATATATTTGTAATATTGAAAGATATTAAAAACCTGAATAAGGATTTATTCAAAAATAAAACATTTTAATTAGAAACAAATGTTTATACATTTATAATAGTATTAAATATTACAATTTTATCAATTTTACAAAGTAAAAAGTTACGTATTCTGTACCTTTGTAGCACATGAAAGGCTTCAAAACATCACAGTATGAATCCATCCAGGAGCCATCCATCTTAGCATAACCACAAAATAAGTTCCTTTTCCAGTTGTAATAATTTGGGATTTCTCCATTAGACCACTGCCAGATGTCTTTTTCATGATAGAGCCCAATCCAGAAAGAATAATAATAATAATAATAATTTCTTGCAATGTTTGACAGCTGCTGATTCATCTCTTGATTTGTAATAGTTACCAGATCCGAGTTGTTACTTCTACAGAAACTCTGAGCTGCATTCCATGACATGGGGGTTGATACAAAATAAAAATCTGTTTCACTGCAGGAAATAAGCAATATGAAGTCTGGAATACAAAAAGTTAAACAACTGACAAAAAGCAAAAAAATGTGGTGTACAATAACTGATTCATTCAGCTGTAAATAAATTGGACAAAACCCTTATTATGAAATGTTTGTCCTGCTTAGAACATTTTTCCAAGAACCACATGGACCACATGTTCAGATCTACAACATATTGAATTGCAAAAATTAAAAAAGAACTTCATTTTTACTGATCTTGTGTTATCTTGTTGCTTGAATACACTATTGACTAGTTTTATTTAATTTGCCCGTTTCATATTTTAATCAATACATAAATCACTTTAATACTCTGACAAATGCTAAGATATTTACTCAAGAAAAGGCACAGATGGGAAAAAGAAATCAAAAAGGTAAATTAGTGAGGAACTGGGAGAACTTTGTAATTTTGTATGACTTCAATAGACATTTATTGAGAAAATAAGCAATGTGAATGTTGTACCTCAATTATATTTTTGTACTTTTATTACAATTTGGTCTATTATTATTTTCTCTCTTCTTGTCTTTTTAACTGTTATGCCTCACACTGAGCTGACTGCACCTTCAATTTCGTTGTTCCTTTGTAAAAGTGACAATGACAATAAAGATCTATCTATCTATCTATACGAAGCAAAAAAACTTGGGAACTACGAGGCCCAGAAATCAGCAGTGACCCTTATTGTTGCTCCTGGATTGACCAACTTCACTCCCTGATGTGCCAGCATATCAAAGCAACTAACAGCACACAACAAAGAAAATTAATAATAGTTCAAGTAAAAAAAATCAGAAAGCAGCATACAAAAGAAAAACATTACAAATAAAGTGGTGATGTCAAAAAAGTCCAAATAAGTTTGACTTTTCTAAACAAAATTAAAAGAACCGGCAGTCTTACTTTCCACCCCAGGCTTTGTTTTATGCACTGCATAAAATGCCCTTTGAAAATTAAGATACAATATTCCTGTTTTGCAAGAAAATTGAATTAAAGTAGCAAAATTAACTGACAGTGCGTGAGAAAATGGAATTGGTAAGATTTTCTAAAATAAGACACATTTCCTTTAATCTAAAGAAAAATGATAAAGCTTAACCCCTTATCAAGCGGGGTCATTTTTGCTAAATCGCTTGTAATTTGACCTCTCCAAATTAGAATCATTGCTGTTATTGAACTATCTGGAGTATAAACACATGTTTGGTCTCTTTGTAAAGGTAACATTCTCTAGTTTCACCCTTAGTAGTCAGAATCACTGTAGGTGTGACTGATCAAAAGTTATGCACATTAGAACTCACAAAAAAAACAAATTTTTTTGTTCTCGCCTAAGTTTTTTTTGTGAAAATAAAGGAAAATAAAGCTGCAGTAGGTAGGTGGGGACAGAAACACACTATGTACCAACAGAATAACTTGTTGACTACTCATATTTCAAATTTGAAAAGAATACCTGTAAAAATGACATTTTTACACCAGTTTTTATGTGGGCATGCCCAGGGGCTTTTTAGAGGGACCATTATCCACATTTTGGAACGTATGGAAAAAGTGTAATAACCTTTGAATGCTTCAACCCACATATATCAATGAGGGCTCTACTGAAAGCTTACACCTAAAGGAATCTATATCTACACACAGTGTCACTCTATTAGTTATAAAAATAATAAAAACAATAAAAAATACACATTTCAATATAAAAATAGTCAATACAAGTCTTATGGGCCAAAATATATATATATATTTTATTTTTTACTTTTTTTTTTTATAAAATGCACACAAATTATATACATTTCTTTTACAAACTGTTACAACACAGCTCAGCGTTTTTTCATGTGCCACTGATGGCAGTAATCCCTAGCCGGCAGAAAGCACAAGGGCATGTCACATGTCGCTCTCTGCCATTAGACGTCTCCTGGGCCAAATGATTACTTTCACGCCGCGTACATGCCTCTAATACTTTTAATCGAGAGTGTATTCACGTTTATCTGTACTTTTATCCATATTTAAAATGCGAAAAAACTTGGTGAAATCACAATAAACAACCACGCACCAAGTCTGCAGACTGGCACAAATGCCACCTTCGCAGCTCGATCGTTTGTTTACAAGTTAGTATGGCAAGTTACATATCAAAATGCTCGGCTGCTCATTGGCTGTAAGTTTTGAGTGTCACTCACAGTGTCCAATCAAACTGGTAGATTCTACCAGGGTTTGGAGTTGTACGTCAT
The DNA here is from genome assembly GCF_016835505.1 of Polypterus senegalus. Lineage (NCBI taxonomy): Eukaryota > Metazoa > Chordata > Cladistia > Polypteriformes > Polypteridae > Polypterus > Polypterus senegalus. The sequence continues at coordinate 62,747,995 of NC_053164.1, read as the reverse complement.
CGTTCAGCTGTCTGTGACACTTGTTGGCTATACGAGGTGCCAGTCAACCCCAGACCCGTCGTAATTGGCCAACTTAGGTGTCAATCAGAAGCTAACACTTCCGTGTAACATGCTGTAGCATGGTTATCGCCGACAGAAACAAATTACGTCTGATATGATCAATAGAAATGAAAAAATGACATAGCTAGTCTCAAGTTATGAAACGTTTTCTGGAGTTTTTGTCCCTTTGAGGATATATCGTGTGTTTTGAACCTAATCGTTTTACTGAATTATATTCGCTGGAGCCTTACGGACAGAATAAGACCAATACTGCTCAGAAATATTGATGTTTGACTTGCAGAGGGTCTTCAAAGGTAGGGAAAGTCAACTCTTAAAAGTATGTACTTCTCTGTAAAAAAGGCTTTAGTGTCAGTGCTGTGGTTGTTGTGTGTCAAAATGGTTTATATCATCAGAAAGACGAGACTTTGAAGTTTCATTTGATGGGTAGGGTGTCGAGATGCATGACAGATGGGCATGCACACATGGCTGTGACGTCGTCAAAACGCTGTTATGTCCCGGGACCGGTACGTGTGCGTGTTGAGAAAAAAATAACATCCCTAAGCAAGTTAAGTCAGTGTTTAAGCAAGAAATGTTCAAAACTAGACAACAGCTGTAAACAAAAATATTAGCTTATTTGAAAAACATGTATCTCGTGATATTTGTGTAAATAAGTAAAAACTGAAAACAAGTAATTAGGGTTTACTTTATAAAAACACCACAAGCAAAGATGACTCAAACTAAGCTATTTATTTGCCTAAATGCATTTCATTTTGCATGCAGCAATATATCTATCCATCCATTATCCAACCCGCTATATCCTAACTACAGGGTCACGGGGTGCAGCAATATAGTAGTCTTAAAAACTGTAGGTCTGATTTTTAAAACATAAATAAATGTCATGTATTTTCTGCCATCAATTTTGATATTTAAATGGACTTTTTCAAAATTATTAGGTTGATTTTTTTTATTTCTTGTTAATATTACAAATGGCACACAAACAAGCAAAATAGTCTTACTCATCAGGGACCTCATGTATAACGGGCACACAAAAATGTTGCATAAACCTGCTTCCACACTTACATCGAGACGAATAAAAGTAAACTTGTTGTAAAGCTACGAGCAATTTTATGGCAAACCAGACCATGTCTATGTACATTTCTGCTCATTTTTGTAAATGGATGACACCCAGCATCAAAGCAGTTCAGCTGTTTCTGTGTGGTTTCCCTTTCTTTCTTAGATTTGCATCCATGATGGGAGCTTTATCAAATACACCAAAATTAATTGCAAATTGTTTATAAATTCAAGGCACTCAGTTGTAATCAATCTATAACAATACAGTGTTGTATGGAATTGTCAAACTATTCCAATTACTATGGCTGCTTTAGCAATGTTAGAAGACATTGCAAATGGAAAAATTAGAAGATTGCACATGTTTACAGATCATACTGATTCCGAGTCCAATGATGGTGATTGGCTTCTAAGTCAATTTAGACTTCCAAGAGCAATCCTTTTGGAGCTGTGTGCTGTTAGAATATTAGGATGTATGCTTGATAACATTTCTATGATGAAATGCACTAAAGCATGTATATTACATTTTATAGATAAATTATCAACTTCATTTCAGACCCCCGTGACCCTATGTTTGGATATACCGGGTTGGAAAATGACTGACTGAATTCAATAATGTATACTGTTAATAATTAAACATACAGGGCATGGAGGCGCATTGAAGCACTGGTGCTTCACAGTAAGGGGGTCACATCCCGGGTGTTCCCTGCCTGGAGTTTTCCTTGTGGGTTTCCTCGACATCCTTCGGTTTCCTTCCAGAGGTATGCAAGTTAAGGGATTTGGTGATCCTAAATTGACGCTAGTAATTTATGTGTGTGCTCATATTCACTCTACAATGAGCTGGCTCCCCATCCTGGGATTGTTCCTGGCTAGCGCTAGATGCCTGCTAGGACTGGTGTAAACCTGGATGGAATAATTAAAAATGTATAATGAAAATTTTTCAATGTTCCTTAAAATTTCTGAACACTCAGTGTTTTAAGTTTATAGCTTTTACTTTATAGTTTTACTATCACTGTGCGACTTTCTGAACTTGAACTTTTGAGTGCCTCCGCCATGCTATGCCACTCCATCAATTTCCTTTTGTTGCTTATACCACTGCTTAAGTCACCAAATAGTACATTTTTCCTTGCCTATACTTCACTAAGCAGGACCTCCATTTTGAATTTACTAAAATTCTTCTTTTTTACTCGTGCTTTTGCCATTTTATTTTAACAAAACACTAAACTAAAGGGGCTATTTACAGTATATTGATTTACATATTCAAATAGGTGTAATTCTGGCAGGAGTGGGTGGGGGAAAGTATGTTGAACTTTGTTTATGCACAGTTTTATGCATCTGAATTTTTGTGTGTACGCACGTTTCTAGTTCTGTCCTTATACCATGTTTTAGTGTATATTTATGCTAGGCTCTATACATGAGGCATCTAGGAATTTATTTGATAAATTAACCCAATCTACAAATAGAACTGTTAAAATGTATAGACTAAATATACTGTAAAATAAAATCACCCTTGCTCAGATTTTAATTTTTTGCAAAGTAGTAGAAAATGGCCACCATAAAAGTATAAGCGTGATGGATCTTTGAAGAAAAAGTACCTTTTTTCTTCTTCTTTCGACTGCTCTCATTATCTTTCTGTCCTCTGTATCTTTTTCTGTTACACCCATCACCTGCATGTCCTCTCTCACCACATCCATAAACATTCTCTTAGGCCTTCCTCTTTTCCTCTTCCCTGGCAGCTCTATCCTTAGCATCCTTCTCCCAATTTACTCAGCATCTCTCCTCTGCACATGTCCAAACAAACGCAATCTCACCTTTCCGACTTTGTCTCCCAACCGTCCAACTTGAGCTGACCCTCTAATGAACTAATTTCTAATCCTACCCATCCTTGTCACACCCAATGCAAATCTTAGCATCTTTAACTCTTCTACCTTCAGCTCAGTCTCCTGCTTTCTGGTCAGTGCCACAGTCTCCAACCCATATAACATAGCTGGTCTCACTACCGTCCTGTAGACCTTCCCTTTCACTCTTGCTGATATCTGTCTGTCACAAGTTACTCCTGACACTCTTCTCCACCCATTCCACCCTGCCTGCACTCTCTTTTTCACCTCTCTTCCACAATCCCAATTACTCTGTACTGTTGATCCCAAGCATTTAAACTCATCCACCTTCACCAACTCTACTCCTTGCATCCTCACAATTCTACTGATCTCCCTTCTCATTTACACACATGTATTCTGTCTTGTTCCTACTGACCTTCATTCCTCTCCTCGCTAGGGTCTCCTCAACCTGTTCCCTACTATCGCTACAGATCACCATGTCCTCAGCAAACATCATAGTCCACGGGGACTCCTGTTTAATCACGTTTGTCTACCTGTCCATCACCATTGCAAATAAGAAAGGGCTCAGAGTCGATTCCTGATGTAATCCCACCTCCACTCCTACTGCAGACCTCACCATGGTCACGCTTCCCTTATACATATCCTGCACAACTCTTATATACTTCTCTGCCACTCCCAACTTCCTCACACAACACCACAACTCATGCTTTCTCCAGGTCCAAAAAGACGCAATGCAACTCCTTCTGGCCTTCTCTATACATCTCCATCAACACCCTCAGAGCAAATATCGCATCTGTGGTGCTCTTTCTTGGCATGAAACCATAGTGCTGCTCACCAATCATCACCTCACTTCTTAACCTAGCTTCCACTTATCTCTTTCGTAACTTCATGCTGTGGCTCATCAATTTTATCCCCTGTAGTTACTACAGTCCTGCACATCCCCCTTATTCTTAAATATCGGCACCAGTACACTTCTTCTCCACTCCTCAGGCATCCTCTCACTTTCCAAGATTCCATTAAACAATCTGGTTAAAAACTCCACTGCCATCTTTCCTAAACACTTCCACAGGTATGTCATCTGGACCAATGGCTTTTCCATTCTTCATCCTCTTCATAGCTGTACTCACTTCCTCCTTGCTAATCCGTTGCACTTCTTTATTCACTATCTCCACATCTTCCAACCTCTTCTCTCTCTCTCTCTCTCTCTCGTTCTCTTCATTCATCAGCCACTCAAAGTACTCTTTCCATCTGTTCAACACACTCTCATCGCTTGTGAGTAAGTTTCCATCTTTATCCTTTATAACCTTAACCTGCTGCACATCTTTTCAAGCTCGCTTCCTCTATTTAGCCAATCGGTACAAGTCCTTTTCTTCCTCTCATACAACTCATCATATGCCTTTTATTTAGCCTTCGCAACCTCTCTCTTTACCTTGCGCCTTATTTCCTTGTACTCTTGTCTACTTTCTGCATCTCTCTGACTATCCCACTTCTTCTTTGCCATCCTCCTCCTCTGTTTACTCTCCTGTACTTCCCCATTCCACCACCAGGTTTCCTTTTCCTCATTCCTCTGTCCAGATGTCACGCCAAGCACCCTTCTTGCTGTCACCCTTACTATATCTGCTGTAGTTTCCCAACTGTCTGGTAATTCATCACTACCACCCACTGTCTGTCTCACCTTCTCCCTAAACTGAACCTTGCAGTCTTCCTATTTCAACTTCCACCATTTGATCCTTGGCTCTGCCCTCACTCTCTTCCTCTTCTTGATCTTCAACGTCATCCTACAGACCACCATCCTATGCTGCTTAACTACACTTTTCCCTGCTACCACTTTACAGTCTTCAATCTCCTTCAGATTGACTCTTCCACATAGGATGCAATCTACCTGTGTGCATCTTCCTCCACTCTTGTACGTCACCCTGTGTTCCTCCCTCTTCTTAAAATACATATTCACCACAGCCATTTCCATCCGTTTGGCAAAATCCACTATACTCTGACCTTCTTCATTCCTCTTCTTGACAACATACCTACCCATCACCTCCTCATCTCCTCTGTTCCCTTCACCAACAAGTCCATTGAAATCCACTCCAGTCACCATTTTCTATCTCTTGGGTACGCTGTTCATCACTTCATCCAACTCACTCCAAAAATCTTCTTTCTCATCCATTACACACCCAACCTGTGGGGTATATGCACTAACAACATTCATCCCCACACCTCCAATTTCCAGCTTCATAATCATTACTCTGTCTGACACACTTTTCACCTCCAAAACACTCTTGACATACTGTTCCTTCAGAATAACCCTTACTCCATTTCTCCTCCTATCCACACCATGATAGAACAATTTGAATCCACCTCTGATCTATCTGGCCTTACTCCCCTTCCATTCGGTCTCTTGAACGCACAATATATCAACCTTCCTTCTCGCCATCATATCCTTACTCCCCTTCCATTCGGTCTCTTGCTCGCACAATATATCAACCTGCCTTCTCGCCATCATATCTGTTAACTCTCTCCCCTTGCCAGTCATACTGCCAACCTTCAAAGTTCCTACCCTCAGTTCCACTCTCTTTACCTTCCTCCTCTCCACCTGGTTCTGGACACATCTCCCCCCTCTTCTTCTCCTTCTTCTTCTTCTTCAGCCTACAGTAGTCCAATTTCCGCCAGCCCCCTGTTGGCTAACAGTACTGGTAGCGGTCGTTGTTAAACCTAGGCTCGACTGATCCGGTTTGGAAATTTGTATTGTTGTCCGCATATTGATTTAGCAAAATTTTACACCAGATGCCCTTCCTGACATAACTCTCCCTGTTTATCCGGGCTTGGGACTGGCATGGAGAAACACACTGGTTTGTGCATCCCCTATGGCTGGGTTGCATAGTTTAAAAGAAGAAAAGAAACTGAGCTAAAATACTGTCAAAAGTCAGAAACACGTGACAGAGGTTTATAGATATTGAAAAGTAGTGGTAAATTGAATCTCAACATTGGTAACTACAATCAAACTAAGCCAGACTGGTGCACCAAGTGCTTGGGACAGCCATCATTTCTGTTGCTAAAACTGCTTTTCCTGTCATAATTGCCACAGATGGCAGGTTCGAACACTAATACTTTGTTTTTCTGCTGGTATATAAATATTTTTTATTCAGGATACTGTGAATGTAAATGCCTTAATTACATACTTATATATATACAAAGTATCAAAACATTCAAAATACTAGCAAAAAATTCTTAAAGAACAATGAAATAACAAATATTCAGTTGTGTTCAAAATAATAGCAGACTGACATCACTAACTTGATCCATCACTGTTATTGGTAGAAATTATATTTCTACAATGCAAATAATTTAGTAGGTGTAGCAGAGTAATATTAAACCAACAGGCCCAATAGGTACGACATGCATGCTGCTGATTCTGTGTAAGTGAATCATTAATTGTAAGGGTGTACGTATTCAAAATAATAGCAGTGTGGAGTTCAGTTAGAGGTCATTCATTCTGTTAACAAATAGGTGTCAATTAAGTCCCTTATTTATGGAAGGAAGGCAGCATATGTTGTACATGCTGGTTATAGTGCATTTCTCTCTGAAAATCTGAATAAAACAGGTTGTTCCAGATATTGTTCAGAAGAACAGCGTACTTTGATTAAAAATTTGATTGGAAAGAGGAAAACATATAAAGAGATACAGAAAATGATAGGTTACTCAGCTAAAATGATTGCAAATGCTTTAAAATGGCAACCAAAACCAGAAAGACGTGGAAAAAAATGGAAATCTACCAAGAACAGCCAAAATGGCAAAGACTCAGCTAATGATCAGCTCCAGAAAGATCAAAGGTCTAAAGTTACCTGTGAGTACTGTTACAATTAGAAGATGCCTATGTGAAGCCAAGCTATCAGCAAGAAGACCCCACAAAGTACCATTGCTGGAAAAAAGACACGTTGAAGAGGTTACAATTTGCCAAATAACACATTGACTGGCCTAAAGAGAAATGGCGCAACATTTTGTGGACTGACCCTTTTTTGATCTAGGAGCCGCAGACAGTTTGTCAGATGAACCCGAAACACTGAATTCAATCCACAGTACACTGTGAAGCATGGTGGCGCACGCATCATGATATGGGGCCTATTTATCGCATACCAGGGATCATGGATCAGTTTGAATATGTCAAAATACTTGAAGAGGTCATGTTGCCTTATGCCGAAGAGTAAATGCCCTTGAAATGATGTTTCAACAAGACAACGACCCCAAACCAGTAAACGAGCAACATCTTGGTTCCAGACCAACAAGTTTGACGTTATGGAGTGGTCATCCCAATCCCCACACTTTAATCCAATAGGAAATTTGTAGGGTGACATCAAAAATGTTTATGAGGCAATACCAAGAAATGCAGAAAAACTGTGGAATGTAGTCCAATCATCCTGGGCTGGAATACCTGTTCACAGGTGCCAGCAGTTGGTCAACTCCATGCAACACAAATGTGCAGCAGTTCTCAAAAACAGTGGTTATGCAACTAAATATTAGTTCAGTTATTTAAAGGAAAGCAAAATCTTGAAACATTTTTCAGTTAATACAGTGAATGTTTGAGTTTCTACTAGAAGAATGCAGACACTGCTATTTTTTTAACAGTCTAACATTCCCTTTTCTTCACTTTCTGTAAAGGAATAACATAAATTTGTTACATTTTTATTCATGTTTTGATTTGAAATAGAATATGCGGTGTTTCCCAGTGCATTTGCTTATATGGAAATAAAAGCTGTTATATTATTTGCTTTTTTTAAACCCACTGCTATTACTCTGAATACAACTGTATGTCTTTGAAACAAGCAGACTAGTAGTCTATGATTTTGTTTAAGGTACATTTCGGAACACCCTACTTGAAGACCCTACTAGGGTGTACTTGAAGTTTGTCATTTTTAACTTGACAAACACATCTTGATTACATAGCACAGGGTATTACATATCTTTATTTTTCATTGATTTTGCAAGCTCAGAATGAGAAAGGCATACCCATTATTAAAATAAAATTGAATGAATCTATTTCATGTTTTAGATTTCCACCACTAGTATAGCATCTTTCACTTCTGTTTTCAAATGTTGACATCCATATACACACATGCATAGGCACTGCATTTGTGATGAATTTTAAAGTTTCACTCTTGCATCAGAACTAATGGAATGTGACTATTTTAATTACTAGTTTACTTTGACTCAGCCTCAAAGAGATCCTAGATTTGTCATCACATTCTAAATTCAGTTTGATTTTGGAGCTGGATAAAAACATATTTTTAATTAACAAGGCAATGAGGGTTACATTTTGTAGAAACTGATCAGCTTACCTGTAATAAGAAGTCACACTCTTTTTTGTTCTTTCAACTTTATGGTTGACACTCTGCAGCCACTACTTGAGGACATACATCTAAGTTGCCTCTCTTTGTTCACCTCAAGAAAGTCATCATAGCAAAATTAGTGGCTGATTTTTATGATTAATTTGTATGTTTCATGTTAGTGCTTGTCCCCGAATGAGGCCCCAATAAATCTTTTGGATTATAAAGCCATTAAAGTTAACATCTCCTCTGTCTGTTTCCCTATCATTGTAAGATTAGAGCATTTAGCAATACTGTCAGTGTTATATGTCTGAAAGACCATTTAATTATTAAATTTACCAAATATACATAAGTCTAGTTTTACTGGTTTTCCTAGTTTGAGTGTTAACTCTCCATTTTTTTGTGCTAATTAAGGAAAAGTTCAACCAAAGGGTATGCATTCAGTACATGCTTTGGTATATGTTTGGGTAACAATATATGTACTATCAAATTAGATCTGCTAAAAGATATGCTGAGCACCATTATCACAGATTACCCAGGATACAGAGCAGGCCAGTGAATGTGGCTGTCCACTAGGACTGGTGGCTGCAGGTTGGCACATCCCAGTATTTTATGGAGTCTTTCTTTCCATGCCTTTAAACTTAATGACACATACATTTGCACCCAGGATTTCAAAATAGATGTTTCAGCATTTTTCATTTTTCATATTAACTTAGTTTTGTGTAAAAATAAATTGAATGATTCTTTCTGACTTACCTCTTAAAATAAGAATGACCGGTATCAATTTCTCCATGTCAGGAAGCTGCTAATTAGAAGAGAATGATATTCACCATACAGCATACAGTATAAAGACATAAAGCAATTGAGAAAGGATAAGTGATTTAAACTCATTTTCTAGAAATTTCCCAGGGTTTATATTAACCATGTGTAGTATTTACCATTTACTGTTTCTTAAACTAAAATAGTTTACAGGTCCAGGTATTCTCCCCAAGCAATAACAATTAATTCTTTAAAATAACAGTGATTAACAAAATAGTTAAAAGTTACAGTACATGTTTTCTTTTTGAAACAGCTTTATAAATGATGTGTTTGCTTAGCAATCAAGCACATATCAAAATGAATATTTAAGTTTAAAGTCAAATACTGAGATTTTAAACTTTTAGTAAAAACAAACCATGACATTATTATAAGTGTGCGTGTTCAACTACACACTAACCTATACTAAATCTAGGAGATTTGTTTCTCTTTTTATTGATTTTAATTAGAAATAAATAACATTCCATACGGTCAAGACAAATTTAACAAATCAAAACAAAATTTGACCCCCACCTAAGTGAAAGAGAGAGGAGCCAGCAACCGCAACTACTCTATAAAAGAAGCAAGAAAAGAAAAGTATCCTTTTTCCTTCAGATGGAAGCTTATTCTAAAATGTAATTGAATGCTGGGTTGTGTCATGCCCACTTCTGCTTTAGGTCATTGTAGAGTCACCCTTTGGATGGAGATTTGTTTCATCCGCTTAGATTTTATGATATTCAGTTTATGCTGATGAATGCTAAATTGAATGAATGAAAATGCAGTGTAATATTTCAACAAATAATTTAAAAAAAAAAAATCAGATGAAATGAGTGTTCCATTGAGAGAGGTAAAGACATCAGATTGAAATGTTATCTTCACTCTCAGTTCTTATAAATTTTTACGTTTTCCTCACTTTAAGTTCCCAATAAAAGAAGACTTATTATGTCCAAATCTTATTGAAGAATTTCATCCTGAAAAGAAACGATGAAGTCAAATGATTTAACGTGAAAATTGTTGATCAGTTATATGGCAAATTGGTTAAATGCGTATGAATAAACTATGCTGAAACAGTTGGTGGTAATGGTGCGAAAGTTGAAAACATCAACTTACAATATCCTGTAGAATATCTACAACCATCTACAAATATCTTCCACCAGCTGAATTACTGTTGAAAGAAGGATGTATCATAATGTTATTGCATAATTTATGTATGAGTGATGGACTATGCAATAGGACAAGATTAGTTGTACTGAACATTGGTCGAGCAATTCTGACATGTAAAATTTTAACATGCGACAAGAAAGGTAATGTAGTACATCTTCTGTGGATAACATTAGACACCAAAGGAGATCTTGATATGTCATTCGTATTAAAATGTTTACAGTTTCTCGTTAGAATAGCTTTTGCTATGACAATTAACAAATCACAGGGACAAACATTTGAAAAAGTCAGTTTATTTATTAGAGAGAAAGAAATGAGATATTCACTCACGGGCAGTTATACGTTGCATTGCCACAATGTAACTCCAAACACGGTATGAAAATTCAATGCGATATTGATGAAAATTTAATTCCAAATATTGTTTTTACTGAAGTTTTACAGTAAAAGTGTAAGTTTAAAAAGTATTTGTGTGTTCATTTCAAAGCCAAACAGAACAAAAATGTATAACACAACAAATACCTCTAATGCAATATGAAACATAATTTTCTTTCAATTTATTATGTTTTACTATTTTTTACTATGGTTAATTACTCGCTGTAATGTAAAATAGTTAGGTTTATTATGCATATTAGAGGGCGAGTAGGGGGATGTTGTGTGGACCAAGTAAAGGTAATTCGACGTCAGGCCAAGGGAAGGTGGGGTGCACTAAACCTTCTCCTGTTATCTCTACAGACCAGCCGCGGGAAAACCTATCTGAACCAAGAACGCCAGTTCCGGCTCCCAGAAGAACATCACTTTCAGATCCGGTGCCCAGAAGAATGTCACTTCCTGTTCTGGCGCCCAGGCTGATGCCAGAAAAACATCACTTCCGGTTGCCCAACATCACTTCTGGTGACCCTACATCACTTCCTGTCTGACCACTTAAAACCACCGTCTTTTCCAACCTTCATCAGTTCTGTCTTGGACTCTGTACTATCAACAACTCTGCTGAAAATTCAAAGAAACCTTTGCAGCTAGGAATATTATACGAGTAGCTGCCCCAAACCTTTTTTACGTGTGTCGAGTCTGTTCCTTTTACAGTTGCTTAGCTGGCAGGATGATGGCCTCCTGGAGAGAACGGAGGGTAAACCTAAACCTAGGCTCGACATACGCTTATAATCCAACAAAATATCAGATGGGTAAGTACCGCTCCCGAGTTGCGGAGTGGGCGTCAGTCAGGGCGTATCGGGGAAAGCTTCAGTATGCTTCGACCCATCATTCTGTTAAAGGTCTGGGGAAGAATAGCCCCGGGACCCACAGACTAGAGCCAAGTGTGTTAGGGAATGCATTGAGTGCTTATTATGGCCTCCCGGGTGTGGGGACTGCCCCATCATATCCCACAAAGGCCAAGCCCTTAAATAAAGGTGGGAGAAACTCAGGCTGGCAGGTAAGAAACATAATGGTCTGGACATTTAACCCTGCTAAGGCAACCAAGAAACAAGCCGTGGCTTTATGGGCTAAGGTGGTTGGTTGGCTACAACCCCATGAAAGTTCCAGCCACCAAATAGCGGAGCAGGTGGCCTGTGCTTTATTTCTCCGAAGCCTACTTGGGAAAATTGCGCAGCCAGCCTGGGAGTATACTGATATTGTCTTGCTAGCCGAGACAAAAGATCACCTTAAGGCGGAAACTGGCTTGGGAGTGTCAGAACAGGACTCGTGTGAACTCGGGCGTGCTTGTGTCCGTAATACAGAGTCCCGCGACTATAATGAGAAGCATGTTCGAGTGGACCCTGGGATGCACCGGAGTGTGCGTGGTGATGTGGGAGGAGGCACGGTGCGCTCTCGCTAATCCACTGGCCTGTTTGCATATGGGAGAAGTGCTAGTCAATGGAATTAAAGTAATCGCTTTATTTGATTCCGGCAGTAACATTTCCATTGTTGCTTGCCATCTAATATTACCGTGACAGTGGTGTAAAAATAAGACCCGCAATACCTGGGACATCCGGTATTATCGATCCGTCAATTGCTATATATACGGTGGCAATGACAAATAATCCTCCCTTCCCCATGATACTAGGAAGAGATTGGGCCGACATAAATAGTGGTAATACAGTCACTTCTCCTTCTCAATAACTAGGTCTAGTCACGGACGCGGATTCAGCGTCATGCCGTGTATACAGCCGGCTGAGGAGCAGAGATCGGCCTCTAGTGATAACGAAGAAACACCAAGGACGTCGCAACCCAAGACGTCATCAGCAAGCGCTCAGACGGCTCGGGATGAAACCCCGCCCCTTGATGTCAAATCCAATCCTCTCTCACGCCTGCAGTTTCAATTCAGGCAGACGCCGGCTTCATTTAAAAGGGAGCAATGGAATGACGACTCCCTTAAATTTGCAAAGAATGCAGTCGTTCTGATAGATGGCCAGCGCACCTCACATCCGATGCCACAGGGTCCTCATTTTGTGCTCAATAATGATCTGTTATACCAGGTGGCAGAGCATGAGGGACAGATGAGGTCACTGTTGTTAGTACCATGGACTTACCGCGACAGGTCTGTGTACTAGCACATACCCATCTGCTGGGAGCCCAATTGAGCCCCGAAAAAACACTCGAGAGAATTAAAGAATTTGAAGAATTTGAATTAAAGAATGAAAGAATTTTGGCCTGGGATTAATGAGGAGGTTTGCTGCTTTTGCACATCTTGTCCAGAATGTCAATTGAGGCAAATTCCTAGGAGGGACCGTGCTCCTCTAGTCCCCTTACCCTTAATAGATATCCCTTTTGAACATATCGGGGTCGACCTGGTGGGATCTCTAGAGCCCTCAGCCAGAGGTCATAAATATATAATGGTCCTGGTAAATTATGTTACCCGGTTTCCAGAGGCTGTTCCACTGCGCTTAGCTACTTCTAAAGCTATCGCATGGGAATTAGTAGGGGTATTTGCCCGTTTTGGAATCCCTAAAGAAATCCTGATGGATCAAGGGTCTCCTTTCACCTCGCAGACATTCAGGGAGACTGTCAAGCTACTTCAAATAAAGCATGTAAAGACCTTGGTATATCATCCTCAAACCGATGGTCTTGTAGAGAGGTTTAATCAAACTCTCAAACAGATGTTGCGAAAGGCAGTCAATGAGGACGGAAAGAACAGGGATCAGCTCCTCTCCCATGTCCTTTTTGCATATCAGGAAGTCCCACACGCCTCCATGGGACTCTCCCCTTTTGAATTACTATATGGACGGCATTATTTGGTGAAACAACCGAATCGTTGACGCAGCGAGCAGATTTATCACATCAATCTGCTGAAACCGTGGAAGGACAGGCATGCCGAACCCTCCTCCGGACAGCTCCGCTCTCTCATTAATTACACCTTAATTTCGGAGACAATTTGACTCGCCAGCAACATCAGGAGCTCGAGGCAGTTATCCTGTCTGTCCCTGAGGTAGTCAGTGAAAATCCAGGTTGGACCTCCCTGGTTGCACATGACATTGTGATGAAACCTGGGGTTATAGTCCGAGAACGCCCGTACACAATTCTCGAAGCAAAAAAGGCTAAAGTGGAGTTGAAGATCAGATGAATGCTGGAACTAGGTGTGATTGAGGAAAGTTATAGTCCCTGGTCCAGTCCTATTGTTATGGTCAGTAAGCCTGAGGAAAGTGGAGATTCTGCAATGAGTTCCGTCGGCTTAACCAAGTCTCCCAATTTGACGCCAATCCAATGCTGCGAGTGGACGACCTCCTCGAGAGGCTAGGACATGCCAAATTTTTGACTACTTTAGATATGACTAAGGGGTACTGGCAGGTTCCCTTAACGGACTCCGCTAAGGAAAAGACAGCGTTCAGCACCCCTAGCGGTGACTGGCAGTATCGTGTCCTCCTGTTTGGATTACATGGGGCACCTGCGACCTTCCAACATCTGGTGGATAAAGTGCTCCGTCCTCATAATTCATATAGTGCTGCCTACTTGGATGACGTTGTCATCTATTCCAACACCTGCGAGGAACACATACAGCAGGTTGGAGCTGTATTGCAGGTACAGTCACAAGATGAACTTCATATTAACCCGAAAAAGTGTTATTTTGTGATGGTTGAGGCCAAATATTTAGGCTGTCTAGTGGGCCGGGGTATGGTGAGACAAGAGTGTTCTAAAATAGATGCCATTGTGAATTGGGCCCATCCGATAAACAAGAGGCAAGTTCAGGCCTTTCTTGGCTTAGCGGGTTACTATCGTCGGTTTGTACCCTGGTTTTCTGAGAGAGCTGCGCCCTTGACAAACCTCACAAAGAAGGGTCGACCTAATCAAGTGGTATGGGATGATAAATCACAGGCTGTATTCAGTGACTTGAAAATGGCCCTTACGTCAGCTCCTATATTAAAGGCGCCGGACTTTTCCTTACCTTTCATTCACTAGATGGATACTTTGGACACAGGTTTTGGAGCCGTGCTGAGCCAAAGTGTCGATGGAGTTGAACACCCCATTATGTATTATGAGTCAGAAATTGTTGGATTGGGAAACTAGGTATGCAGCAGTGGAGCGGGAGGCTTTGGCTATTGAATGGGTGATTACTCAGCTGAGATATTACCTCTTTGGGCGTGAATTCACTCATGTGACAGACCATGTGCCCTTACAGTGGAAGGCCTTGCACAGGGAGTCCAATCCACGTGTCACAAGGTGGTTTTTGGAGTATTTGGTCGTTTATCGCCAGGGTGTTCTGCAAGCCAATGCCGATGCCCTTTCTAGATGCCACTACTTCTTGGACCGGTATGCCCGACCCGACGGGTCTGGGCTGAGGGGGGGGCAATGTCACACATGTGTGAGTAGGGGAACGTTGTGTGGACCAAGTAAAGGTAATTCCACGCCAGGCCAGAGGAGGCCATGTGCAATAAACCTTCTCCTGTTATGTCTACAGACCAGCTGCGGGAAAACCTATCTGAACCAAGAATGTCACTTCCAGTTCTGGCACCCAGAAGAACATCACTTCTGGTTCCGGTGCCCAGAAGAACGTCACTTCCTGTTCCGGCACCAAGGCTGATGCCAGAAAAACATCACTTCCGGTGACCCTACATCACTTCCTGTCTATTTAAATATATTAAGACATTATTTCCATCTGTGGTATACCGGTTTTCTTTCAATACCTCCAAAGATGTGTTGGGGAGGTTGATTGGGGTTTGCTATTTAATCCTGTGTGATTGTAAATGTGGCTGCTTCAGTGAATATATTCTCTGATGGATCAGCACAGTGTCCAGGGCTGTTTCCTGCCTTGTGCTCAGTGCAGTCAGAATGGTATCTAGCACCCACCAAAGCAGGTTTAACACTGCAATGTTATTTTAGTTTACTCCTTTGCACTTGTTTGTACATTTGGATAGTTTCATGAGATCTGCTTTGTTTCATTTGTCTAAGGCTGCTCCCTTTTTCATTTTTTCAACATACTGTAATTGTACATCAGTGCTAATTTTACAAGCTACTTTTCCAAGCAGGCAAGGAAAAGTAAAGTTAATTTCAAAGAAAGACAAACAGCATACAGTCAAGAAGGAGAGTATTAAAGGAGTTAAAGAGGCCAGAAGGAGTAAAATAACTGCTTATTTCTTTAATCTTTACATTTTTTTGTAGTTTAATAATTATAATAAATTATTTAGGTTAAATAAAAAAGGTTGAGCATTTTACTTATCCAAAACCATCCATCCATCCATTATCCAACCCACTATATCCTAGCTACATGGTCACGGGGGTCTGCTGGAGCCAATCCCAGCCAACACAGGGTGCAAGGCAGGAAACATACCCCGGGCAGGGCATCAGCCCACTGCAGGGCACATACACACACTCACACACCAAGCAAACTCTAGGGACAATTTAGGATCGCCAATGCACCTAACCTGCATGTCTTTGGACTGTTGGAGGAAACCGGAGTACCCAGAGGAAACCCACGCAGACACGGGGAGAACATGCAACTCAACGCTGGGAGGACCCGGGAAGTGAACCCAGGTCTCTTAACTGCGAGTGCAGTGCCACCCTTATCCAAAACCAAATTTTAATAATCAGGCCAATGCAATGCATGTCTTTTTGGATATTGGACTTTTTGGAGTATGGCTTGGAGGAACCAGTCTTCAATGAAGGCTATATCTGAATGAGATGCCAGCTGATTCAGCACCTCGAACTCAAGATTTCTGAACCTGATAACGAGTTGGCTGACCTGTGTTGTAGGAGAGAATTGGTGGACCTGGCCCACATGTGTCCTTTAGCGAGATAGCATGCACCCCTAAGGTGGTGCAGTAGGAGATTCCAGACCAGAAAAATAGAGATAGGTGGGTCACGAATAAAAGGCACAGTTGTTTCCTGAAGAGGCATTAGCTCTCTTGGAAATGTGTTCTTTTAAAATTGTGGCATATTAAGTAATTAAACAATGTCATAATATACCAGAAACGGCGATATCCCTCCCATTGTGATTACGGCAGTACAAGAATCACATGAGAAAAAATATCTTTTAGCTTACATTTACTGACGATTAACGCGGTTACAGACGGAGAGGCGCATGGACAGACTTAATCCAGGTGGGAAATCTGGATCAACACAGTCAGCCATTTTCTCGTCACCACGCTGGGAGGTTTTTCTTCGAACTTTGTAGATTCTGCCTCTCAGGGTCTGGCTGCTGTCCAAGCCTTTATAATGTCTTGCTTCATTTGCTGGTCTTCTCTGTCTCCAAACAAGGGCTGAATTCCTCCTCCACAAAATACAGAAATATCATAGTGCTTACATGCCGATTCTCATTCCCCCAATAAGGAAAAAGATTTGTGCTGACAGAGGACAGAAATACCCTATCCTGTGTTTAAGCTGACTATACAAGCCTCCAGTTGTCTTTGGCTATCTAATCCAATGCTTGGCTAGCAATTCTAATTGCTGCGCCCCTGTGTGCCAAATATAACATGCACATGTGAATAAAACTCATAACAGTATTGTCCAGATATAGTGACATAAAGAAAAATGTAGTATAACACAGGGCAAAGGGTGCATACAGTCTGGGAGCATCAACCCCATAATTGGAAGTGTCAAATCATTTTCAGGTCCTTAAAGGTCACCTCAAAAGCAGTCTCCAGAAAGAGAGAGGTTGTGATAATTGGGGGTGGGACTCAATCATTAAGAGATTTCAAAGGCAGGTTTACTTCTACTTAGGTGCACAGGTGGGAGTACCTCCCCTGAAGGATTGATTGGCCAGAATGGGGGTGATTCCACTTGTCATTGTCCATGTAGGAACAAATGGCATAAACCTGTTCCAATGTGACGGGTTACCTTTGAACTGGAGGAGCACCAATGTGTTAGTGAGGCGTATGACTAAGTTAGTTGAGCATAGTTTAAACTAGGGAATGGGGGCATAGAGTTTAGGACAGGTCAGGTTTAGGACTGTACATAAAATAACGAACAATAGTGTAAAAATAAATATGCATAATAACTTAAATTCTAATCTCAAATATAAGTGTACAAGTAAAATAAGTATCACATTAAAAATTGCTTGCCTTGATGCTATAAGTATCAAAAATAAAACAAGAGAATTGGAGATTTATGCACCTTTCCATAATTATGATATTATAGCAATAATGTAAACCTGGTGAAATAACAAAGATGGAGATTTGTATATAGTAGATATTTACACATTTTTAGGAAGGATAGACAGAACTGTTAAGGAAGAAGAGGTTGCAATTTTTGTCAAACAGAATTTAAATACATGCCTTTTTCAGTTGGATGATGAGCAACATGTTAATAAGGACATCTGGATTTGGAAAGCATTAGGGAAAGAGGCCTTATTTTAGGCGTGTGCTGTAGACCCCTAATGCAGATAGTAATTTCAATGTGCATCTTTTTAGTAATATTAAAAAGCTAAGTTTGCAGGGGGATATTATAGTCATGGGGGATTTTAACTACATGAATATTAACTGGGCTATCTTTGTAAATACTGGAGTATAGAAGCAGAAATCTTTAGATGTAATCAGTGACTGTATTTCAACACAGCATGTTGGAGCACCAACTTGGGTCAGATGCGTGTTTAGATTTACTATTTTGTAATACACAATAAAATTCAGGGTGTGGAGGGGATTATTATGCTATGGTCAAGTGACTGCAATATAATACAATTCTTAGTGTTTTGGAAGAGTGTAAATGAAGACCAAAACCTTTAATTTTAACTTTGGTAGGCCAAATTTTGAGTAGTTGTGACAAAGTATGAAAAGAATAAACTGGGATAAGCTTTTAAGTGTGGAGATAGTCGAGGAGAAGTAAAACAGGATTAAAACCAGTTCACATTTTACATTTTACAGCACAGATACATTCCAAAAGTTGGAATTAGTAGGATCTTTAAAAAACTCTACCTTTGGTAAATAAGGAGTTGAAAAAGAAGTTGCAAAGAAAAAAACAGCTTTATAAGGCATGTTAGACTAATATATCGAATGTGAATCGCAAGGTTTATGAGAACATGAAGGTAACCATTAAGAAGGATATTAGGGAGGCTAAATGGCAATTTTATATAAGGCAGAAGACAACCCAAAAAGATTCTTTCAATATTTTACTAGAAAAAGACCAATAAAGGAGAAGGTGAAGTGTATAGTATGAGGAATAGTAAAGGGGAATTAAAAATATTGACAGTGAAATAGTAAATGCTCTAAACTTGTGTTTTTCTGAAGTTTTCACGTGTGAGGATGTGATTAACCTCCCTGCAGCAACAAGGACTACTCAGGAGGTACTGAGAGCTTTGGAAATTTTAGAAGTACTGCTCAGATTAAATAGGCTGAACTCAAACAAATCACCAGGACCAAATAATGTTTATCCTTAAGTATTTAAGGAGGTTAGCGAGTACATATATAAACCCTTGACTAAAATTTTTAGGAAGTCACTGAGCACTGGGGAAGTTCTGAAGAACTGGAAAATGGCAAATATTATTCCAATATAACATTATAAAAAGAGTGAGCTGATCCATGCAACTATAGGCCAGTAAAAATAACATGCCTCACACGTAAATTAATGGAAGTAATTATTAAAGATAAGATTGAGCAACACATGGCAAGAAAATTAGTTTTACTAAACTGTCAGCAAGGTTTCATGCTGGAATTCTATGAGGAAGCAACAAAAGGATACAATCAGAGTAGTGCATACAACATTATTTATCCTGAATTTCAGAAAGTATTTGGTAAGGTGTCACACGAGAAGTTGGGAATCAAACTAAAAGAAATGGGAGTTCAGGTGTTGTGTGTTGATGGGTGCAGAACTGGCTCAGACACAGGAAGCAAAGGATTATGGTGTCCCTCAGTGGTCAGTGCTAAGATATATATAGTGATGGACAGCCGGGTCCCATGCCCGGCCGGGATGCCCCTACTGCATCTGTTCTGGGGGAGCAACCATGGGCAGCTCAATACCTCCCGGGAGGGTTGGTGTCAGCTTCCCTGGCCGACGGTAATTCCCCAACCGGTCGCATGGCTCCATGGGAGATGGAGTCTTCCACAGCCTGGCTGGGAGCTCGGATGGCCGCTAGGGGGAGCTCCATGGAGTAAACAGCCCGGCTGGACGAGTCTTCAGCCCCACCCGGAAGTGCAATTAGGACCAGGTGGTCAAGCACCCGGAATGCTTCTGGGTGGGCAATAAAAAGGGCCAGCCACCACCACTCAATGGCCAGATTCGGGAGGAGGAGGACTAAGCTAGAGGAGGAGTGGTGGTAAAGACAAAGAAAGTATTTGGTGCTGTTGTGTTGTACTTGTGTTGGGACTGTGTATTACCTGTGGGTCACGGGGAAGATGTGTGCCCATGGGGGAAGAAAAATAAACTACCTGTGTTCATTTTGTACGTGCCTCTGCGTCAGTCTGTGCTGGGTCAGCCGCTATACGGCATCTAGATTACACTGGCATAGTCGGCAGGATCCCGGTCCATCCAATTGGACCGGAAACCTGCATAAAAAACTGTGTAAAGACCCAACATAGCAGAACAAGGCACGTGCTCAAGGCAGCTGCACAGGGAGGGCGCTCCCGAGGCAACCGCAGGCAACCATGCACAGCACAGCATGGGGAGTGCGCACTCTAAAGCCACAGACGGGCACGTGCAGCATAGCGCGAGGAGAGAGTGTTCAAGGCCGCAGGCAGACACACGCAGCACATTGCTGGGAGATCGCACTTGTAGCCGCAAGCAAGCCCGCACGGCACAGCGCACCGAAGTGCGCACACGCGGCAAGGGACCGCAGGACGAGCACAGAGAGGCTCCTAAAACACGACAATAGACACAGAAGCCAGCCGCCAGACGCCGACATGCTAACCAGCACCATGGGTTGCAGCCGGATGTAGGTGATGGGCCCCAGGATGAAGGGCCGCGGGAAGGATATTGCATGTTCGCGTCAGCCTACCTTCTAGACGCCGAGAGGCGAACCACCCGGTGGTGGCCAGATGAAGTATGTCAGTGGCGTGACGGCAGAGCGAGCTAGAGAGACAGTGAGGCGGAGGTGTGTCTTCCTTTCGGCCCAATCCATCAGCGAGAGGATGAGAGCCCGGATGAGCTTCCCAACACGGTGTCCCTGCTAGAGGAGAAGGAGCTCCTCCCTGAAGCAGGTAAAATGAGGGAGGGCGTGTGTCAGGTGCCCGCCAAGGACGATTCACAGGGGGGATGACGGACCTTCTCCCCGAACCTTGAGATTATCTGAAGGGGCCTGCGGAAATCCCGCAGCGTCTCGATGGCTCACGGTTGGCGGGAGGGGACGAGGCAAACCCGAACCCACCGCCGACTGAAAGAATTAACTTCTTTTGGGCTGCACGGGAGTTGAAACTTGTTCTCCTTCCCCTGCAGTCCTTAGTTAAGGTTTTTCAGGTCCTGCAGGAAACAAAGGAAGGCTTAGACAAGAAGATCGGCACCCCGATGGCAGCTGTTGTCAAGTGGCTGGAGACGTGTGGGGCGTCTGCCTCCTCCCTGTAGGACATAGCGGTACAGATGAGTAAGGCCTGCGTCGTAGAGGAAATAGAGGGGCGGAGTGCAGCAGCCACAGTGATGGTCAGTACTGCTTGCTAGGCCGCTACGTCCACTACACAAGACGCTGCCGTGATGACCGACGGCGTGGCAGAAGAGCGTGCAGAGAGGCAGCCGGTGAATGCCAAACAACTCTGCCCTGACTGCCCACGCTGGTCTTACGACTGTCTAATGGGGTGCAGACGGCACAGGGTCTCCCTTCTTTACAATATGGGGCCCAGATTGTCAGTGCACCCCAGAAAAAGAGGAGGCCCCTAAAGAAGAGAATGGGAACTCCTAACAAAGCGCAGCGTAAGCCCGTCGGTTTGTCGGTGCAGGAGGGCAATGCTGCAGAGGGGCAGAGATGTCACGAGCCCTCCTCCGAGCGGGTGAAGGGGCAGTGGTCAAGGTGGAGGGGGTTGGCTGCGGCCACTGAGGCCATGTCTGGAGGTGTTGTCTGGAGAAGACATCCAAGTGGCAGGGACGTTGGGGCAGCACCCCTGGTTCTTATGTTCCCACAGGACGGAGCCGTGGAACCAAGGACGCCAACTCGGGAGGAGGAGGACTAAACTAGAGGAGGAGTGATGGTAAAGACAAAGAGAGTATTTGGTGCTGTTGTGTTGTACTTATGTTGGGACTGTGTATTACCTGTGGGTCACGGGGAAGACGTGTGCCCACGGGGGAAAAAAAATAAACAGCCTGTGTTCATTTTGTACATGCCTCTGCATCAGTCTTTGCCGGGTCGGGCGCTATACGGCGTCCAGATTACAATATATATATATATATATATATATATATATATATATATATATATATATATATATATAGTATATATATATATATACAGTATATATATATATATATATATACTGTATATATATAAATGATTTGGAGATGACTATAAATAACAAGCTGGTAAAGTTTGCAGATGGTACCAAACTGGCAGATAATCTAGAATCTTTTGAATCATTACATGGGGACTTATATGGCATACAGTCTTGAGTAGATTTGTGGCAGATTAAATTTAATCTGATTAAATGTAAAGTATTACACTTGGTAAGTAAAAATGTTAAGTTTGAATACACAGTGGGAGGAATGAAAATTAAAAGAACACCTTATGAGAAAGATATAAGAGTCATAGTGGACTCTACATTATTAACTTCCAGACAGCGTATAGAAGCCATTATGAAACATTACAGAATCTTAGATAATTTAACATGATGTGTAGAGTATAAAGCTAAGGAGGTTATTCTCAAGCTTTATAATGCAATTGTTAGTTTTGGTCTCCAGGCAACACAAAAGACTTTGAAGTGCTAGAAAAAGTCCTTTATGAAGATTCATTGACTGATTCCCAGACTGCAGGGTATGAGTCATGAGGAAAGATTAGAGGAGCTCAGCCATTTCAGTTTAAGTAAAAGAAGATTAAAAGGAAACATGATGGAAGTGTTTCATATTTTGCAGGTTTTTAGTACAGTGGATTGAGACTGTTACTTTGAAATGAGTTCAACTAGAACACGGGGACAAAGATGGAAACTTGTTAAGGGTAAATTTCACTCAAGCATAAGAATGTTTTTCTTCACAAACAGGACCATAGACACATGAAATAAATTGCCAAGTAGTGCGGTAAACAGTAGGACGTTAGGGAAGTTCAAAGCTAGACTTGATGTCATTTTGGAAGAATTAAGTGGATAGGACTGGTGAGTTTTGTTGGGCTAAATGGCCTGTTCTCATCCAGATTCTTCTAATATACTAGTGTAAAAATAAATTCACTTGGTAACTTTAATATTTCCTGCCAAAAGTTAAAGAACCAAAGTAAGATTAGTAATACGTTAAAATTGTTTGCTTTATTGCCTCAAGTATTACACAAGTATGTTGTGTGTAACTTAACAGAATTATATCTTATCAATAACAAAAAATTTGCTAAATTAAAGAGAAGGGAATGAGTATTAAATAGATAGGTACACTTTTTTATGAAGAAAAGAAACCAGACAAAAGGAGGAATATACATTTATGTAGAGCAGAATTTAAATGTAATCTACATCTTACTGAGGATATCTGAATTCTACTAGAGGGCACCATAGGTAGAGTCTTGATATTGGGAGTGTGTTGCAGACAAAAAAAATCAGATTCTAGCTTCAATGTACATCATTATAATAATATTGAACAGGAAGGTTTAAAGGTGGGGGGATTATATACTGTAGTTTTTAACAACCAAAATATTAACTTGCCTAATCTTGCAAAGAGTTGAGTACAAGAACAGTAGTAGATACTTACACTTCAAGAGACTTATTATTTTAGCATAGTACGTATACTCTTTTCAAAATTACTCCTAAAGGCCATTCACGTGACTTATTAATTAATTATACTCATTTCTGATGCTTGTGTTGAACTGAAAATGTTATTTCTTTGTTTGCAGAGTAATATTCCTAACATGGAACATTTGAATTTGGGAATTAAAGAGCCATTCCTTAATTCAGTTGTTCATAAATTGTTCATATTAACTCTTTCAGGGCTGATGTTGACTTTTGTCAAAAGGAGGCGTTGACGATGGTAATCGACTGTAAACTGTGACAAAACCAACTGTTCTGTTTTAGTTGGACTCTCGTTGTCTGAAGGAATGTTAGATTCATTGGTTTGACCGAGATTTCTTGCGCTCACGTGAGTAGCAAGGCGCAAATAACAGCAAAAATGGGACTGACATCTGGTGAGAGATCAAAGCGAAGGCGTAAAGCAAAATTCTCCGCAGACGATATTTTACCTATTATCTCTGAACTGGACTATGATTTGTCGGACTCTGATTTTGATACAAGTGATTGAAAACAAATGTGAGGTTCCAGCTTTAGCTGGTTAGTCCCCAGCTAATCGTGGTACTGACAATGTTCACCAGGTAGGACTGCCACTTAACAATGAAAAGAGGTAGAAACCACATTGTAATGCACTGCAACCGTGATTACTGCTGCTGCTGCCCCAGCCACGTGAAGACAGTCTGGCAGCAAACCTGCTGCATATTCTTGGAAAAATGGCTTTCTGTGTGAAACCATTGCTTTTCAGAAATTCTTTTTTGGAAAAAATATACAGCCCTCAAAGAGTTAAGGACCACTTTTGTTTAAGTCAGATATGAAGGACACCCTATGACCAACAGCTTTTTATTACCATAAGTCATGCATTATCACATTCCTTTTTCCACATGTTTTCATGTATAAAATATTGTAACAACCAGAAGTGAAATGAAGAAGCATTGATACACAGACACAAATAGTGAGTTAGCACTCTTTATTGGAAAGCACCTCCTTAATTTAAGTGCCTGCACTACTTTTGTTGTTATGCCTTTGGAATTTACCCTAAAAACATGACAAAAACCCAACACAAACAGAATCTTGACAAACTCTCACTGTTCCTCAGTCACTTTATGTGTTATAAGCTACTCTATGAGCTGTCATGCTGGCTCCATTTTGTTTTACCCATAGGTCCCTGCTTCTCATATAGTCCCATATAATGAAGTGGTTAGGTTGACCTTGAGAGAGAGAGACTACAAGTGGAAAGAGAGAAAAAATAAATACAATCACTTCAACCACAAAGGATAATATACAATATAAAAATATGTAAATGTTAAAAACAAAAAGATATGTCTCATAGAAAAAATGAATTTTGGCTGAGCAGGCTCACTAAAGTTATATTTTTATCATATATTCATTTACATAGATAAGAAGTGTAACATTTTACCATTGCTAACTTTTCAGTCCAGAGGACGGGAAATTTAAAACTAAATAGATAGAAAGTTTGAAGTATTTTTGATAGAAGCCATGGTCCTTGATAAAATATGATTAGGTTAAAAGACACAAATAAAGTCATAGTAAAATTAATTATGTAGTATGGGGACACAGACGTTAGCACTGAATTAGATTACATTGTGCTCATATCTGCATGCCTTTCTCTTCTGATACTACTGTTTTCTTCTATAAACACATGCATCTTAGGTTATTTGATCTTGTGTGTATGTAAATATTATGGGATTCTGCAATTGACTGGAGAAACAGCTCAGGATTATTTAGTCAGTGCTTTCTGTTCAATTCAGCTGAGATACGCTTCAGCCCCAGGAGCCCTGAAGTTCAGGTGGATAGCAAGAATTTGTAAAATGTATTCATTATTTGTTTTATACTTTTTAGCTCTATTAATAAATTGTAATTGAATGTTCACTGAAAAGCATTATGAGAAAATGCTTAAATCAATAGAATGTTTACCTAATAATAACATATTAGCCTGGACATATCACTCTAATTGGGAGATTCTTTACTATTTACAGAGTGTTTTATTGAGAACTGCACATGGAATTGTTATACAAAATACACAAAGGATGAATGATTAAAGGGAGAACAAAAAGTTTCAAGTATTATAGAAATGAAAGAAAACCTTGTCAGTTGAAGTGGCTTACACCTTTTAGGACTGTATGGATGCAGAATATCCCTGTACCCTTGTATCATATAGTATAGTGTTTTTTGGTTGTTGCTGGAGTGTTTTTTTTTCTTGGTGTCTGCCTTATTTTCCCAGTTTCCTTCCATAAAACCACATGAAAACATCTAAGAAAATGTTTTGTTTAAGAGCCTTGGTCCATTTCTTGTCATGTGACAGTCCTAAGTCTTTTCTGCCCCTTACACAGCAGTTTCAATTAAGTCAAATTGATGCTTAGAATGAAAGAAAATTACCCAACCCCACACACACACATACACACACTGCAATGAGCTATAAAATGTGACAAAATCACTCCGCAATAAGTGGAAGTTCTTTTACTTTTAAAACTGCAGAAACAAGAATTTCCAATGTGACTAAAAGAGGAGGAAGACAACAGACCCACCAACATAATAAATGTAGAATTAATTGAGCAAATCACATCCTACTCATTTGGAAATATTTTTTGACATAGTCTTAAATATGGGGGCACAATTCAAGGTTAAGAAATATTAACAGTAACTGTTTTTCTTAGCTATGCTAACTTCTGTATTTTATAAATTTCCATATATCTTTTTAGCACAGTGGTCTGGCCTTTGGTCTGATCAAATTGTGTGGAAGCATTTCTGTACAAGAGAGTTGAAGTGAGACATGTTTAAAACAACCAGCAGAATGGCAGGATGATCAATGGAACAGAGCCTGTGCAGTCCTTGAAAATGAATTACTTAAATTGACCAAATATTTTGTATATAAGTGAGCTTTTTCCTGTATATGTTTATGTATTTCTTATTGATTGATGGTTTTATCAATTACTTGTAATATTCATAACCAAATTAATTTTCCCCCCAGCCCACCTAAACTAAATTAGGAATCCCAGCCCACCTTTTAATAAGTCAGTGCGTAACTGATGTTCTATAGCAGGGGTGGGCAACTCTGATCTTGGACAGCCACAGTGGTTTTTGTTCCAACTCAGTTGCTTAATTAGAAGCCAATTCTCACTAATAAAAGATCTTATTTAATTTCATGGCTTGTTATTGTTTTAACTCTACCATATCATTTCATTCTTAAATCATAATGTTTTTTCCCTTTCTAATGATACATATATCATCCAAGTGATTTGAAACTTAAAATGGATGAGTAGTTTTCAATTCTCTCCGGTTTCCTTCTGAGTACTTAATTAAATCAATGAGTGAATGATGAATACACACAGATAGAAACAAACTAGATGTAGAACTGCTGGTTAATTTGTTATTTGCATCTTATTGCTAATAAGGATCAGTTAAAACAATGACTACAGCTGTTTATAACAATAAAAAAGTTAAGGGTTCAAAATCTTAACATGCAAGACATCTAAAATGAACCCAAAAAATGTCAATTGAGCAGTAAGTGCTTCATCAGTAAATAATGATTTCTTATGAAGCAATTGGGTTTCTCAGCCCGATTTAAAGGATCTGAGTTTTAAATTGCAAATAAATTAAATTAAGTTAATCAGTAGCAAAAATGAATAACTAATTAAGAAAATGGTTGGAATGAAAACTTGTAGCCACTCTGGCTTCCGGGATCGGAGTTGGCCTCCCCTGTTTAATACTGTTTGAAACTGGGAAAAACTCTTAATTCTTGCTTAGAGGATCTGTTCAAAACATTTTTAAAATATGGCAAGATTTAATTAATACATTTTTAGAATAAATAAGCATTTATATCCGGGAAAAATATTTTCCCTTCTGTTTTTTTCCTAACAATTTTTGCCCATACTCTCCTGGCAGTGGTTGAATTCTGTTTTGTTAGGTTTGTCTCTTTTTGATCCTGCTTTCTTTTTTTTTACTTTCTGATGTTTTATTTTTCTTTTCGTCTTTTGTTCTAGTTTTACTATGAAATCATTTGTAGAATAAGTTCAACTTGATTGTATGGAATGTTATTTTCTTCAAATAGCATAAAATAAAACAAAATTTAAAAAAAAATGCCTTGCTTGTGCTTTGGTAACACAAAGTAATAAATATCATAATTTTTCTTCCAAGTAGAAAACAGAAGTAATATTTTTAAGATGTAAAATAATCTGTATTTTTATAAGGATTTCAAAGCTGTTAAGTACAATGACATATTGGTTAGAGCAGCCACTTCACAGCCAGAGGAATATGGGTTTAAATTTTGTCCCAATTTCCAAATTCTCATTATTCATGTGAAAGTTTTGCCCACCTCACCTTAATTTTGCTTTGGTTCCTGCCTTCCACATGCACACACACTTTTATTGGAATAAAAAGGTTTAGAAAATTAATTAAGGGCAATCAAAGATCTTATAACAAAATTACTTATCATAAAAGGAATTCAAACCTCTGTGTCAATACAAATCTACCAGCATAATGAGAACGGATGGATCAGTTTCTCTGATACGTGTTAACCTTCTGATTTATTGCTAAATGAGTAATGCTAATCTTCATCTTCAAGTGCTTGGTGAGTGGGGGTATGTGAGAGGGGCTGTCCTGTAATGATTGGTTTGTGACGCTGCAATGTAATAAGCAATTTAAGAAAATTAATGAATGTATTTGGACCTTTCCATGAAAGATACTGTTTACATTACTTTTTCAGATAAGCCATCTACATCACCACTTTCTTTCAGATTCTTCATCCTGTCAAATACAATTTTTAGATACAGAAAATAAAATAGGCATGTGCCATGATATATGGAAGGAAGAGAAAGCAAATATCACTAATTACATTATTTATTTTTAAAACAATATTTTGAATTTGTAGTGTTTACATGCAGTATGGTGAGTACAAAAAGGGAAAATCTATAGTAGTGAACAATAATGGAATTCTCCAGTGGCTTTGGAATTTGTAAATCAAAATGAAAGGGCACGTCAGTATGTTTGCTTATGTTTTAAGAAGATTTCTTTTTTCTGCCATAGGTTATCCAGCATGATGGACAAACAGCATACCTATCATTGTATATACAGTAAAACAGAGATGACTTCACAAGCTGACAAGCACTTTTCATGTAGCAGATTAAGTCCTTCTTTATCATTTCCTTGACCTTCCTAGACTTTTCTCTCTTCAAGACATTCAGACACTGTACACTTCCCAGACATGAAATAATTAGTTTGATTTTGTAAGGTAGTGGTTCAGCTTTATATTTTGGATTAAATAATTCTACCCAACTGTGTTATTTGCAAACAAACATTTTGGGTTAGTTGGTCCCTAGTGACTCGATCTTGCAAAATTGTTTAACGAAATAAAAAGTTTAATAAATGAAGTTTTGCACTTACCTCCCAACTGTTTCACTGTCTTCAGGATATGATGGCTTTATTTTGTTTAAAACACAGCAGAGAACTATTTTATAAGAGATAAATTTACATTTGCTTTGCATAAACCTCTTTATTCTATTATGAAGTAAACATTGTGCATGGCATGACTCAGTCAACATTTCTCAAATACAAATATGACATGCAATAATTGTTTCTAATCTTAAATTGTATTTATATTACCTAACTAATTATTTTTTTCCTACTGTATTTTCCTATAGTATTAGGAGTCTCACAATGGTTTCAAAATTGCTATTGCTCTGTTCATAAGGTACCATACTTTTTTTTTATTTCATTTTTAAGCTCCATCCATCCATTATCCAACCCACTATATCCCAACACAGGGTCACGGGTGTCTCCTGTCACCAATCCTAGCCAACACAGGGTGCAAAGCAGAAACATACCACGGGCAGGGTGCCAGCCGACTGTAGCATTTTTAAGGTTTTTTTTTGCAATTTTACAACCATACAGAAGATGCATTTTGAAGTTTACTGTTAATAGATTCAGTTTTGATCTTCATTTGAAATATAGCAGACTTTGAAGAGCAAATTAATGTGCATCATGGACAAAACAAATTTAGCAAATTGTCACATGCATAGAATAAGACAAATATGTGTCTCCTGCTTGACTCTCAGATTACACATCAATACTTTCACAACAAGCTTTAAAGATAAAAAATACACTACTAATGAAATCAAGTATTTATGTATAGTTTGAAATTAGTTCTGTAAAATGTAATCAAATTATTATATATATATAGTAAATCAAAGTGTGAGAACGCATGGGCCAGAAAGCCCTGCCAAGTATGATGCATTAGAAGATCAAAGGCAGGGGCACTAGTTTTGATGACAATAAATATGGCCTGATAGAAATGCCTTAATTTAAGATGACTTACAATATCATAATTCATTATTACAGTATTTGTATGGTAAATGGAAACCAGGAAGCAACACTAATGCAAACCACCAGTCCTCAGGTACAGTGGATGACAGTGCAGTAACGATTGGGACCATCTTACTTGAAGTACAAACTGTCAAACAGGCCTCCATTATGAGTGTGATCTATGAGGCTAACTTGATTATAACGATATGTTTGCATTCTTCAAATGTGAATTACCTAGTCTCTGATAAATTATGTCAAATACCATATAATGGTTAGCCAGACCATTTTTATATCCTCGGCTATTGTTGCCAGAATGTTACAGAAAAGGTTCAGAAACAAAAACAATCTTTCTAAAGTATACCTGACTGCATTAAGTCACAGATCATAGGATGGGTTTTCAATTAAATCAGCCTTTTAATAATTGAAAGACACTTTGTTTTTAGCAATACTGTAATTATACTTTGAAGTTTTTTTTTCTCTTATTATTTTTGTTGTGTAATTGAATTTCCTTTTTCCTCTTGGCTTACATTTTTTTTTCATTTTTTATCTATGATCAGTTCAGTAGCATCATACACCACTAGTTATCAAAATAAAACAAAAAATACTAGTCCACCAGAAGCTCAGATAAACAGGAATAGTATATCATTACAGTAATTTGAATAAGAAATGGTCATTCAACCCATCAAAGCTTGTTAATCCCATTCACATAATTTATCCACATTTGTGTGGATCACACACTTCCACTTGTCGGAAATTCTAGGTGAAAAAAAAGTGAAAGTTAAATTATTCCTGGTGAAAATCATCTTTTTCATTAAGATTCCAAGGCTCCCAAGACAGTTTGAGAAAAAATAAAATTAATAATTTATTGTCACACAGCACAAATTGTTTACATATATGTTCACTTTAAACATTAACATATATTTTCAATTACATTCCCAGGGTGTGCTGTCAAAAAACTGCTTCAGTATTTATTAGTGTAAAGAAAGAAAAAATATTTCAATCAGTGAGTACATAAAATAATAAATGAACTAAAACTGAATAGTTCTCTATATAAATAGATTATCAAAACTGTGGAGTTTGCATGTTCTCTCCGTGTCTGCGTGGGTTTCCTCCGGGTACTCCGGTTTCCTCCCACAGTCCAAAGACATGCAGGTTAGGCGGATTGGCGATTCTAAATTGTCCCTGGTGTGTGCTTGGTGTGTGGGTGTGGGTGTGTGTGTCCTGCGGTGGGTCGCCACCCTGCCCGGGATTGGCTCCTGCCTTGCGCCCTTTGTTGGCTGGGATTGGCTCCGGCAGACCCGCGTGACCCTGTGTTCGGATTGAATGGGTTGGAAAATGAATGGATGGATGGAAGTCCATACCTACAATATTTTGTAGGTAAAGGGCAATTCACTTATGAACTGATTATAAAATTATGCATAGTCTTTTGGCGCTCTGGTTATTTCAATTAGCTCAAAAAACAAATATAAACTCAACTGAAATTTTACTGCAATGTTTTCGTACACTTGGAACACAAATTACAATGCCAGCATCAATCTGATGTGGGGTAAGGAGACTATGCAAGATGACACATTATGGACAGAGTGAGCTGCATTCAATGCATCTTTAGACATGGCAGACCTGATGAACTGTGCTTTTCATTGCTGTGCTTTGCACATGTAGCTTGTTTTGCCTACAATGTTCGATCTTGAGTGTTCTCCTTTCCCCATGTCAAATTGATGCTGGCTGTGTACTTTGTATGCTAACATATTTGATGATCTCAGACACTTGTCACACTTTGACATTGGCTGCGTACTTTGTGTTCTAATTTCTCTATATTTATCTTTCATTTCAAAAGATATAAAATGTTCATTGTCAGGGCCCATGCTTGTGGCGAGGTGTAATGTTGTCCAGTGTCCACAAGAGAGTGTGAATGTCCAATGAGCAAAGACAAGTGGCCGACTTGTCTAGTGTCCACAACAGGCCTGGCATGTCTGATGCAGAAAAGCAGTGACAAGCTCAATGAAAGAGAGTTGTACGTGCTAGAATGTCTGATGAAAAAAGGCATCAAGACTAACAAAGAAAGAGCGATGTAAGCCATATGTGCTGAACAAATTTTTATAAATGCTTCATGCGATGGTTTTTAAAAAGTTGCAATTTAAAAGGATATTTGATAAACTAAAAATGCAATTTTTAATTTATCAAGTATTTATTATGTTGATTATGTGATTAAAAAACAGGGGTTGACCATCAACATAGTTAAATTTTTACAATGGTCCATCTTAAATACTGTACAGTTAAACAATTACATCAATTTAAATGTGAAACATGACAGAAATAGTGAAATCTTTTTTAGCAATTTTTCTCTGAGTTGGTGCAGGGTAGAAGAGATATTGATCTTCCCAAACCAAAATGGCGGTCATTCAAAGCAGTAAACAAATTTTTGAAGAGCAGAAGTATAAACAAGAAGAATTCCACAAAACGAGTGCTCCAGTTCCAAATTAATTTACATATGTCCTGTATAATGTTATAACTTAACTCTGTTAAGAAAAAAATATGCTTAAAAATTTAGAGATGGATTTAGTACATGTGCTGGGCACAGTTAAATAACAGAAGTATGCAGATTAATCTGGAATGAGGAAAGCTCATTTTGGCCACTTGTACCTGCGATTTTATTCTTTTGGTTAATTACCCAAAGCTCATGACCATAGGTGAGGGTAGTGACATCGGTTGACTGGTAAATCAAGTTTTGCCTTCTAATTCAGTTCCTTCTTCCTAACTATACAGACCGGTATAACAACCTTATAACTTGAACTAATTCATTTTGCTTTAAAAAATAATTTAGAAGAAGAAAATTGCGAGAAAGCAAATTGCCTTATGATATGAATTTCTGGTAAGACATGCAACGACCTAAACTAACTAACATAACTTCCAAACATCACTTGTTAATTCAGGATTTACTTTACAGAAACAAGCAACATAAGTGAGAGGTATGTCTGGATCAATGAGAGATTGAATTGGTCCAGAGGTCAGAACTACTGCAAACTGAACTACACTGACAATATAAATATAAATATTTAAAAATATAAATATAAATATGGTCAATATAAGGAATGAAAGTGAAAATTAGAAGATAATGAAGAAATGGGATCAGACCCAGAAGGAAGGACAGGAAGAGATGGACAGACAGCCCACTGAAAAGGAAAGATGTTGCTAGGGGCTATTTTCTCCCCCAGCACACTAGATGGCAGCAGCCCCAGATATCCATTCCCAGTGGGAAGCCAGCAGGGTATGCCGGGAAATGTAGTCCAGCTGGGCATCCCTGCTAGGGTCAATGGGTGCTGCAAGAGGACGCTGCAGGGAGACAAGGTCCCTTTTATAATGAACTTCTGTGCGACCCAGAAGTGCTTCCATGAGGCAATCATCCTGGCACCAGAAGTACTTCTGGATCTGTAATAAAAGTCCCTTAGCCAGGCAAGTCAGAGCTGGGAGGTAGTGGACAAATGCTTGAGTGGAGGAGGGTAGTGTGGTATGGAGAAGGAAAGTATTGTGAAGAGGAACACCTGTGTACTTCTGTTACTTCTGGAGGTAGTTATAATAAACCCTTCCATTATTTGAACCTGAGACTCTTTGTGTGTTCATGTTTGGGGCTCGCTGATGCATAGTACAGCACTTATATTCATTAGTTCATTGGCCACGTCTCTTATAGCATCCACTATTGTATTTTGTGACTCCAGAACAGCATCCTTCAGCACACAGCCACATGGTTGCCCAGCGGTTTCTAAGGCAGAGGTGTGTGTGCAGCCAGAGCCCGAAGATGTGCTGGGCACAGTAGTACCATCACTGCATTCTTGCCAAGGGGGTCAGTATTGTAATATTGTCTAGAACAGAATAAAGACTCGCCTTTTCACGACGACTTTGATATCCGACCACTTCTTTTTTATTTTATACACTGTGCGATTTTCTGAACTTGAATTTTTGAGTGTCTCCGCTATACTGGATCACTCCATACCTTACTTTTGTTGCTTATACCAATGCTTTTGTCAACAAATAGTATTTTTGTCCTTGCCTCCACTTCACATTCACTGAAATTCTTCTTTTTTCCATGTGGTTTTGCTATTGTCTTTTGCACAAACACTGAATAGAAAGGGCTATTTATATTGATTTGCATATTCAAATATGTAAATTCTGGCAGGGGTCAAGGTGGGCTGTAGGCTCAAGCACATGCATTAAATTTCACGTTCATTGGGATTTATAAAGGGGAAGTGAGGGGAACTTGGCATACACGCAGTTTTATGCATCTGGATTTTTTTGTGAATATATGCATATTTCCACTTTTGTCCGTATGCCATGTTTTAGTGTGAATTCAATGTATGGTATTATATATGAGGCCCGGTCATTCACAGTTTTATCCTCAGCAGTGACCAGGTCTATGTAGTGTGATCTGCAATAGCTCTGGGCCTCATACCAGGTCTTCTTATCTGATATAAACAAATATTGTATTTTGTTGTGCAAGAGATAAGCTCACAGGATCCTTAGGAAAAAACTATTTAAGGAAATATTAACTGATGTGCTATTTCTCTTTTACATAAATACAGTCAGTGGCGGCTGGTGAATTTGTCAATCTATCTGGTCATTCCACGTGCTCTTGTGGCCACATCATAGTGTCAAATGCACATCTTGGCCTGTCCAGTACCAGATCCAGGCTAAAATGCATTATACCCTTTCCATCATGTTGCCTAATCTGATACCAGCGTTCCCATTTCTACTTTGCTCCAAAACTTCAGTCCATGACATCCACAGTCCCCTTATTTTTCCCATAACTTGCCCTATAGATGTGGAAATGAACAATTGCAGATGTCACTGAAGTTTTATACTACACCTTTTTCTAAATTGCATATTCCTCTGTCAACTTGCCCAATTCGCCATTCTGCCAAAACCCACACCATATTGTCCATAACCTCACCTCTGCAATCTTCCAATAATGTGCACTTCCGTCTGTCCTATAATACATCCATAACACAGATCCAATCCAAATTTTATTCTGCCTCTGCTACTAGACAGTCCTTGGCCATTTCCACTGTATTCCATAAATCCACATCATACAATCACTATACCTCTTTCTCAAGTCTTGCATCCCAGTTTATCATTTACCACATCCACAGAGTCATTCCCACCTTAATTTTATTCTACACTTGATGAAAGTCTGCACTGTTCTATGCAAGTTTGCCAGGCTTACCTATTATTTCTGCAGTACACCTGGGTAGCTCTCACGGTACACCACTGTGCCACAGCACACTGGTTGAAAAACATTGGTCTAGATGACAGCGACTACTTTTATACTGCTTGTATTTTTCAGAAAGATGTTTTATGTCTCATACCCCTGTCGTTGTCCACAACGCTTTGGTACCAGCACTTTCAAACAGCAAACAGGGAAAGTAAAAAATGCACTACTTACACCACATTCAGTTAGACAATTTAGTTGTGACAAGAGCAGGAAAAAGGCCATGTGGAAACTCGTCCTCGATCACTTGCCTGCCACTGAATTCTTAAATCAGGTCAGTCCAAGCTCCATTATCTTCCTTTTTTCTTCAAGTGAACAATTTATGAAGAGGTGTTTTATTAAAGAAATAACCAATTTATTGTTGGATTTCTGAAGATCCACTTAAAGTTGCCATCTTCCTAAAGTCACACTCTCTCATCTGTAATTACGTTAATTGCAGATTTGAACTGTGAACTATTGACATGAATATGAAATACTGCATTGACAACTGTCCAATCACATTAAATTAATGAACCCAAAACAATACTAATTCACTGCCAATAAATCTGGGAGTATCCATGTTGCAACCAAATAAAAGGCAGCCTCAGGTTACCTGCTTGACAAACGGTTACGCAGTTGAGGTACTACCTCTTGGGCCGGGTGTTCACTCTAGTGACGGATCATGCTCCTTTGCAGTGGATGGCCCTTCACAAGGAGTCGAATCCACGGGTCACTAGGTGGTTTTTTGACCTTCAACCTTACAAGTTTTCGCTAATTCAACTTTTGCAGCTGGGAAAAACCATTATGATGTCTTTGGTGTATTATTATTACAAAAAAAAAAAAAATATAAAAAATATATATATATACTGTATATTGTGCAAATGCCATACTGAATGTTTTGGATAAAATTGTACAATTGGAATTCACCCGTGAATATTTAGCGGCAGTGTTTCTATTGGATTGCCGCTGACGGACGGCCTTATATTGGCAGGCATTAAATTACATGGGAGGCGTAACTCCGCCTCCCATGGGCATCGAGCAGAAGTCTATTATAGTATATGGACGAAAAAATAGGTTCCAGTTATGACCATTACGCGTAGAATTTCGTAATGAAACCTGCCCAACTTTTGTAAGTAAGCTGTAAGGAATGAGCCTGCCAAATTTCAGCCTTCTACCTACACGGGAAGTTGGAGAGTTAGTGATGAGTCAGTGAGTGAGTCAGTCAGTGAGTGAGTGAGTGTCAGCTCAAGTGTGTGTCTGTATGTATGTATATGTATGTGTATATATATGTTGATATGTGTATATATATGTATATATATGTTGGTGTATACTGTATGTATGTATATATATATATATATATATATATAGAGAGATAGATAGAGAGATAGATATGTGTATATGTATATGTAGATATAAACATATATACATATAAACATGTATATATGTATATGAATATATGTTTATATGTGGGTGTATATATATATATATATATATATATATATATATATGACAGCAACACTCATAACACTGACAAAACAATTGCATTGACAAACATGTTACGTTATTTTTAAAATGTTTCCTTTTCTTTTTCATAACTTTTTTAATACACTACTAGCGCGGGTATTTTGCTAGTAGTCCCATATAATGAAGTGGTTAGGTTAACCTTGAGAGAGAGACTACAAGTGGAAAGAGAGAAAAAGAAATACAATCACTTCAACTTTAATATACAATATAAAAATATGTAAATGTTAAAAACAAAAAGATATGTCTCATAGAAAAAATGAATTTTGGCTGAGCAGGCTCACTAAAGTTATATTTTTATCATATATTCATTTACATAGATAAGAAGTGTAACATTTTACCATTTTTAACTTTTCGGTCCAGAGGACGGGAAATTTAAAACTAAATAGATAGAAAGTTTGAAGTATTTTTGATAGAAGCTATGGTCCTTGATAAAATATGATTAGGTTAAAAGACACAAATAAAGTCATAGTAAAATTAATTATGTAGTATGGGGACACAGACATTAGCACTGAATTAGATTACATTGTGCTCATATCTGCATGCCTTTCTCTTCTGATACTACTGTTTTCTTCTACAAACACATGAATCTTAGGTTATTTGATCTTGTGTGTATGTAAATATTAGGGGATTCTGCAATGGACTGGAGAAACAGCTCAGGATTATTTAGTCAGTGCTTTCTGTTCAATTCAGCTGAGATACGCTTCAGCCCCAGGAGCTATGAAATTAAGGTGGATAACAAAAATCTGTAACATTTGTAAAATGTATTCATTATTTGTTTTATACTTTTTAGCTCTATTAATAAATTGTAATTGAATGTTCCCTGAAAAACATTATGAGAATATGCTTAAATCAATAGCCTGGACATATCACTCTAATTGGGGGATTCTTTGCTATTTACAGAGTGTTTTATTGAGAACTGCACATGGAATTGTTATACAAAATACACAAAGGATGAATGATTAAAGGGAGAACAAAAAGTTTCAAATATTATAGAAATAAAAGAAAACCTTGTCAGTTCAAGTGGCTTACACCTTTTAGGACTGTATGGATGCAGAATACCCCTGTACCCTTGTATCATATAGTATAGAGTGTTTTTTGGTTGTTGCTGGAGTGTTTTTTTCCTTGGTGTCTGCCTTATTCTCCCAGTTTCCTTCCATAAAAACCACATGAGAACATCTAGGAAAATGTTTTGTTTGAGAGCCTTGGTCCATTTCTTGTCATGTGACAGTCCTAAGTTTTTTCTGCCCCTTTCACAGCAGTTTCAATTAAGTCAAATTGATGCTTAGAATGAAAGAAAATTGCCCAACCCCACACACACACACACACACACACACACTGCAATGAGCTATAAAATGTGACAAAATCACTCCGCAATAAGTTTAATTTCTTTTACTTTTAAAACTGCAGAAACAAGAATTCCAATGTGACTAAAAAAGGAGGAAGACAACAGACCCACCAACATAATAAATGTAGAATTAATTGAGCAAATCACATCCTACTCATTTGGAAGTATTTTTTGACATAGTCTTAAATATGGGGGCACAATTCAAGGCTAAGAAATATTAACAGTAACTGTTTTTCTTAGCTATGCTAACTTCTGTATTTTATAAATTTCCATATATCTTTTTAGCACAGTGGTCTGGCCTTTTGTCTGATCAAATTGTGTGGAAGCATTTCTGTACAAGAGAGTTGAAGTGAGACATGTTTAAAACAACCAGCAG
Organism: Polypterus senegalus; assembly: GCF_016835505.1. Taxonomy (NCBI): domain Eukaryota; kingdom Metazoa; phylum Chordata; class Cladistia; order Polypteriformes; family Polypteridae; genus Polypterus; species Polypterus senegalus. The sequence goes on along the minus strand of NC_053164.1, from coordinate 62,709,724 downwards.
AATGGCAGGATGATCAATAGAACAGAGCCTGTGCAGTCCTTGAAAATGAATTACTTAAATTTACCAAATATGTTGTATATGTGAGCTTTTTTCCTGTATATGTTTATGTATTTCTTATTGATTGATGGTTTTATCAATTACTTGTAATATTCATAACCAAATTAATTTTCCCAGCCCACCTAAACTAAATTAGGAATCCCATCCCACCTTTTAATAAGTTGGTGGGTAACTGATGTTCTATAGCAAAGGTGGCCAACTCCGATCCTGGACAGCCACAGTGGTTTTTGTTCCAACTCAGTTGCTTAATTAGAAGCCAATTCTCAATAATAAAAGATCTTATTTAATTTCATGGCTTGTTATTGTTTTAACTCTACCATATCATTTCATTCTTAAATCATAATTTTTTTTCCCTTTCTAATGATACATATATCAACCAAGTGATTTGAAACTTAAAATGGATGAGTAGTTTTCAATTCTCTCCGGTTTCCTTCTGAGTACTTAATTAAATCAATGAGTGAATGATGATTACACACAGATAGAAACAAACTAGATGTAGAACTGCTGGTTAATTTGTTATTTGCATCTTATTGCTAATAAGGAGCAGTTAAAAAAATTAATACAGCTGTTTATGACAAAAACAAAGTTAAGGGTTCAAAATCTTAACATGCAAGACATCTAAAATGAACCCAAAAAATGTCACTTGAGCAGAAAGTGCTTCATCAGCAAAAAATGATTTCTTATGAAGCAATTGGGTTTCTCAGCCCTGATTTAAAGGATCTGAGTTTTAAATTGCAAATAAATTAAATTAAGTTAATCAGTAGCAAAAATGAATAACTAATTAAGAAAATGGTTGGAATGAAAACTTGTAGCCACTCTGGCTTCCAGGACCGGAGTTGGCCTCCCCTGTTTAATACTGTTTGAAACTGGGAAAACTCTTAATTCTTGCTTAGAGGATCTGTTCAAAACATTTTTAAAATATGGCAAGATTTAATTAATACATTTTTAGAATAAATAAGCATTTATATCCGGGAAAAATATATTCCCTTCTGTTTTTTTCCTAACAATTTTTGCCCATACTCTCCTGGCAGTGGTTGAATTCTGTTTTGTTAGGTTTGTCTCTTTTTGATCCTGCTTTCTTTTTTTTACTTTCTGATGTTTTATTTTTCTTTTCATCTTTTGTTCTAGTTTTACTATGAAATCATTTGTAGTATAAGTTCAACTTGATTGTATGGAATGCTATTTTCTTCAAATAACATAAAATAAAACAAAATTTAAAAAAATGCCTTGCTTGTGCTTTGGTAGCACAAAGTAATAAATATAAATTTTCTTCCAAGTAGAAAACAGAAGTAATATTTTTAAGATGTAAAATAATCTGTATTTTTATAAGGATTTCAAAGCTGTTAAGTACAATGACATATTGGTTAGAGCAGCCACTTCACAGCCAGAGGAATATGGGTTTAAATTTTGTCCCAATTTCCAAATTCTCATTATTCATGTGGAAGTTTTGCCCACCTCACGTTAATTTTGCTTTGGTTCCTGCCTTCCACATGCACACACACTTTTATTGGAATAAAAAGGTTTAGAAAATTAATTAAGGGCAATCAAAGATCTTATAACAAAGTCACTTATCATAAAAGGAATTCAAACCTCTGTGTCAATACAAATCTACCAGCATAATGAGAACGGATGGATCAGTTTCTCTGATACGTGTTAACCTTCTGATTTATTGCTAAATGAGTAATGCTAATCTTCATCTTCAAGTGCTTGGTGAGTGGGGGTATGTGAGAGGGGCTGTCCTGTAATGATAATTGGTTTGTGACGCTGCAATGTAATAAGCAATTTAAGAAAATTAATGAATGTATTTGGACCTTTCCATGAAAGATACTGTTTACATTACTTTTTCAGATAAGCCATCTACATCACCACTTTCTTTCAGATTCTTCATCCTGTCAAATACAATTTTTAGATACAGAAAATAAAATAGGCATGTGCCATGATATATGGAAGGAAGAGAAAGCAAATATCACTAATTACATTATTTATTTTTAAAACATGATTTGAATTTGTAGTGTTTACATGCAGTATGGTGAGTACAAAAAGGGAAAATCTATAGTAGTGAACAATAATGGAATTCTCCAGTGGCTTTGGAATTTGTAAATCAAAATGAAAGGGCACGTCAGTATGTTTGCTTATGTTTTAAGAAGATTTCTTTTTTCTGCCATAGGTTATCCAGCATGATGGAGAAACAGCATACCTATCATTGTATATACAGTAAAACAGAGATGACTTCACAAGCTGACAAGCACTTTTCATGTAGCAGATTAAGTCCTTCTTTATCATTTCCTTGACCTTCCTAGACTTTTCTCTCTTCAAGACATTCAGACACTGTACACTTCCCAGACATGAAATAATTAGTTTGATTTTGTAAGGTAGTGGTTCAGCTTTATATTTTGGATTAAATAATTCTACCCAACTGTGTTATTTGCAAACAAACATTTTGGGTTAGTTGGTCCCTAGTGACTCGATCTTGCAAAATTGTTTAACGAAATAAAAAGTTTAATAAATGAAGTTTTGCACTTACCTCCCAACTGTTTCACTGTCTTCAGGATATGATGGCTTTATTTTGTTTAAAACACAGCAGAGAACTATTTTATAAGAGGTAAATTTACATTTGCTTTGCATAAACCTCTTTATTCTATTATGAAGTAAACATTGTGCATGGCATGACTCAGTCAACATTTCTCAAATACAAATATGACATGCAATAATTGTTTCTAATCTTAAATTGTATTTATATTACCTAACTAATTATTTTTTTCCTACTGTATTTTCCTATAGTATTAGGAGTCTCACAATGGTTTCAAAATTGCTATTGCTCTGTTCATAAGGTACCATACTTTTTTTTTATTTCATTTTTAAGCTCCATCCATCCATTATCCAACCCACTATATCCCAACACAGGGTCACGGGTGTCTCCTGTCTCCAATCCCAGCCAACACAGGGTGCAAAGCAGAAACATACCACGGGCAGGGCGCCAGCCAACTGCAGCATTTTTAAGGTTTTCTTGCAATTTTACAACCATACAGAAGATGCATTTGAAGTTTACCGTTAATAGATTCAGTTTTGATCTTCATTTGAATTATACAGTAGCAGACTTTGAAGAGCAAATTAATGTGCATCATGGACAAAACAAATTTTATCAAATTGTCACATGCATAGAATAAGACAAATATGTGTCTCCTGCTTGACTCTCAGATTACACATCAATACTTTCACAACAAGCTTTAAAGATAAAAAATACACTAATAATGAAATCAAGTATTTATGTATAGTTTGAAATTAGTTCTGTAAAATGTAATCAAATTATTATATATATATAGTAAATCAAAGTGTGAGAACGCATGGGCCAGAAAGCCCTGCCAAGTATGATGCATTAGAAGATCAAAGGCAGGGGCACTAGTTTTGATGACAATAAATATGGCCTGATAGAAATGCCTTAATTTAAGATGACTTACAATATCATAATTCATTATTGCAGCATTTGTATGGTAAATGGAAACCAGGAAGCAACACTAATGCAAACCACCAGTCCTCAGGTACAGTGGATGACAGTGCAGTAACGATTGGGACCATCTTACTTGAAGTACAAACTGTCAAACAGGCCTCCATTATGAGTGTGATCTATGAGGCTAACTTGATTATAACGATATGTTTGCATTCTTCAAATGTGAATTACCTAGTCTCTGATAAATTATGTCAAATACCATATAATGGTTAGCCAGACCATTTTTATATCCTCGGCTATTGTTGCCAGAATGTTACAGAAAAGGTTCAGAAACAAAAACAAGCTTTCTAAAGTATACCTGACTGCATTAAGTCACAGATCATAGGATGGGTTTTCAATTAAATCAGCCTTTTAATAATTGAAAGACACTTTGTTTTTAGCAATACTGTAATTATACTTTGAAGTTTTTTTTTTCTCTTATTTTTGAGGTGTAATTGAATTTCCTTTTTCCTCTTGGCATATTTTTTTTTTTATTTTTTATCTATGATCAGTTCAGTAGCATCATACACCACTAGTTATCAAAATAAAACAAAAAATACTAGTCCACCAGAAGCTCAGATAAACAGGAATAGTATATCATTACAGTAATTTGAATAAGAAATGGTCATTCAACCCAACAAAGCTTGTTAATCACATTCACATAATTTATCCACATTTGTGTGGATCACACACTTCCACTTGTCGGAAATTCTAGGTGAAAAGAATGTGAAAGTTCCATTATTCCTGGTGAAAATCATCTTTTTCATTAAGATTCCAAGGCTCCCAAGACAGTTTGAGAAAATATAAAATGAATAATTTATTGTCACACAGCACAAATTGTTTACATATATGTTCACTTTAAACATTAACATATATTTTCAATTACATTCCCAGGGTGTGCTGTCAAAAAACTGCTTCAGTATTTATTAGTGTAAAGAAAGAAAAAATATTTCAATCAGTGAGTACATAAAATAACAAATAAACTAAAACTGAATAGTTCTCTATATAAATAGATTATCAAAACTCTGGAGTTTGCATGTTCTCTCCGTGTCTGCGTGGGTTTCCTCCGGGTACTCCAGTTTCCTCCCACAGTCTAAAGACATGCAGGTTAGGTGGATTGGCGATTCTAAATTGTCCCTGGTGTGTGCTTGGTGTGTGGGTGTGGGTGTGTGTGTCCTGCGGTGGGTCGCCACCCTGCCCGGGATTGGCTCCTGCCTTGCGCCCTTTGTTGGCTGGGATTGGCTCCGGCAGACCCGCGTGACCCTGTGTTCGGATTGAATGGGTTGGAAAATGAATGGATGGATGGAAGTCCATACCTACAATATTTTGTAGGTAAAGGGCAATTCACTTATGAACTGATTATAAAATTATGCATAGTCTTTTGGCGCTCTGGTTATTTCAATTAGCTCAAAAAACAAATATAAACTCAACTGAAATTTTACTGCAATGTTTTCGTACACTTGGAACACAAATTACAATGCCAGCATCAATCTGATGTGGGGTAAGGAGACTATGCAAGATGACACATTATGGACAGAGTGAGCTGCATTCAATGCATCTTTAGACATGGCAGACCTGATGAACTGTGCTTTTCATTGCTGTGCTTTGCACATGCAGCTTGTTTTGCCTACAATATTCGATCTTGAGTGCTCTCCTTTCCCCATGTCAAATTGATGCTGGCTGTGTACTTTGTATGCTAACATATTTGATGATCTCAGACACTTGGCACACTTTGACATTGGCTGCGTACTTTGTGTTCTGATTTCTCTATATTTATCTTTCATTTCAAAAGAGATAAAATGTTCATTGTCAGGGCCCATGCTTGTGGCGAGGTGTAATGTTGTCCAGTGTCCACAAGAGAGTGTGAATGTCCAATGAGCAAAGACAAGTGGCCGACTTGTCCAGTGTCCACAACAGGCCTGGCATGTCTGATGCAGAAAGGCAGTGACAAGCTCAATGAAAGAGAGTTGTAAGTGCTAGAATGTCTGATGAAAAAAGGAATCAAGACTAACAAAGAAAGAGGGATGTAAGCCATATGTGCTGAACAAATTTTTATAAATGCTTCATGCGATGGTTCTTGAAAAGTTGCAATTTAAAAGGATATTTGATAAACTAAAAATGCAATTTTTAATATATCAAGTATTTATTATGTTGATTATGTGACTACAAACAGGGGTTGACCATCAACATAGCTAAATTTGGGTCTGTTTTACAATGGTCCATCTTAAATACAGTTAAACAATTACATCAATTTAAATGTGAAACATGACAGAAATAGTGAAATCTTTTTTAGCAATTTTTCTCTGAGTTGGTGCAGGGTAGAAGAGGTATTTATCTTCCCAAACCAAAATGGCGGTCACTCAAAGCAGTAAACAAATTTTTGAAGAGCAGATGTATAAACAAGAAGAATTCCACAAAACGAGTGCTCCAGTTCCAAATTAATTTACATATGTCCTGTATAATGTTATAACTTAACTCTGTTAAGAAAAAAATATGCTTAAAAATATAGAGATGGATTTAGTAAATGTGCTGGGCACAGTTAAATAACAGAAGTATGCAGATTAATCTGGAATGAGGAAAGCTCATTTTGGCCACTCATTCTTTTGGTTAATTACCTAAAGCTCATGACCATAGCTGAGGGTAGTGACAGCGGTTCACTGGTAAATCAAGTTTTACCTTCTAATTCAGTTCCTTCTTCCCGACTATACAGACCGGTATAACAACCTTATAACTGCACTCATCACCCCAATTGCACTAATTCATTTTGCTGTAAAAATAATTTAGAAGAAGAAAATTGCGAGAAAGCAAATTGCCTTATGATATGAATTTCTGGTAAGACATGCAACAACCTAAACTAATGAACATAACTTCCAAACATCACTTGTTAATTCAGGGTTTACTTTACAGAAACAAACAACATAAGTGAGAGGTATGTCTGGATCAATGACAGATTGAACTGGTCCAGAGGTCAGAACTACTGCAAACTGAACTACACTGACAATATAAATATAAATATTTAAAAATATAAATATGGTCAATATAAGGAATGAAAGTGAAAATTAGAAGATAATGAAGAAATGGGATCAGACCCAGAAGGAAGGACAGGAAGAGATGGACAGACAGCCCACTGAAAAGGAAAGGCTATTTTCTCCCCCAGCACACTAGATGGCAGCAACCCCAGATATCTATTCCCAGTGGGAAGCCAGCAGGGCATGGGGGGAAATGTACTCCAGCAGGGCATCCCTGTTAGGGTCAATGGGTGATGCAAGAGGACGCTGCAGGGAGACAAGGTCCCTTTTATAATGGACTTCTGTGCGACCCAGAAGTGCTTCCATGAGGCAATCATCCTGGCACCAGAAGTACTTCTGGATCTGTAATAAAAGTCCCTTAGCCAGGCAGTCGGAGCTGGGAGGTAGTGGACAAATGCTTGAGTGGAGGAGGGTAGTGTGGTATGGAGAAGGAAAGTATTGTGAAGAGGAACACCTGTGTACTTTTGTTACTTCTGGAGGTAGTTATAATAAACCCTTCCATTATTTGAACCTGAGACACTGTCCGTCTTGAGAGGCGCTGCTATTTCTCTAATATTATAAATAACAATGCTAGTAATCCCAGAGTCTTATTTTCAACGATTGATCGTCTTTTAAACCCAGGTAACACAAAGGAATGCCCCCAGAATACTTCTAGTGAAACCTGTGAGAACATTGCTGTATTTTTCAATCAAAAAATTAATGATATTAGAGATAACATAGTATATCTCCCCAACACTGCAGAACCTCCAAAGCCCCGGTACTCCATTATAAACAAATTAAATGCTTTCACCAGGATAGATTTACCTGAATTACATAGTATAATCTCTCAACTGAAACCCTCCACCTGCGTCCTTGACCCAATACCAACCAGGTTTTTCAAAGAAATATCAGGCGTGCTAATTGACAATATTCTGGTTAATAGTTAATTCGTCATTAGATACGGGGGTCTTTCCAGACTGTCTTAAGACTGCTGTAGTTAAACCCCTGCTCAAGAAAAATAATCTTGACCCCTCTGCCTTTGAAAATTTTAGACCCATCTCCAACCTGCCCTTCTTAAGTAAAATTCTAGAAAAGGCAGTCATTATGCAGTTAAATGACCACCTAAATAAACATGCAATTCTTGATACTTTTCAGTCAGGCTTCAGAACAAATCACAGTACAGAAACTGCACTTGTTAAAGTAGTAAATGACTTGGGTAAATGCAGACAGAGGCCATTTATCTGTTCTCATCCTCTTGGATCTGAGTGCCGCATTTGACACCATTGATCACAATATTCTTAGAAATCGCCTTAGTCAATGGGTGGGCCTCTCTGGCAGGGTCTTAAATTGGTTTGAATCCTACCTGGCAGGTAGAAAATTCTTTGTTAGTTGTGGTAATTACAACTCAAAGACACATGATATCCGATATGGTGTTCCACAAGGCTCTATCCTAGGTCCGCTTCTTTTCTCAATCTATATGTTCCCGTTAGGTCAGATTATCTCAAGTTACAACGTGAGCTACCACAGCTATGCTGATGACACACAGCTGTACTTATCTATAGCACCTGATGACTCCGACTCTCTCGATTCACTAACACAATGTCTTACTGGTATTTCTGAATGGATGAATAGTAATTTTCTCAAACTAAATAAAGAGAAAACTGAAATTTTAGTAATTGGCAATAATGGATTAAATGAGGTTATCAGAAATAAACTTGATGCACCAGGATTGAGAGTTAAGACGGAAGTAAAAAATTTAGGGGTAACCGTTGACTGTAATCTGAATTTTAAATCGCATATTCATCAGACCACTAGGACAGCATTTTTTCACTTAAGAAACATAGCTAAAGTTAGACCTCTTATATCATTGAAAGATGGAGAAATTAATTCACGCTTTTGTTTTCAGTAGACTAGATTACTGTAACGCACTCCTCTCAGGACTACCCAAAAAAGACATCAATCACTTGCAACGAGTGCAGAATGCAGCTGCTAGAATCCTAACTGGCAAAAGAAAATCCGAACACATTTCTCCAGTTTTGATGTCACTACACTGGTTGCCTGTGTCATTCAGGATTGACTTTAAAATACTGCTTATGGTTTATAAAGCCTTAAAAAATCTCGCTCCATCTTATATATCGGAATGCCTGACACGTTATATTCCAAATCGTAACCTTAGATCTTCAAATGAGTGTCTCCTTATAATTCCAAAAGCTAAACTTAAAAGAAGTGGTGAGGCGGCCTTCTGCTGTTATGCACCTAAAATCTGGAATAGCCTGGCAATAGGAATTCGCCAGGCAAATACAGTAGAGCACTTTAACACACTGCTGAAAACACATTACTTTAACATGGCCTTTTTATAACTTCACTTTAACTTAATACTGATACTCTGTATGTTCATTTCTTCATAATAACTATTCACAGTGGCTCCAAAATCCATACTGACCCCTACTCTCTCCTCTGTTTCTTTTTCCGGTTTCTTTGTGGTGGCGGCCTGCGCCACCACCACCTACTCAAAGCATCATGATGCACCAACATTGATGGACTGAAAGCCAGAAGTCTACGTGACCATCATCATCAGGTCCTTCCATGAAAACCCTAAATACAAAGAGGACTGTTTGACTTATGTTAGGTAGATTGGTCTGGAACCCCTACAGATTTTTTTTTGTTTTTTGTTTTTTCTGTCCACCCTGGCCATCGGACCCTACTTATTCTATGTTAATTAATGTTGACTTATGTTTATTTTTTATTGTGTCTTCTATTTTTCTATTCATTTTGTAAAGCATTTTGAGGTACATTTTTATGTATGAATATGTGCTATATAAATAAATGTTGATTGATTGATTGATTGACTCTTTGTATGTTCATGTTTGGGGCTCGCTGATGCATAGTACAGCCCTTATATTCATTAGTTCATTGGCCACGTCTCTTATAGCATCCACTATTGCATTTTGTGACTCCAGAACAGCATCCTTCAGCACACAGCCACATGGTTGCCCAGCGGTTTCTAAGGCAGAAGTGTGTGTGCAGCCAGAGCCCGAAGATGTGCTGGGCACAGTAGTACCATCACTGCATTCTTGCCAAGGGGGTCAGTATTGTAATATTGTCTGGAACAAAATAAAGACTCGTCTTTTCACTACGACTTTGATATCCGACCACTTCTTTTTTATTTTATACACTGTGTGATTTTCTGAACTTGAATTTTTGAGTGTCTCCGCTTTACTGGATCACTCCATACCTTACTTTTGTTGCTTATACCAATGCTTTTGTCAACAAATAGTATTTTTGTCCTTGTCTCTACTTCACAATCACTGAAATTCTTCTTTTTTCCATGTGGTTTTGCTATTGTCTTTTGCACAAACACTGAAAAGAAAGGACTATTTATACTGATTTGCATATTGAAATATGTAAATTCTGGCAGGGGTCAAGGTGAGCTGTAGGCTCAAGCACATGCATTAAATTTCACGTTCATTGGGATTTATAAAGGGGAAGTGAGGGGAACTTGGCATACACGCAGTTTTATGCATCTGGATTTTTTTGTGAATATATGCATATTTCCACTTTTGTCCGTATGCCATGTTTTAGTGTGAATTCTATGTATGGTATTATATATGAGGCCCCCGGTCATTCACAGTTTTATCCTCAGCAGTGACTAGGTCTATGTAGTGTGATCTGCAATAGCTCTGGGCCTCATACCAGGTCTTCTTATCTGATATAAACAAATATTGTATTTTGTTGTGCAAAAGATAAGCTCACAGGATCCTTAGGAAAAAACTATTTAAGGAAATATTAACTGATGTGCTATTTCTCTTTTACATAAATACAGTCAGTGGCGGCTGGTGAATTTGTCAATCTATCTGGTCATTCCACGTGCTCTTGTGGCCTCATCATAGTGTCAAATGCACATCTTGACCTGTCCAGTACCAGATCCAGGCTAAAATGCATTATACCCTTTCCATCATGTTGCCTAATCTGATACCAGCTTTCCCATTTCTACTTTGCTCCAAAACTTCAGTCCATGACATTCACAGTCCCCTTATTTTTCCCATAACTTGCCCTATAGATGTGGAAAGGAACAATTGCAGATGTCACTGAAGTTTTATACTACACCTTTGTCTAAATTGCATATTTCTCTGTCAACTTGCCCAATTCGCCATTCTGCCAAAACCCACACCATATTGTCCATAACCTCACCTCTGCAATCTTCCAATAATGTGCACTTCCGTCAGTCCTATAATACATCCATAACACAGATCCAATCCAAATTTTATTCTGCCTCTGTTACTAGACAGTCCTTGGCCATTTCCACTGTATTCCATAAATCCACATCATAAAATCACTATACCTCTTTCTCAAGTCTTGCATCCCAGTTTATCATTTTCCACATCCACAGAGTCATTCCCACCTTAATTTTATTCTACACTTGATGCCAGTCTGCACTGTTCTATGCAAGTTTGCCAGGCTTATCTATTATTTCTGCAGTACACCTGGGTAGCTCTCACGGTACACCACTGTGCCACAGCACACTGGTTGAAAAACATTGGTCTAGATGACAGCGACTACTTTTATACTGCTTGTATTTTTCAGAAAGATGTTTTATGTCTCATACCCCTGTCGTTGTCCACAACGCTTTGGTACCAGCACTTTCAAACAGCAAACAGGGAAAGTAAAAAATGCACTACTTACACCACATTCAGTTAGACAATTTAGTCGTGACAAGAGCAGGAAAAAGGCCATGTGGAAGCTCGTCCTCGATCACTTGCCTGCCACTGAATTCTTAAATCAGGTCAGTCCAAGCTCCATTATCTTCCTTTTTTCTTCAAGTGAACAATTTATGAAGAGGTGTTTTATTAAAGAAATAACCAATTTATTGTTGGATTTCTGAAGTTCCACTTAAAGTTGCCATCTCCCTAAAGTCACACTCTCTCATCTGTAATTACGTTAATTGCAGATCTGAACTGTGAACCATTGACATGAACATGAAATACTGCATTGACAACTGTCCAATCACATTAAATTAATGAACCCAAAACAATACTAATTCACTGCCAATAAATCTGGGAGCATCCATGTTGCAACCAAATAAAAGGCAGCCTCAGGTTACCTGCTTGACAAACGGTTACGCAGTTGAGGTACTAGCTCCTGGGCTGGGAGTTCACTCTAGTGACAGATCATGCTCCTTTCCAGTGGATGGCCCTTCACAAGGAGTCGAATCCACGGGTCACTAGGTGGTTTTTTGACCTTCAACCTTACAAGTTTTCGCTAATTCAACTTTTGCAGCTGGGAAAAACAATATACGGGTGGCTGCCCCAAACCTTTATGATGTCTTTGGTGTATTATTATTACAAAAAATATATATATATAATATATATATATACTGTATATTGTGCAAATGCCATACTGAATGTTTTGGATAAAATTGTACAATTGGAATGGCTGCATAAGCATTACAGACTAAGCAAACCTCATCTTTCAACTTAGATAATGTGCTTCACCCCTACTTTATTAATGTTAAAAACTTAATATCTGGCACTGGTCATCTGCAAGTTTTTAAATATACGTTTCCCATTCCTTTCCCTTATGTAAGTTGTGTGCAATTATTTTGATGTGTTTTGGATATTTTTTCCCTGTTTTGATTTAATGAAATTATTTTTATATTTATTTTATCTTCTGTTGCAATAATAATGACATCAATTGCACTAGCACTGTGCTTGTCTCTAAGGACCAATTTATACTTCACACGCAGAATGCTTAAGTGCATGCATTACGGCTGCAACGCATTTCCAGAATTCATTTGACACATCCTCTGAGCACGCACATCATCAGAAATTAATGGGATGTGTGCGTGAGTTGCAGTACCAGCAAAAATATGGGTGGTGTGTGTTCAAGTTTTGGTATGTGACATCAGCATCATTGTTTACTATGAACATATGATGGCAGGCTTGCAACTCCAATAACATCAATCTGCATGCTTCAATGTTTGATGAATAGTTTGATGCAGTGAAGCAAATCATAAAACTTAAGTGCTGACATACAAATGTCTTCATGGTGCCTTTCTTCATCCATTTATTACACAGACAATGCAAGTGTCACATATTCCCCATCATAATAATGTGATGCATGTTTTTTTAAACCTCCACAATAACATCAGAATGCAAAGAATTTTTATTTTTAACATCTTTCTGCACTCAACTCACAATACAGCGAATCCAGACGTTGTTTCCTCACCGTGATGATTTCTCGCACTACCACATGGTGGAATCCTCCAGATTTACATAAAGTACATACACACGTATAGTAAGTACACTGCTTGCATAGCAGCAGCATTCTTAAGCTCATGCGTCTCGTAGTATTAAGTAAATCTCCAGCCTTAGGATACTTTCTTGGAATGATACAGTATAAAAGTCTGCGTTTCACAGCGATTTTTCACAAAAATTAAGGGGAAATGCTAAGTCCACCATTTAAATGAGTAGCCCATTCGGCTTATTGAAAAAGAAATGGAAATTGAAGTGTCTGAAAAGAAAATCTTTTCTATCACAATGAACAATGATAAAATTTGCTGTAGCCTTAAATGAAAGAAGATTACAATTCAAGGAGGGATTGTGTTTTATTCTTGAAATTTCAGTCACCATGCCCTAAAATTGTTGGGAAACTTAAGGACTCTAAAACGTGGATCTAGAGATAGGTGCTGTAATTTTTAAGATACTAAAATGAAAACATATACTTTACAATATCCTTTTTCATTAGAAGACTTTTTATCAGTTTGTCTAAGCTTTATGAACTGAACTACGAAAAATGTGTTCTAAAACAAAATAAAATTACACACCATTGAATGGAAAACAGCAGTCGATTTAATAATTGAGAAAATAACCAATTTAAGCAAGAGAAATCATTTTAATTTCCACCTCTCTGTGTTTCTAATTGTTCTATTCATTTGTTACTCTTGGCAAGTACAGGGGACATATTTTCTTGCTAAGTCAGAATCTATGGAAGGATAAATAAAAGAGTCATACTCAAAAACAATTATCCTCTTCCTGTGATTTCTTTCCTTCACTTGAAAGAGGCCCTGCATATTCTGTAATGACTCTTGCTAGGATGAAGCAATCTGAACGATGCAATGTGTTCCTCAGTATATGGAATTTTGAACAAGCTGGGATGCCCCTGTGTGGAGGCGATGAGGTTTAAACTGTACCCCTTCACTCAGTCACACGACTTTTCATGGGGATGGTGATGTACAGTATTGAGCAGTGCATCTTCATGCTGCAAACGTATTGGGTCACCAATTTGTTTAAGCGATATCAGAATCAACTGGATGATCGTGAGTTAATGGAAGGTTACTTCCAGCAAGATGGAGCAGCGTGTCACACATCGGCAAGGAGCATTGCAGAAACTAAGTCCTTCTTCGGCAACAGAATGATTTCAAAGGGGCTTCAGCCACTAGATCTGACACCACCAGACTTCTTCTTTTGGGGTATGTTCAAAGGAAAGGTCTATTGGAACAAGCCTTGCACTGTGCAAGATTTGAAGGAAAACATCGAACGTGAAATTGCTGCTATCCCCCCCGAGACACTTGCCGATACGTTCAGGAACATGGAGCGGCCACATCAAAATGTGTCTGGCAGAAAATGGAAACCACTTCAAGCATTGCAGGTAATGTAATCAATTATACTTGCATCAAGGTACATTATATATCGTATTTTTTGGTTCAGATTGTTTCATCTTAACGGGAGTTACAACAGAATATTCGGGGCCTCTTTCAAGTGAGTCTCCCTGTATTATAGTGACATGGTGCCCTTAATATTATTTAAATATAAGAGGGTATCATGCAAAGTCATGTTTGTGATTATGTTTTGTGATGGTCTTTATATGAAAAACATTTATATATTACTTATATAACAGCCAGATCGAATGTTAGTTACCTATTTACCTTGATTTATTTACTTATCCTTCCTACAGTGTAAAGTCACAAGTAGACTGCAGAGCTTCCTGTGTTTGATTGACATGAGCATGCTGACAAAGAACACATGTAATGCCATGCGATGGCAGCTTCCACCTGCAGCTATAGACTCTTCAGTACATGAGCGACTCTCCACGCTAGTGCTTAGAATCTGACTGCATTCTCGTACCGTTGCTTGCGTACTGAAGCTAACACTTCAGTCAGTCAGACTTCTTTTTTGGGGCACATACACTATCAAGAAACCTTTTAACCTTATATCTTTCAATAAGTCTCTTTTGAAATGCATTTGCTAATTTGACTTACGGGTGGCACTGTGGCGCAGTGGTAGCGCTGCTGCCTCGCAGTTATGAGACCTGGGTTCACTTCCCGGGTCCTCCCTGCGTGGAGTTTGCATGTTCTCCCCGTGTCTGTGTGGGTTTCCTCCCACAGTCCAAAGACATGCTGGATTGGTGATTCTAAATTGGCCCTCGTGTATGCTTGGTGTGTGGGTGTGTTTGTGTGTGTCCTGCGGTGGGTTGGCACCCTGCCCAGGATTGGTTCCTGCCTTGTGCCCTGTGTTGGCTGGGATTGGCTCCAGCAGACCCCCGTGACCCTGTGTTTGGATTCCGTGGGATGGATGGAATTTGACTTATATTGGATTTACCACCGAAAGTAAAAGGGATCTGAAGGTTAACTTAATTGTAGGATTATAAGGAGAGGTATTAACTTATCTTCACTACAGAATCAGAAAATGCCTGAACCCGATCCCTGCGTGTGAGTGTGTGTACTCCTGTGAGGCCCCCTGTATTTTAAAAGAGGCCTCGCAAGGTCATATGTGACATGACATGTGAACATGCCCACGTCACCTGCTGTTGGTTAGAGGGTGACACAGACCTTCAGGATTAGTCAGCAAAATGCTGCAGAGTATAAAAGGCACTTCCTGACTGCAAGGGTCATATTTTGGCAGAGTCAAGGTGAATATTTGGTGTTGCTCAGTCTTTAAAGTACTTCAAGCATACTGGCTTTTGCCTTATTTTATATATTTCTTTTTGCACATAACAGTATATATAAATATCTAATAGTAATAGTATAGCATTGGTGGATGTATTTATATGATTTTGGTTTGTGGTGCACTTTTTGTATATACACTGATTTTTTCTCTTTCTAAATAGTTTTTGTTGATCTTAAAATTGGAAGGACTTTGTTTTTTGTAGTATCTTCCTCTCTGCATTATCACTGAGGAGTATTGCCAATATTTGTATATATACATTTATTGTTCTTGTTTCTTTTTCATTTGGGGACTTGTCATACTGTAAATATTGTGCAGTTTCACTACTGTTTTTCATGACATTGCTTTTTGTGTTTTGTGTCTTAGTTGTGGTGAGTACTGTGTAAAAAGCCCGCTAGACAATATTTGACGAGCACCTGCAAATAAAAGCCTACTTTTGTTTTGAAATCCAACCTTTTTGTGTCTGTACCTCCTGCTTAACATCTCTCATTTCTGACCTTGTTTGGTCCTAAACTACAAGATGCCCAGTGTTCAGTCTGGTACCCTCTATCTCACTACATGAAATGTACGCCACATTAATACATTATAAGACTGTCATTTGTTCTGTTTATATTAAGGTAGAAAGTCTCTTTGCTTAAAATCCCTATGAAGCAGCATTACTAAAGTCTCATTTTGTTTGAGGCAGCTGTCCATGTGTGAGTAAACTGTACATGAGGGGCTTTATAAAGTTACTATAAAGTCTCACATACACCATAGTTAGCTATGACTATAAAGCATAGGTTAACCAAAATAATGAAAAGAGGAACTTGCACAATAATACATCATGAGGTCACATTTCTCTGAGGAATACATTATATAACAGATTTGTCTTCTTCTAAAGACTACAACATATTAATGATAGTAGTATGTTTTCCAATGCAACTCTTTCCATTCTATTAAAGAAATTGCATTCTGTTCTGACAAATTTATAGCATAAATATTTCAACTGTGTGCATTTCCAGCATCAGGTAGTGTCTGATGATAGTCTTCTGGTTACCTCCACTTTTGGAAATATTTTTATTTTCATTTACAAATTAAGATAATCCTCATCTTTCACTATCATCCAGTAAATCAAGGTTTGCAGAAATATTTGTGGTGTAATATCAGTGAATTCCAGATTAATTGGTTAAACATCCATCCATAGGCTTAGTATTTCTGTAATATCCATGCAACAAACTTAATTGTTGCTACCAGTTATTTATATTTCTTTAATCGTGATATTTATGTTAAACATATGTGCAATTGGTGGTTCTTGGATGCAGCACTGGTTGCAGTTACCTGCTGTAATTAGGTGACATTGTGTATATAAATTAAAAGAGTAACTGGAAAAAAGAGAAGTTTTGTCTGGTCTCATATTATTGTACAGCACAGCCTTCAAAATACTCAAAAAAAAAAATACTAGATGGCAGATAACGGGATGCTTTTGTTTTCATTTTGTATGGAAACTACAGATAAACAAGGAAATATTTACATATTCAAATACAACTAAACAACCGTATATGAAAATCATCACTTTGCTTAACAAACTCAACTTTTGGGAAATTCTGCATAATAGATCCATTTCTCAGTTCTTTGACCTCAATCTACGCTTTTTTTTTTTTAAACAGTTCAACGTAACAACACAGTGACACATTAATGTATTGTTTAAATGAGAGTAAATGTTTCTCCAGCTTACTGGCCCTGCCTGTCTGTTGCTATGGCTAATAATAAACAATCTGAAAGCATGGTATTGTATTGTATTTTTGTTTTCTTTTGTGGTAATTCTGTTTATGGTTTGTAACTGAGTAGGATCCGTGATCACTTGCTCACCTACCAGTGACCGTCACTGTTTGGTTTTATGCCTAAGAAGTCTACCATCAACCTCACCCTGGCATTGAAGGCTCTCATGGAGTTCAAAAGCGAATATTGGCAGAGAATCTTTACATCCTTTGTCGACTTGCGTAAAGCGTTTGACTCAGTTGATTGAGATGTAATGTGGGACATCCTGAGACTTCATGGATTCCTCTCAAAGTTGCTGGATATGATGGCTGGCTTGTACACTAGTACTGTAAGTGCTGTGCAGAGTGAAAGCATAACCTCTGTTTTTCCCTCTTGATTGTGGGGTTCATCAGGGGTGTGTTCTTGATCCTTCTCTGTTCAATGCTTGCATGGACTGGGTATTAGGCAGGGTTGAGGGGTCCAGCGCTGTGGGGCATCTGTTGGTAAAGAGAGATTCACTGATCTTGACTTTGCCGATGATGTTGTGATCTTTGCAGAGTCAATGTAAGATCTGATCAAGGCTCTCAAGAGATTGAGCGAGTGTCCTGGATAAAAACCAAGATCTAGGCCTTTAATGACCTCTTGGGCGCAGCCATCAGCAGTGTGTCTTTCTGTGGAAAGAGTGACAGACATACACATGAAAGAGACATGGATGCCATCCAGTGACCAGAGATGAAGACTGGACTCCTTCGATACTGTGTTTCTTTGGGGAATCCTTGGGTACTGTTGGTTTGACTTTGTGTCCAATGAGCGGTTGCTCATGGAGTCCCGAATGAGGCACATTACCTGTATTATGAGGGAGCATCAGTTACGGCACTACGGCCATGTGGCGCGATTCCCTTGGGGTGATCCGGCTTACAGGATCTTCATTGTTGAGGACCCAAGCGGCTGGACCAGGCAAAGGGGATGCCCACGTAACACTTAGCTGTGGCAGATAGATGGTCATTTCCAGAGGGTGAGACTGGACCGTGTGTGTGCCTGGGGGCGGTTACCAACCAGGATCCCAAGCTGTTTCATCATGTGGGAGCAGTGCATGCTCCCCAGCTGACCTGACCTAAAACTAATCCATAAGTGAAATTGTACAGAATGCTTCTGTGTTTTAAGATTGATGAGTCTGCATATTTGCCAAAACTTTTCAATAAGAGATTTTGAAATTTCAAAACTGTGTAGTGTGCTGTATCTGAGATATTTTCTATTAGAACTGAACTATTTTTACAAATACCTTTTGAAGAATAAATTTGACACATTTCAACAAAATTAATTCCAGTTGTTTCACAGACAGACAGACATGATAACCGCAGTAGGTGCTTTTCACATTATATGTGAACGCACTTAAGACAATATTAGAAAACCAAATTTACTTTTGTTTTATTGGTGGAATTAATTCAAAATTTGAAATGTATTTGTCATTTTTAAAGGTATTAAAATATCTGAATATGGTTTAATGTGATAATAACACATTTTAATTAGTAAACATTTGTTTACATTTATAATGGTATTAAATATCAAAATTTTACCAGTTTTACAAAATTAGAATCTATGTATCTTGTACCTTTGTAGCACATGAAGGATTTCACAAAAGCACAGTATGAATCCATCCAGGAACCATTCATCTTGGCATAAGCACAAAACAAGTTCCTTTTCCAATTGTAATACAGTAATTTGGGTTTTCTCCATGGGACCACTGACAATTGTCTTTCTCATGATACAGCCCAATCCAGAAAGAATTGGAATGAAAGTGTCTTGAAATGTTTGACATGTTCTGATTCATCTCTTGACTTGTAACATTTGCCAGATCCGAATTGTTACTTCTACAGAAGCTCTGAGCCACATTCCATGAGGGTGATACAAAATAAAAATCAGTTCTTGTTGCAGGAAATAAACAGTATGGAGTGTGGAATACAAACATTTAAATAAATAAGAAAAAGCAGGAAATTGAGGCATTCAAGAATAATATGATTGATACAGCTGTCAGAATATAAAAATGAATCTATAAATTGGACAAAACCCCTTATTTCACATTTTTTTGTTATGAAATGTTTTTCTTGTTTTGAACTTCAATGACCACATGAACAACTTGTTCAGATCTATAGCATATTTAGCACATTTTCATAGAATAAATGGAAAAGAACACAGGCTCTGATTAGCTGTTTGATATTTGAACCATACATTTAACAGTTCCAAACGTTGGTCTGTATGAATTGTATTATTTTTTTATTTCTGTATTTAAGATACAGCCATGACATATCCATATTAAATTGATTTTGAGCAGGTAGAAGAATAACAACTAAACAAGCACAATCCAAAAGTCCTCATGTGTGCATTGTACATTCTTCTAGATCAGGGGTTCTCGTCGGTCCTGGGGACCCCCTGTCGCTGCAAGTTTTTTTCCAACCAGCTTCTGTTTTTAATTGAACTCCTGGGCTAATTAAGTGAACTGATATTTCCCAAGTTCTGTGTTTAGGGAACAATATATTAATTAGAAAACTAAGTTTGCTAAAAAAAAAAATATTAAAATGTATCAAGCAGCTATATAGGAATAATGTATTTTTTTTTCTTTTTAACAGTATTTTCATCTTGATTTTCATTCCACTTTTCTAGGTGTTCTAATTGTTTAATTAATCCATTGTTTACTAATTAGTGGGTCTGACGCTAAAGTAGTTGCAGTCTTTCACAATTCAGTGTTGTTTACCAGTGTGTCTGCTCTGCTCGTTTTAAGTTGTCATTATTAAGATACAATGAAGGGGGAAAAACTGCACAGAGAAAGGACAAAATATAATGAAATCAACAATAGAAAGTTAAGCATTTAAATCTATAGCAAAAGCATAAATTTTTATAAGTGTCTTATAAATGTAAAAATCATGCTGCTATGCTTTTCTGAATGTCGAATAAATGAAAAAAAATACCAGCTAATTAAATGAGATCAGTGCTATAAGGTGTTGTCACTGATTAGGAATCTGGTTGGAACAAAAAAATGCAGCCACAGGGGGTCCACAGGACCGAGTTTGAGAAACACTGTTCTAGATGAACTTAAAACTAATGCAAGAGACAGATTTATGATGATCTTCATTTTATTAAGTCCAAGTAGACAAATAAATAAAAAGAGATATGCAGATAGCCACAGCAACTATGTTACTGGCAGTGTCTTGTTTTCTACTCTCTGCTACAACAGGATAAATTTAATAATATTCTAAATTATATCAAACTTTTTGGCATTAAACGGAAATCTATGTTTATTTTTATCTAAATTGTGTAAAGGTTACTGTAATACATACTTAACATAAAACAATTGTGTACCACATACTGCAAAGAGAATGTCACTCTTTTATAGGATCCACACTACCCTGTGAAAAGAACAAGAAGAAATCAATCACTCTCTACGTATTTTCTTTTTATTTTACAAACAGTTATCTGTAGTTTTCATTTTCAAGCCTATTGGTTATTCACAAGTCACAAGGAGCTGCAGATTACATCCATACATAAGGTTATGACAGAGGATAAGCAAATCAATTATATACTGTAAAGAAGATGGACTCTAAACTCAAAGCAAGAACTGGAGGAAAATATCACTGCACTGTTTTATCATCTTTTTATTTGTATCAAAAAGGCTTTCTTATTTTGTTAAAATTTCCATATGTAATAGTTTATTGTAAGATAATTAGATATTGAGCATACAGTACAGACATATATAGTTGCTAACTGAAACTGTAAACCTGGAGTGGTGCTCATAAGCTGTGGTATGGTGTTTGAATTACAGAATTCACTGTCATTGAATTGTAACAATAAAGGTTTCCTTCTCACCTTTATGTCCCTCCTTTGTTTTTTTCTTTTGTAAAAATTACTCCTTTGTCACTCTTCACCCAAGAAATATTGCTGTTCATTAGAGCTTGTTGGGGAATATATTTCTTTAACTACAGAAGGAATGAATTATAATGTCAGGAGTTTGGAAAATTTCAGGGGACACATTTCTGCACACAATGTTCTTCTGCATATGTAAAAATAAAGACAATGAATAAGTGAAATTGTGACTTAAACATTTTAATATGAAAAATACAATTATGGAAACTTGATATGGGCTTCCTGTTCTGGGCAAATAAACAGCCACCTAATCAAAGAAATGTCTTCTGTATAAAAGAGTGTGAAGAAGGCGCTATATAGCGCCCTTGAACCCTCAGGGATGACTCCAAACAACGGGTAAAAGTCCAATACTTTTTATTGTGACTCACAGTGCACCAAGCAACTTCCACACTACTCATCCAATACTCGATACTATAATAAACACTCCTCCTCGCCCAGACACTTGCTCCTCTACCTCCCAGCTCAGCTCAGTGTCTGGACTGATGCACCGTCCTTTTATAGCCCCTGACCCGGAGGTATTCCTGTCCCGACAGTCCATAGTTCATTACTCCTTCCGGGTCAGGGCAATCAGTCCTTTTCTTTAACCCGGGAGCACGTTGTTCGTTCCTGTCACGTGACCATGACGTACTCCCGGGTCATAGGGCATAAAAGAGCCCATAAGCCCCCCCACAGCGACTCCTGGTGGCCCCCAAGGTATCCAGCAGGGTTGTGTAAAAATACTACAAGGTCCATAATGCCCTGCTGGACCTCGGGGCATGATCCTGCTGTCGGGAGAGCTCCTCCCGGCAGCCTAGGGGTGCGGACTGGCATGGAAAGCCGGCAATCCTCCACAAGAGGAAAAACAATTTTTCCCTTTAGCAGTAATATCAGTAATTTTTTTACATTTTTATCAAACATATTCAATACATACACTACTGAAAAACATGAAAACATTTCTGTTTTGATCATATTAACTAATTAACTAGAAAAAAGAATACACCAAAATATCAACAAAGCCTTGACAAGTGGTGAGTGTTATTTAAACAAAACAAAAACAAAAAGGGACAGCAATCCAGGAGTCAGCCAGCACATGGAGGAAACTGTGGCATAATGCAAAGGAAACCACATCATGGGGAAATCTCAACCCAGCTCCTGATCAACTGAACCCCAGTAAACCATCTCTGAATTGTAGAGCTGGATGAGCTGTTGATCTATGATGCAGAAAGTTCAAAGAGGACTAAGGTTAAAGAAGGATGTCTTCCAGTAAGATGAAGTAACAGAGTCTGGTAATCTCCAGTGGGAGGCCAACAGCAGTTTAGCAGCAATAGTAATGCCAGAAAAGAAAACAAAGACACGTATGACCAGTTAGTCAGTTAGTTAGCATCATTTTCATGAACATTGATCGTTCTTGTCATCTTTAACTTTTCGTAAGCCTTTTCTAAAGACTATACATATTCAGACCTTTCTATCAGTACCTATTTTCTATTATTCTTTGTTCCAGTGGTATTATTATTATTCCTTTAATAAATACCATGCTGATTTTCACTTTATAAGCTTTATCTTAATGTCTATAGAGTGATTGAAGTAATAAGTTAGATTTCTTTGAGCACCTTGTGCAGCCGGATATTTGCCATTTCCTCTGTGCTGCGAGGTTTATTAAGGCTGCGAGTGAGAGCTCCACTCAATAATAGGGAACAGTACATAAAGTAAGGTATTCTTGGCTGATAAATGGCCTATAGTCAAGGATGCTGAACCTTTGTATGTTTAAATGTATTCTTGTAGACCAAAAGTAATGTTTAGGTCGGAGATATAATTAAAACATTGTATGCTGTTTGTGCCGATAATAAGTAAGTCTCTTGAAGTGCTATGTGACAGGCTGCGTTATTTCTAAAGCACTTGTGTGGTTTAAAGTGCTAAAGCTTAATCAGTGTGTGTGTGGGGCACTGTTGTTGTTAGGGTCTGTGTGTATATAGCTATGTATGTGTGTGTTCATCTTAAAGTGCAACAGTAGACCAACCCGAAAACGAACTTGATGAGTACATTTATACTTGAGAAAACAGGTAAAGGGTAAGTAGAGGGAAATACTACAATAATGGAGATGTCTAAAGGAAAATGTTTATTCCATGCAAGTACTGACTCTGGCACTGAATGGGCATGCAATGACCAGGTAGAATATGTAGCAGTAGAAAATAGAATGGCTAACATCAGAAGAGTGTCAAATTAAGGCAGAGAGTGTGGCCATTAGGAAGAATTTTTAAAGTTCCATCACAACAGCCTGACAGATGCATAAACAGATATCTGATTTGCAGGTGTTTTTAGGATCATTATATTTTTGTATGATCCAACCTTAGGAAATCTTTACTGAAGGAACGATGGCCTCACATTTTACTTTACAATACTCTGGTAAAAAACAGAGCTCATGATACAGAGGCATCCATTACATGTGGCTGCAAATTATCACCCCTCCATCACTACATTTGATGGTTTTCGTGGTGATTTCCTGGTTTAAGTTTTTATCGCACATGGTGTTGTACATAATGACCAAATAGGTCCACTGTCGCCTAGATGAGATTCTTCCAGAAGTATTGTATTTGTAAATAATTGTGATAGCTTTTTTGGAACAGCTGGCTTTTTAATATCTGTGGGCTTCATTCTAACTGGAGATATTATATTTTCTCCACAAAAATGCAGCTAAGTTACCTGGGTAACTAATTAGAGCACCATCCATGCTATAGTAGTAGTAATATGTCAGGGTGCTTCTGTCAAACTGTCAATCAAAATGATTTATGACCTTTAGCCCTGCCCCCTTTTGGATTGATGACCGGAAGTCCCCTCCCCAAACCACATGTTTGATGACCTTTAGCCTGGCCATCTGTTTTCCCCAGGAAACTGTCAAGGGCAATCTGATGGATGTCTGCCCCTCCTTGAACCCACCACCACCCCGCCCCCCTGCTTGGCCACCTGCCCTGCCCCATCTCACTAGGGCAAGTCCAGACATGCCCAAGGGCTGCCTAAGCCCCCGCCCCCCTTGAACCCATCAGCATGCCCCAACCAATTCCCAGCCCACCCCCCTTCTTCCTAAGACAAGTTCAGGCATGTTGCAGCCGGACCCTCGACAAGTTCAGGCATGTTCCTATCCATACCCAGACAGCCTCACCTGTTGGCTGGCCCCTCCACTTCCTGGGCCATTTTTTCCGAGGACATACAGTACATACACACACATGCTCCGGCCGGACCATCTAACTTGTCGCCGTTCCAGCCAATATTGCTTTGGGTAAGAATCCTTGTACCTATGTAACTATTATTTTTAATATATCTAAACTTTATCATTTGTGAGCCACTTTTTTATCTAAGTCCACTTAGAGATCCAGCCTTTCCCATTTCACAGAAAGACAAGCAGTCAGCTTTTAGCAGCCCCCGCAGGCTTGTGCGTGTAGTTCAAAGCACACTGAAATACAAGCTGTCCGAGCAGACAGCCCCCCTGCGTGCGCCCGCGAGCTGGCCAGTGTAGAAGCTCTACGCGTATGTGCAGGCAAGGGCACGTATTTCAAAGCACACAGAAAGGATCTCTCTCTCCCTCTCTCTCTCTCGCTGTTCAGACTGTGCCCGGAGAGTAGCTAGAGCCGTCAGTGCAGGCCATGTGCTCGGAGCTGTGTGTAAGTTCCCCCATCCCCTAACCCAGGCACAGGAGTGCGCGATTGTCTTAACACAGATGCCAAAACACCTCATCCCCAGCCCCCATGTTTGTCAACAGCTGGGCGTAATACCCCCCTTCTACTATCCCGATGCCGTTACGTGCCGTTGGGCACGTAACTTGTTCCCAAGACGCATGGCTCTTTAAAAGTTAAAGGCTTTCATGATAATGTGTAAAACACGAGATAACTAGTTTGATATAAGCCCTTTAAAAATCACACAGTTAAATATGATGCAGCAGTTCCCTTTTAAATCACGTTTGAGACGTCTAAATGTTATATTAATTAATATATTTATAATTTTAATTTAAATCGATCTAAAACAATCCCTTGTTCTACCCATGTTAATCATCCCATCATGAAGAAATGTTTAGTTTTTCTAAAAGTTTGAATGCCTTAATCAGATCGGATATCAGGGGCTAGAGAAAGGAACTTTAAAATACTCTTTGCCAAATCCGATCTTTCCAAAGCACATTGCCCCTCATATACACAATTAAACTCATACTCATACTATTAAACAAAATCTGGACTTTTCATCGTCCATCCAAAGGTGTGGATTTAAACACCGGACAACGGCCATTACACAGGTGTCCAGTTAAAATGACGGGAAAGCTCTGTTATTACAGATCACCGGGCAAATTTCAAAAATACCGCTTTTTTGGGTATATAAATAAGTGTTCAGACCGGTCCATTACTCAGCAGGCCGTTAATACTGAAAGAGTACAACGAATCTCGTCGGAAACTCAAGGATCACGGTATGGCATATTTTTGATTATTATATGCGCCAAACAAGTATGTTTTTAGAAAACGGATGGATGAACCCTTATATTTTATCCTTAATATGAATAATTTCCAAGTTTATTCTCAAGTGCGTGCGGGCGCGCACTCGTGTGTAGGCACATGAGCGCGCTCGTGTGTGCGTATAATATAAGATGCAGCATTTATTTCTATCTATCTGCGTGTATGACGATTAATGAACAAATTCAAAGGACTGAAGCAAACAATATTAGTTTTTTCATACCGAAACGGGCTTTACAATCAAATAGTTTGTCTCAACATCTGAAAATTCAAATCGAGCTTCTTCTCTGAGAATATTCAGGCATGGTTTAAAAGCGCAGGCCGGTTGTGTATTAGCTCTGGCGTAATAAGCGGTCAGTATTCTGAACTACGTACAGAAGGGCCCGTTTGTGAAATGCGTACTCTTTCGAAGTGGGCTCGCTGTAGCAGGGGAATCTCTGCACAGGGGTCCGCATGTTTTTAAAAGTCTGGGATATCGAAACATTTTAACTTTATAAACTCTCATTTGTTACAACCGGTTAGGGACAGCCTCCAATGATGAACGGGATCCAGGAGCATATATCAAAGCGAATGCTTAATAGACATAAGGCAACTGTGTTTTCATTCATTTCGCTAAATGAAAAGTAATTATTTTAATACAGAATAGTAGCCCCCAAAGGCTGGGTGATTTTAGACGTGTGAGTAATATAATTAAAGTTATTTTTAAAAGTAATCCCACACTGCACAAGAGACAGATTCCACGTGTGTTTTAGGATTTGCTCTGGACAGTGATGATTTTAACTTTTTCCTTAGCTCATTTCTATAACATAGGAGCCTTTTGACAAAGGAAAACTCTGTAAATACACTTGTGCATTTAAACGGAGATTTAAGAAAGCAGGTTTCTACCTTTAGACAGATTACTCACCTTATCCCAGTTTTGTACGTGCATGTAAAAGCACTCACTGTTACACTAGCACAAAATTGATATTTTCTGTCTACTCAAAAACTAAAATTATTTCTATTAACACAGGTGATAACTGGAAAACAGTTTCACTATTTTTAATTAAAAGTTAAACAGAAAAGCTCAATTATGATTTTTGTTTTGTCATGCTAGGGTCCTAGGGTGACACTTTTCCCTTTATACTCTCTTATGTAGACCTTAACACATATTCTTACCAAAATAGTTCATCACTTCCCAATTCCTGTAACTTCAGGTAATTAGACAGAGCTCCATAAAAGGCAAGAGAAAAGTATTATAGGTCAAATACACTGAACGTCACACAACCTGGTATTGCTAGATGTTTCAGTTTTTTTCCAGGTAACAAAATACATTTTCAGTAGTCACGTAAAATGACCAGTTGCTTTAACATGAAAATAAAGCATCTTTAGAAAATAAAGCATCTAAAAGCATCTTTGTAAAAGTCAAATTTTAAAACATAAAAAAATCCTTGTTTCCAAAAGAGTTCTGCCCATTTTTTCCAGCAGTTTTCTTGACTGATCTCATTTTAAATGATAATAGCCAGTATAAAGTCCCTAAAGGAACTGGGTAGGAACTGGAGACATCTGATATCTTCTATCATATCTTTTTTTTTGCGAACAGAGTTTTCATAACAGTTTTAATCAGCCCCTAACGTTTTTTAAAGTAGACCACTATTACCAATATGTCCTTTTTAAAATTAATGATATACCATAGATGCATATTTTATTATAATTACTTAACTTTTATCAACTTTTATCTAACTCAATATTTATTTTTCTAGTATCAGAATGTAGTTCAAGTTATTTTGTTTTGGTGTCAATAGATGTATTTTTCATATTTGATTCTTTTTTTTTTCACATCTTCGCGTCCCCTAGGTCGGCCAGCCCACAGTTTGAGAACTACGGTTGTAGGGGATTATTTGTAAAACACTCTGTGGCACTTCAAGCTAAATTAGATTTCCTTGGTTATTCAGCCGTTCATCGGTGTTCCATTTTGTTATAAATTGTATTTAGTCTCTTTATTTACTAAACATTTTATATTTTGAATAGAAAACAGTTATCTTGTTCAGGCTTTAATTTAAAACCGCATTTTCATCAACAGGCTATAATCACTTTGGTACTTAGGATGCTTTGTATAATACAAAGTTTTAGAAATTCTGTTAATGCTTGGTAATAGCCTTCCATTTTACATCAGTTATGAACCCTGAAAATAAGAATGGTTATAGTAGGTTATAGGAGCCTGTACACTACAGGGCCAATGATTAGGCTTATACTGGACACGTTAGGCAAATCAGGATGGAAATTTTAGTAAATAGTTACATAATATTATATGTGTTAGCACAAGGATTAAAATTTTACTAAAACTTTGTGGTTTATTCTTTCTTTTAGTTAGTCCAGGTTACATAGGACAGCTATCATTGAAAACTGCTTTTCCCCTCTGTTTGTGAAAAAGCCCCCTTTGTTTTAGTAGCATTCAGGGTGAAGGGGATGTAAGTTTAAACTGTGATTCCAAGAGTCAACAAGTGTCTGCAAACGTCTTGAATACGAGTCAAAGGACCAGGGTTTGTGCAGGGATCATAGTCAGGGGCAGAGTTAAGCTAGACATTATTATTCCAAAATGTAACATTGACTCGCCCCTATCACAAATATAAGATAGTAAAAACTAAAATTTACAAATACTAAGTCACAGAGGAGATTAAAAACATAATTAAGACCGGATCAACAAGGGATCACCCCAAAATCACAGCACACTACAACAGAACCTACATGTTCTGAGGTATATTATCAGCTAAACTGTCATCTGTTTACCAGTTCCACGGAGTTGCAAAGAGTTAGGGAAAACATTATTTAACATCTGCTAGTATGAGGCAAATTAACATTAGCCGGTTATTGTTAGAATCTTATCTGGAACTAAAAGTCAGGTTTGTGTTCCTCCTGATTCAGGAAGAACATTAAATATTGGAGTTTAGAATATGAACTAGACTGGTAGTCTTGATGGTAAGGACATTTATGCCTAAATAAATAAAGTTAATTATGAAATAAATAATTACATGAAAAAGTGGATTTATAAAGGAGTTATTACAATTTGAAAAACTGCTGTGATGTATAAAAAACATTGATAGGTGACAAAACCAGCACGAAAAGAAACCTTTTGAAATAAATAAGCTTTTTTGACATGCGTAGTCTGGAATAGTCTGAATATGTCTTAAAGAGTTCATTTTTTAATAAAACTTAAAAAGGCAAATTAAAAATAATAAATAGTAAACCTGAATAAAACACAGAAGTATCATTTAATGATATCAATTAGTGTTAAGTATTATCAAGCACTGGGATCTATTTATAAGGATTATTTAATTTAGTTATAAACAAAATGATTGGTTGCATTTTGCTTTGAAATTAACAATAGTTTAATATCACTTTAAGAATTAGAATGCAAGACAAACCTATACACTTAATAACAAATGTTGCTGATTCAATAGGAGTATCTCGGATCTCTGTTTTATTTTAACCTTTTGACAGGAAGTATACCACCTATATTGAAAATGAACAGCGCCGACATGCTAACTAAATAGATATAATTGAAGATATTTTAAAATATGGACCTGTGCACTAACCCATGAATCTGACAGGTCTTCACTTAATTGTCAAACTTCCTGAGGGTGCTATGGATCTTGTAATGGAGAGTGCAAAAGATTCTATAATCTTTATTCTTTCAAGGTCAATATGACGGAGATCTAGCACCTGTGTCTACGGTGTTAACCAAAAATAGGACATGATGTTCAAAATTCAACTAGGCATTTTCAGAAGAGCTAAGACACGTGTGGCGTGTGTTCTGTATTCTTTTTTCTGTATTAACTATTCACAATGACCATACTCCCGAGACCTTAGGTTTTTTATGCAGAAGTACATTTCACAGACCCGAATAAGAGACATCCATCAAAATGTTCTTGACACAAAGGAGGCCCAATCAGGCCGGTGGGGTGGGAGTCTCTTTTCAAAGAGTCTTTGTCCCCAAGCGGCCTGGATTTGTCGGGCTATAAAAAACTTTTTCAATGATCCTCCATCCTGGACGGTGAAAGAAATTAGGATTAAGGTTTAAAAATCAAATGGTACTTTATTGGTCATTTTCAAAAACAATATTACAACTAAACAGCGTGATTAAAAGCAGACAAAAAACTGGTGATCTCACCGGTACATTCAGTTCAGACACTTCATCTGATTTTCCAGGTCGTATACCCATAAAACCTTAAAGGTCCATCAGACCTATTAGTTCCATTAAATGGCGTTTAGAGAAAGTTTTTTGAGTAAGAGTCAGCGTCCATGTTATGAAAGGCTTGTACAATCGACTCCTGAATAGAATGTTCATTTTTCCAATCGTCGACAGCATTTTGTACAAAGGCGTGAATCTGGTGAAAAGGCAGAAAGATGTTGAAGCAGCCCAGAGTCTTTATGACCAGGCTCCTGAGCCACGTTTGCGGAAAACAGACAGCTGCTGCTGAGCCAGTCAGTGTCAAACAGACACGCAGGCCGTGTCTGGCTGGGTTGGTCTATTAAACATCCCTGCCCGGTACTTTTTAGGTGCCGATCTGTTATTATATCCGGCAGAGCCGCGATCAAACTCTTGAACAGAGCCTTTCAAAATGTCTCAATCAGGGTCCATCAGTTTGTTCAAGAGCCATGTCTGCATAATCCCATCCTTGGGTGATCTGTTCCAAACGGCCGGCGCCTATACCAGGTCATCCACAGCCTCTTCTTGTTGCACGGCCTGAATGGCTATCTCCTCACCCCCTGCTAGGAGCCCTGGAACATCATTAGCGGATACAAAAATGTCAGCTACTGCGCGGTTCTCCAGGAAACGATCCGACCAATACATATCACCATGGGTAGGTACCTGAGACTCAGGATCCTAGATCTGGTCAGTTCAAGGCATAAGAAGGTCTGGCCAAGAAGGCTGGTCTGGAGGCTAGCTGTTAGGCGTAGAGTACTCGGAGTTGGGCATATAGCCTCAGGTCAAAACAGGCCATCGTAGGTGGCCGTCTGGTCCTTAGACCATCATGCCTGATCAGGAGCATAGCCAGAGAGAAGCTGATTGTTAACCGTTAAAAACACGTCGTTGAAAAAGTTTTTTATAGCCCGACAAATCCAGGCCGCTTGGGGGCAAAGACTCTTTGAAAAGAGACTCCCACCCCACCAGCCTGATTGGGCCTCCTTTGTGTTAAGAGCATTTTGATGGATGTCTCTTATTCGGGTCTGTGAAATGTATTTCTGCATAAAAAACCTAAGGTCTCGGGAGTATGGTCATTGTGAATAGTTAATACAGAAAAAAGAATACAGAACACACGCCGCATTTGTCCTAGCTCTTCTGAAAATGCCTAGTTGAATTTTGAACATCATGTACTATTTTTGGTTAACACTGTGGATACAGGTGCTAGATCTCCGTCATATTGACCTTGAAAGAATAAAGATTATAGAATCTTTTGTACTCTCCATTACAAGATCCATGGGCCCTCAGGATGTTTGACAATTAAGTGAAGACCAGAATCAGAATCATGGGTTAGCGCACTGGTCCATATTCTAAAATATCTTCAATTATATCTGTTTAGTTAGCATGTCAGTGCTGTTCATTTTCAATATATGTGGTATATTTTCCTGTCAAAGGGTTAAAATAAAACAGAGATCCGAAATACTCCTATTGAATCAGCAACATTTGTTATTAAGTGTATAGGTTTGTCTTGCATTCTAATTCTTAAAGTGATATTAAACTATTGTTAATTTCAAAGCAAAATGCAGCCAATCATTTTGTTTATAACTAAACTAGCAAAATACCCACGCTTCGCAGCGGCGAAGTACTGCATTAAAATTTTTATTAAGAAGAAAATTTAACCTTTTTAAACTGAGGGAAAATATACCAATAATTATTTATTAAGGATCTCTTTGTATACCATGTTTTCAGTTCGGCACTCCGGTTGTAACATGACCAACCTGTGCGCTGAGCTTACTCTTGAGCATGCAACTTACAGTGGGCCATGTGAACAGTAATCTTGTCTCAAATCTCACAGCTTGGATTGCTGCTGTCATAATCAGTTTGAGGTTCATGGTTTGTTTCAATTACGGCAGTATTTGCAGGACTTGTGTTGAAGTGACATTTGGCATCTGTCAAGCGTTGTAAGCACACAACCGGTTTCAGCGATAAAATCACATCTAGCATTTGAGAGTTTAAACATTCATAAACATCAAAGTGTCCACTACTGAAATCGTCACCTGTGAATGTAAGATGTTTAAGAGGCATTGGCGGTTGTCGAAAGGTGTATAATATTTGGCCATTTCGGTACACTTGAAAGCACCAACCGAACAATTCAGCGGCAGCCATCAACTGACATGCAGAACCATAGGTGAAGGGCTTAAGCATTTCACACTTCTAGTGCTCCTGTGTAGTATAATTATCTCCTGTACCATCATCAGTCCACACCTTGAACCTGTCCCAGTCATTCAATACATAAGACACAATGTTCTTCCGGATATCAAGAGTGAGCCTGATATGACCGTGCAATATGTAACACAGAGAATGGAAAAGGTAGGTGCCATCTCCGGGCATGGAAACCACTGGGTAAGTGACAGTTCTTTGATCGATGGTGATTACCCCGATAGACATGGTAATGGGGGTTGGAAGGATGAAGGAAATGGGTACCTGAGTAATGTAAAGTAAGTGTAAAATACCTATACAATAACTATAATTGTAATAAACAAACAATAAAACAGCGGAGAAGCCGTGGATGAAACAAAAAGGCTGTAGTTGTCAGCAGGGAGACGTGAATCCCGTGGCGAAGCAAGGAAGGGAATGTAGAGACTGGAGCGACGGACGGCCTTATATAGGCAGGCAGCCAACAGCATGGGAGGCGTTGGGACCCTCACATGGTGACCAAGCTGCAGGCTATGGACGTATATATGTACGTAAGTAGGATTCAGTTAGCGTTGGGAACACGTGTACCAAATTTCTTGAAGATGGTTGCCATAAGTAACAAAGACTGTTGAAAAGTTCAATATGGCGGCCGACAGTGGCATCATACCACCGAAATA
This sequence comes from Polypterus senegalus, assembly GCF_016835505.1. Taxonomy (NCBI): domain Eukaryota; kingdom Metazoa; phylum Chordata; class Cladistia; order Polypteriformes; family Polypteridae; genus Polypterus; species Polypterus senegalus. The sequence goes on along the minus strand of NC_053164.1, from coordinate 62,677,071 downwards.
AGTACGTACATTGGTTTCGGTTAGTGCAGGGAAGCCGCCTACCAAATTTCGAGAAGATGGGGCCATAAATAAGAAAGTTCGACATGGCAGACATTGTTGACCGTTATGATCATTACGCGTAGAATTTCGAAATGAAACCTGCTCAACTTTTGTAAGTAAGCTGTAAGGAATGAGCCTGCCAAATTTCAGCCTTCTACCTATACGGGAAGTTGGAGAATTAGTGATGTTGGAAAATTCAATATGGTGGCTGACAGTGGCGTCATACCACCGAAATAAGTATGTACATTGGTTTCGGCTAGCGCAGGGAAGCTGCCTACCAAATTTCGTGAAGATGGGGCCGTGAATAAGAAAGTTCAATATGGCGGACGTTGTTGATCGTTATGACCGTTACGCGTAGAATTTCGAAATGAAACCTGCTTAACTTTTGTAAGTAAGCTGTAAGGAATGAGCCTGCCAAATTTCAGCCTTCTACCTACATGGGAAGTTGGAGAATTAGTGATGAGTCAGTCAGTCGGGGCTTTGCCTTTTATTATTACAGATATATATATATATATATATATATATATATATATACACACACACGCATAACTGAATAACCTTTATGGCACAATAACAATTCAATACATTTATGGTCACTACAGTATTTGGATTTAATCATCTTCATGTGGGAAAAGGCTGACTCGCATAAATAAGTAGAGGCGATATTGCAGTCAAGGAGCTTTTGAATTCAGCTGAGTGAAAAATGACAGCTGTCCGATTAACTGCGATTTTACTTCCCTCTCTTTTCTCTTTCTTTCGTAGTTTTTATAAATAGTTCGAAAGTGCCTTTCCACATTTTCCTTCTTTGGAATAGCAATGTTAGATTGACTGATCAGACAAACACATTTCGATTGTGACATTGTGAGAGAAAAAAATCCTCTTCTAATTACACATAAAGCCCATACCCTCCCCAAAAATTTTTTTTAAAATCCCTTCTTTAGTCGATATAAATTGGAAGGCTAACTAGATCACAGCCGGAGTTTTGCAGTAGCTTGCGCGTTTGATCGTGCGTGCGGGATGACCAGTGTCTTAGAAGAAAGGAGATCTGAGACTGGCTGCCCTGTATGTCAATCAAGTGGCAAATGCCATAGGGAGGATATATGATAGACTAATATTTAAAAAAAAGTTTTTTTTTAAATGCAACGAGATCTACCGTTCGATCACGATCGATGCATTGGGCACCCCTGAACTAGATACATGTACTTATATGACAGCATGAACTGCTTGTAGATGAGGTTAGTTTTTTATTGGTGTCAACATACTGCAGTAGTTTTATTAAAAATAATTGTTGGTCGTTCTAAAACCTTTCACATGTGAGATGCCCATGCACTGTGTCATCCCGGGGTTCCCGAGAATGACATGCAGGATTCCTGAATTCCCGGGAATGGATAAACCTGTCCGAGAATGGATTCCCTAGTTGTAGCCCACCGTCTGAGTGTCACATGAAAGCTTATTAGGGTACAGACAAAAAAAAATAGGCACACAGTGGGGAAAAAAGCACGAAATGTCAACTTTAATCTCAACATTTCCACTTTAATCAGGTAATTTATTTTGTCATTAAAGTAGAATATCACGAACTTCATCTTAAAATTGTTTAATTTACTAGTTTCTTAAATCCCATCGTAACTTAAGTAGCACGTTACATCCTTTGTTTTTAATGTGTTTTTCTATGTGCTCTATGTGTGTGAATCACTATGTGCTTCTTAAACGAGCTTTCTCTTCCTCCAACAGGACACAGAATCCATTACATTCATGATATTACAGCTCTCTGAATAAATTAAACAGTGAGATGTACACTTGATATCGCTACCGCTGTCCACCGTGTCCCACATGTTTAATTATTAACAATATAGCTTATTTATCCATCCATCCATTATCCAATCCGCTATATCCTAACTACAGGGTGATGGGGGTTTACTGGAGCCAATCCCAGCCAACACAGGGCACAAGGCAGGAAACAAACCCCAGGCAGGGTGCCAGCCCACCGCAGAGCACACACACACATACACACTAGCGACAATTTTGAATCGCCAATGCACCTAACCTGCATGTCTTTGGACTGTGGGAGGAAACCAGAGCACCCGGAGGAAACCCACGCAGACACGGGGAGAACATGCAAACTCCACACAGGGAGGACCTGGAATGCGAACCCGGGTCTCCTAACTGCGAGGCAGCATGCTGTCCAAATCCTTCTATTTGCAGTCTTCATTTAATTCAGAATACCACTTCAAGAATCATTACTAGAAAGTAAGAGGTGTGACCACAAAACTCCTGCTCTAAATTTATTTCACTTGCTCTCAAAATCCTTCTTCCTACATACAAAACTTTAAATGGCCTAGACTCAACTTACAGTACCTATCTGAACTTATCAATGTAAACATACCAGAGTGCACATTATGATATCAAGATGCTGGTCTATTAAGAATTTTAAAAATAAATAAAACAGATTGAACTGCAAAACATTTAGCTTTAACTCAGAGAAGGTGACACTTCTTTGTTATCAACTAGCCAAGTTCACTTCAATAACAGCACCTTCCTCTAACAGCAGTTTCAGTTGATATGGAGGCAGTCAGGGTGCACTAACTTCATCACTTAATCATGTTGATTAACATCTTGTTGAAAAAATAATGGCAAAGTAAAATCTGTTGTATTAATTGTCACCATGGGTTGTATAATTTAGGACTTGTTCAAAAAGCACTATGTTATTTATTTTTCACTTGTTGTAAAAGATTTTATACTTACTTACAGGACTGCACAGAAAGTAGTATTTTGTTCTGTAATTGTTTTTTTATATGTACATTAACTAAATGTTTTTCTCCTTGTCTTACTTTAATATACACTGGAGTTGACAGTGCTGTTGTCTCACTGGGTCAGTAGCAGTGTACCTGAGATAACCAGGTACCAGACTACCTAATACGGTACTAACAGGAGACAGTTCTCATGTCTAAGTGCTGGTGCAGTGAACAGTGAAACAAGATCAATACCAAGTTTAACTAATATGCAGTTAGTCTTGTTGTTTCTTGTTTCTCTTTGGTTGCTCAGCTGACTGTCTAATTGCTCATTAAGGGCAGTTCACTGACAATTAAAGTCTCACCCTCTCTCAATTAACGACTTACATTTTTTTAAATGGATGGAGAATGGGAAAAAAGTACATCCTTGTGTAAATTTAAAAACATAATTCATTAAGCTATATTAGATTAATTAAGAGTTGCTGTCATTATTGTACATGTTATTCAAGTTGAGCGTCTGAAAAAGCCTCGAAATCTACAGAAAGAATATAGAATGGTAATAAAAACAAAAAGTAAACGTTATTAGAACTTCATGAGAAGTATAATTATCTCCCTGCAACTTATGGGTGGATGATGATCTATCATCAGGGTGGCATGGGTGTGTGCCCTGGTATATATGAGAAAAAAGTAATTCATTTTCCTGTACTGAATTCACCCAAACCATCATCACTCTCCCAGCTTGACATATATGCACATCACCCAAGTCAAGAGATATTATTTTATCTTTAAAGTTAATATGTAAGAGCTATTGATTAATTCTGTATTAGTATTAGGGGAGCCTATAGCGATTGTAAGGTCACATTTATTTATATTTATTTTATATGTTACTGCATTGAGTTTTAGGCAATATTATTTGACTGTAGCTGCAACAAGATTTTAGGAGGTTAATATCACCCCTGCCTAAATATTTACTTTGCTCCAGGGTGGAAGTTTAGAATCACTTCAAATTTCCTTTGTAAATTACATCCTGTTTCAGCAGTATCTTGCAATCTTCTATACCCCTTTGATATAATGTACAAGTAACCACTGGCTTAAGTCTCCAAGAGAGATCACGACCCTGGCTCATTTTTATATGTGATGTTCATAGAGTTTAAGTATTTGTGGGTCTTCATCTTTTAATACTATACCTTATTATCTCAATTATATAGATAATATGGCAGACTTGTCATACATTATGCATCTGATGACACTCCGAAGGAATACTATACTGTTTAAATTTGCACTTTCAGAACCGATAGCCAAGGGATTTTTTTTATTTCACTCACTGACTTTGTGTCTTTATACTGAAGAATGATGGCTTAAATGAATGTTGATCCTATGTTGATCTATTTCTTCTATTATGCAATATAAATGTTTCCATGCATTGCTTCTCTTTTTCTGAAGCATTTAGTTAAATATATTTGATTCAGTATCATACTATACCCTTAGTCCAAATATAAATATGGTGTTGATATTTTTAATGGCATATTGCTGTTTTCATGTCTGTAACAGTTTGCCTGATGCATGCTGAATTCATTTTCTAACATTACCTACTGTACTAAGTTTGTTAAACCTGGTCATGAGGTGGTCTAAGTTGGTTTTGCAACTTTATTTCCATTTTCTGACTCCAATAAGCATCCTGCAACTAAACTTAGTCTTGGTATGCATGTTCGCAGCTTCAATTTCACTAATCCCCAAAGTTAGTCTTGTTACCATAAATACGTACTAAGACCATACCAAAATGGGTCAGCTCAGAGTACACAGCAACTGAACCATTAAGAGTTTTGATCATGTTTGTCAAATTCTGTTTTGGATGAAGAAAAAAACTGTGAATAAGTTGTAGCACATGTTTTCAAGCACATACAGTACACTAGGTATGTATATTGTTCTACTAAAAAATTACATTAAAGATCCAGTAAGCACAAAGGACAAATTTTTATATTTTGTCCTTGTTTAACCAAAAGAAGTGTGCAAATTACAAGCAGTAGAAAGTGGCAGAAATAACCAGACATTTCATTACTAAGCAGTAGATGTAAAAGATTTACAAACCTCATTTAAGATGTTTTCGCTGAAATTCTGGATTTCATCATTGATCTTGCTTTCAAAGCTGATTCTCAGAGTCACCCTTTTATTTCCTGTTTGACAGATAATAATATATAGTATTTGATGGATGTCTGTTGAGCGTTATCAGTTCAATATTTAATGCAACATCTAAAAATTGAGTTAAATAACAGTTTGGGACAGAATATGAGAGAAGTTGTTTTGGATGCATTATTGTTTGAATTGGACAACATTTGTGTAACTCCCAAATATGAAGCACACACTGGAAACTGTGTAAAATGGATAATATTTTTGAACTTAGCATAAATCATATACTGTAGTATTTTAAAACACTTTCTATATGAGTAGATATTAGGGTTTTTATTCAGCACAATTTCCTTTTTGTAAATCAGTTTAAATTATTTTTATATGCCAACAACATAAGGAAGTACAGAGATCAGATATATTAACTTTGAAAATACTTTTTTAAGTAACTGGCAAAACATACTGACAAAGCATCCCAAATTTATATACAGTCCATTGACCATTATGTGTAATTATTCCAGTACTAAAGCAGATAAAACCTTGTGATGAAAATGAAGAAAAAGCAAAAAAATTCAGACCATGGCATGTGGTTGTCATACTGTAACTCCCCCTATGAAATGATATTCATTTCTTAAAATGTTCTCATTTGAGTGTCTTTATTGACACTAACTATAGTTAGTTGAATTTTATTCACTTACATCATTGGTTCTTAGTGTATCTCAGTATCTTCGGAGACTTAAGTCAGTCTGGGATTTAGTTCTGGGGAATTTGAAGACAGTAGAAAACCTCTGTCAAACTGTTTGAGAACCAGAGATGTAATGTGGCTCAAGAGTTTAAGTTGTGGCTCAGTAAATGAGACCTTTGCCCGGAAGTTCCATCCCGCAAACTGGCTCCTAGGTAAACGATAATGGTTCCTACGTGATCTGTAACAGGGCTTGGCCAATGTCTTATGACTGGCTCTTCTTACGCAATTTAAGATCCATTCAACATTTCATCTGTCCTGGTTGAAACCTGTTTATAGTGGTATTTACTACAGATCAAAACCTGTTCCTCCTTCAGTGCAAGTGGTAGAAGATAAACAGAATGAAGTGAAAAGAATTGTAGACTATCGTCACTGTGGTACTTATGTGGTTGTGATCCTGAGGGTGATCACGTACATGCCCCTTGGTTAAGGTCAGTTGCAGGTAAGTCAGAGGCTCACCATAGGTTCTTCTTTCCTGTACTAGTTGACTGCCTAGAAATTGGGGATACTTATCATAGGGGCACTAACACAGTATTTAAGGAGCTGTAAAGAAATGCTGTTTCTTGTCTACCAAAAAGCAGAGCACACTAATAGGCTCCAACTCTACAATTACTAGTTGCTACTGAATCAAAATAAATGCAAAACTGAAGCCCCTACTCACTTGACAAATGAATCATTGACATAAAATACTAGAGAAAACTCTGTAAAGAAGAAAAGTACAGAATAATGTTTTTCAAGCCTTGTACTTGTAATAGATGTAATACAGGAACTGTTATTCAAGATCCCACCTAGTTGGACTACATTCGTATGTGAAAATAGTAATAATGGAAAACCTCAATACAAGGATTTGTGGTCTCAAAAATCAGCTCCAGAGACTAACCAATCTTCATAAAACTGAAGACCCAGGCAAAAAACAGATTTGGTCAAAATCAAAGAGAATAGCAACAATATACAAACTACAACAGATCAAACTTGGACTCAAGTAGTCAAAAGGAGAATAAGACACCACAACATTGCATCAGAAAATGATTGAACTAATACAAATGAACTAACTACTATATCTAAAGCCTGAAAAAACTATTCATTCAAACCAATTTAAAGTAATTGAAGACCAGAAAAGGGAAGTACACATTACAGATACTCCGAAAATATTGCCAACTCAATATGCAGCAGAGAGTCAACAACGGTGTGTTGAACAAATGTTTCCCACAAAACCCAAAAAGTGAACCAGTTATTGGTGAGGGCAGGTGAAGAGCCACTGGTTATAGTCCATTTTGGAACAATCAACATTGTAAAGACAAGTACATTAATATTTTTTTCAGGAAAAATCATGGAACTTGGAAACAAGCTAAAAGCCAAAACTAAATCAGTTATTTTCTCTGAAATCCTTCCAGTAGCAGAAAAAATCCACATGAGCAGAATTTAATATTATGCCATAATGCATGAATAAAGACATGGTGCAATAAAGGTTTAATTTTTCTCACCCACTGGAATACCTTTTACTGTAAAATTTCCTTTACCAATGTGATGGAGGGAAAAATAGAACTTTCAGGGATGTGTACAAACATTTAAACTATTCTCTGGACTGAAAAACTGAGACAAAAACCCTACCTAAAGAAAATTTGATGAAAAGGCAATAAGTACCTTTCCTCATCTAAAATGTTTACTCATAGATGCTAGGACCAATGAAAAGAAAATGCACAAATTTGAAGCAACAGGATTGATTTGGGACTATGATATTATAGGAATTATAGAGTCATTGCTAAATGAGACTGATGGAGAGGAATATAATATTAGTGGCTATACATGAGGAGGACAGTTGAGGAGAGACAAGGAAAGAAAGGAGGAGGTGTGGTGCTATATAAGAAAAATAACATTCACTCTCATAAATTCAAAATGGAAGAAAAGAGCATATCAGAATAACTATGGGTTAAATTAGTTAAGAAGAAAGGCAAAGATTTGGTTACTGGAGTTTGTTAAAGGCTTACAGATTTGGATATTTTGGGAAATTCCATATTATTTAATTAAATGAGACATATGTGTGATAAAGAGGACATAGTGTTAGTGGGTGATTTAAACTTTCTAAGCATTGATTAGGAAGCTACTATTGGAAATACAAAAGAGGAAACAGAACTGATAATAGCGGCAGTTTATTTCAAGCTCAGCACGTGATGACAATTATTTAGATCTCATCATTTTGAACAATGAAGACAGAGTAATAAAAAAAGTCATTGATACTTTAAGCAACAGTGATCACAACATGGCAAAATCTGAGATCATCTTTAAAAACACACAGATGTTTACGTAAGCAAAGAGATAATTTGAGCAAAGCGAATTCACATGATGATATAGAAGAATCTAGAAAACACAGAATGAGATAGAAGTATACATTCTGCAGTTATGAACCATATCTGGTGTCACTTTTAGAGACATTCTGGCCTAGGCTCAAAATAAGCTTATTCCAAAAACCAATAAAGCAAAAAGACTAAGAAATCTTCTGAAATGAATAAATAAGGGGATTATTAAAAAGGTAAAACTGAAATGATCAGTATACATGAAAATAAAAAACTGCCAAATGATTTTGACTTGGAGGAATACCAGACACTGCAGCAAGAGATCAAAAAAGTATCTGAAAGGTCAAAAGAGTACCCCAAAAAATTGCAAGTGAAGCAATTACTAGAATACTGCTCTAGTAAAAAAGACAATAAAAGAGAATATAAGAATCTTCAGGGACATAAAAGGAGAAATCATTGAAAATGAGAAGGAAATAGCAAATGAACTGAAAAAATACTGGGCGGGGTATTCATTTAATATTTTATATGAATCACTCTTTGTCTGACCCATCATGTGAACCAGCAGGAATGAGAATCAGCACCTCCAAATCTGAGGCCATGGTCCTCAGTAAGAAAAACATCGAGTGTCCTCTCCAAGTTGGAGGTGAGCTACTGCCTCAAGTGGAGGAGTTAATGTAACTCGGGGTGTTGCTCATAAGTGGGGGGAAAGGAACAGTGAAATCACACATGGATCTGGGTAGCAAACACAGAAGAGCCAATAAGCGTTGGGAGGATTATATCTTCTAGATGGCCTGGGAATACCTTGGGGTCCCACAGTATGAGTTAGCAAGTGTGGCTGAGGAAAGCGACGTATAGGCCTCACTGTTAAGACTGTTGCCCTTGAGACCCAGTCTTGGTTAAAAGGTAGAAAATTCATGAATGAATCAACTGAACAAATAAATCACTCAAGTACTGTATTTATAAAGGAGGAAACAAATGGAACCTCCCATGCAGCAGTAAAAGCAAGCTCCATGTTCATAGATTTTAAAATAAAATTACAGATCAATATGTCTTACTTTTGTCCTATGCAAAATTATGTAAACTGTAATAAGAAATAAATTAGAAAAGAGCCTATATGAAAATAACATATTAAATAACAGTCAGCATGGATTTATGAGAGGAAGATCATGCCAAACAAATCTTTTTGATTTTTTTTAAACAGGCAACTGCAATAGTTAATAAAAGCAAAGCATGAGACATAATTTACTTAGACTTTCAAAAAGCTTTTGATACAGTCCCACACTAAAGGTTAATTCTTAAACTAAAAACTGTAGCCATCAAAGGTAACCTACAAAACTGGCTCTCTAGTTGATTAATCGGCATGAGACAAAGAATTCAGAGTAATCCACGTACAGTTAAGTCCTACTAGAAATAAATGCATGAAATAATTTCTCAGAATCCTGCTTATTTAGAAAACGCCTTAATATCCCAACATTTTTAAGATGGAAGAAACATGATTTAGACAATTTTGTAATGTGCACTTTAAAAGACATGCTAGAGGAAAGGATAACTGCTAGATTGTGGGCTGATTCAGTAATATTAATGGTGATTCCAGCTGAGTTAAATATAACAAAAAAAAGTTGCAATCAGCATCATTTCCTCTAATAATTACCATCTCTGTTTTATCTGTATTTAAGGACAAGTAGTTCTCATTCATCCATTCGGTTGATTCACTATCATAACTAATTAAAGACAGCATCAGAGAAAATTAATTTGGTCTGGATGTCATCTGCATATGAGTGAAAATTAACATTATGTTTTCTAATGATAGTTCCCAGTGGAAGCATGTAAAGTGAAAACAATAAAGGTCCCAGTCTGGGCCGGTTCTAGACAGGCATATTTAAGGGGGCAGACAGAAATGTGAAGGGGGCACATGGTGGCGACGGAGGTGGGAAAGGGGTGGGGTGGTGGAGGGGGTGCTCTGTATAACTGCTTTTGTCATGTAATTGGATTGCACTTTGTCAGGCCTCTACCCTAAGACCTGTCCAACTTAGGTGTCCCACCTAAAGGCTAAGCTTCTGCTGGTGTAGCTCTTAGGGTCACTAAGGCACGCAAACCCCCTGACCACGATAAGGTGGCAATCCCTCAGGAGGAAAACTGAACAATAAAACAACAAAAAATAAAATATTCCTCATCAGATTATAACAACTAAAAACATGACATTTACCTTAATTGGATGGCCTATATCAAATATATTCAAACCCAACAATAACACAACTCACTATTGCCAATATTAACAAAACTAAAAAGGGTAGGCCAAGTTATAAAAAAAAAATCAATTCACCAAGTCTTGAAAAATAAAACTGAAAAATAGAATAAAAAAATAAATAAATAATGAATAAAATAAAATATCCATCCAGATCTTTACAACCAACAATATAAATTTTATCTTAATTGGATGGCCTAATTCTCAAATAAATTTGCAAAATAAAGTAAGAGTAAAATAAGACCTCTCAATATAGCCAATATTTACAAAACTAAAAAGGGTTGGCATAGTAATTTAAAAAAAAACAACTCACCATGTCTTTTCCTACAATTCTCAAACTAATTTGTAAAACACAACAGATTTAGAACAGTACATTTTAACTTTTTTCTTCTTTTTTTGTCTTTTTGTCTTGTTTTCAGGTTGTTTTTTTTGCAAGCAACTGAACTCTCTGTTTGTAACTGAACAGCTCCACTCTCCTTTCTCCTCAATCCACTCTACAACATCAGTCTCCTGTTTCCCTTTGCAAATACTCTTACAAATTCATCCATATCCAAGTTATTTATTATGGACTTCTCATGGGCCAAGATCACCAAATTCCTCTTTCTTCCACGTAACATGGTGCGATGATAGGGGGTTAGGACCCATGACAAAGTGGAGAGGGAACTCTCACACGATGCTGAAGACACACCAATGACCAGGGGCCTCATGTATAAACGGTGCGTATGCACAGAAATGTTGCGTAAGAACTTTTCCACGTTCAAATCGCGATGTATAAAACCTACACTTGGTGTAAATCCACGCACTTTTCCACGGTACCTCATACCTTGTACGCAAGTTCTCCGCTCGGTTTTGCAGACTGGCGGCACCCAGCGTCAAAGCAGTGCTACTGTTCCTGTGTGGTTACACCTTATTTTCCTGACGCGGCTTTATAAATACACCGAAACTAACCGCATAGTGTTTATTAGTGTAATGCATCTGATTGTAATTAACTTGTAACAATATAATGGTAGAGGGAACAGCCATAGTATTCCAAATATCATAACTGCTTTAGCGTTGTTACTCTCACTTCTTCTTCTTCTTCTTTCAGCTCCGCTTGTTAGGAGTTGCCACAGCGGATCATCTTTTTCAATATTTCTCTCACTGCACCACTCAGAGTATTTATATCACTGTATCTGAGTGTGAATCACAGCAGCAGCTGATCGGAAAGGGAATTATCGGTATACAGCTTTAAGGACACGCTGTCTCAGCCACTGCAAGATGTTTTAAAGCCTTTTCTGTACGGACCTCGCGGTTCAGAAACAGAAACGATATCATTTATAAGGTGAAATTCAGCAAAATATGTTTATTAAATTATACAGATAAAACTTTAACTTCATTTAAATAATCTATATTCTTCACTGGGAGTGTCGTTAAGGACAGAATAATTAAACATGTACTACGAAGATATTTCAATGTTCTTTAAACGTTTTGAAGAATCGCGCTAAGCTTACAGATGGCTTAACGTCTATTACAGAGCTGATTGTATGGCGATCGGTTACTTGGGGAAAGAAAAGCACTGACTGCAGTGACGGCTACGCCAATATATATTGAATATAAAACAGAAAGAGAAAATAACAACACAACTAAAAACACAGCGACAAATTTCGGCAAAAGCTATGCAGTGTCCGCAACGGACGTAGCCATCCACTGTGCATAAGCTACCTTACTGACGGGCGGAAGGAGCCACCGATTCTTCCTCTGCCCAGTGCCACCACAAGCCTAGAGCCGCCCCTGAGTACTGCTGCAATAAATTATTTCATTGAAGTGAAACACATGTTTAATAACGTGCTTTAACTCCTATCATCATGAAAATGATATCACGTATACATCTCAGTATTTTAGTTATTCAGAGAACTGTAATATTACGAATGTAATTGATTCTGTGTCCAGTTGGAGGAAGAGAGCCGGTTTAAAAAGCAAGTAGTGATTCACACACATAGAGCACATAGAAGATCAAATACAAAACAAAGCATTTAACGTGCTACTTTAATTACGATGTGATTTGAGAAACTGGTTAATTAAACGATTTTAAGATGAAGTTTATGATGTTCTACTTTAATGACAAAATAAACTACGTGATTAAAGTGGAAATGTCGAGATTGAAGTTGACATTTCGTGCTTTTCCTCACTGTGTGCCTTTTTCTCTGTACCTAATAAGCTTTCATATGACACTCAGACAGTGGGCTTACAACTCGGCTTTTCACAGCGACTTTGATATGTGACTTCTTTTTTATTTCCGGCACTGTGCGATTTGTGAATGTGAGCTTTCAAGTTTCTCCAACACGCTATGTCACTCAATCAACTTCCTTTTGTTGATTATACCACGGTTTATTTGAACAAATAGTATGTTTTTCATTTGCCTCCACTTGGTATTCGCTGAAATTCTTATATTTTCCCCCGTGCTTTTCCCATTGTCTTTTCACAGAAGGCTGCGCTTAAGGGCGATTTATATTGATTTGCATATTCAAATAGGCGTAATTCTGGGAGGATTTGGGGCGTTACATAATGCGCGTGCACGAGCGTTAGTTTTCACGCTGATCGGGATTTATGTAGCGGAAGAACGTGGAAGTTGGAGTACGCACAGATTCCTGCATCTGGATTTTTCTGTGCGTAAACACATTTCGGCTTTTGTGCTTACGCCATGTTATAGTGCGAGTTCTACGCACGGCGTTATACATGAGGCCCCAGGGCTGTTACACACAATTTATGCAACTCAGGAAAAGCTTCCTTGTACTCCTGCAGGAGTTTACACACAGTGGACAGGTCTGTTTCCTTTGAACATTTTTTGAGCAGCATCTGTTTTGCCACAAGAACTTCATTTTCAGACTTACAACATCTGCTACAGTGCCAGCCATCACAGCCAAAGGGTGCAACAGGGTGGGATCTAGAAATGTGCTAGATTTGGGTGCAAGACTAGATATGGCTCTCATCAGTTCAATATTCTTGTGTGAAAATCTAGTTTCCATTTCTGAAATGGCCCTGTCAAGGATGTTAAGCAGGGATCTTTTCAGAGACTGATGGGGGGAAATGGTAGGGTCACCAGAGTCTGTATGGCCCAAAGTTGAGAGCACAACACTTTGATCCAGGTGTTTGCTCATTGTTCTCCTTCTCTTTGTTGGATGTGACTCATCCTCAGCAGGAGATGACACTCCCCAACAGTCATCCTCACGGATGTTTTTAAGGAGTCCAGTGCTGCACTAACAACCTCAGAAGCACTGCACAGATCAACTGACTGAGACTGTAGAATAGCATTTGCTGGTTTCAAGACACCAAGCACCCGCACTAGGAACTTTCTAATCTCAAAGAAGTGATGCCTCTTAATTTGGCATAGCAGGCCTGATGCCTCGGTACACAGGTCAACTGCAGCATCATCATCTCTGTCATTTCAGATAGGATACTAAGGATTTGTTCTTGATTGTCCACAGTGCACCTTGTCACCTCATAGTGGCTTGTCCATCTGATCTCAAGCAGCCTTTTTAGACAAGGTGCATCATGTTTATTGAGCACATAGTGGTGGTGAAAAAGTTGTAGAGTGAACTAGATAAGCTAAAAAATCTTTTTGCACACGGCTCACTCTGCATGGCATGCACAACCACTAAGTGCAGTTGGTGGTTGTAGCAGTGGATATATGGGACATATCTGTCAAGCCTCTTTTGGAGCAGAGCTTGTACACCACCTCTAACCCCATCATAACACTGGTTCAGTATACTGTCAGCACTGTAGCCAGCATCAGAAAGGTGTAACAGTATCTCAGAGGTGATGTACTCTGCATCAAGTTGTTGCAAGTCAAGCAACCCAATAAGATGCTCCTCTGGCATGGAATTTCTGACAAACCGTATTATCACAGACAAATTTTCCACATTGCACCTATCCCTGGTCCCATCACTTTTGAGGCAAAACCCTGCAGAATCAGCACTTTCATATTTTTTCCTGACTTCTCCAAGCACCATGTCAGCCAGTGTTTGGATAATTTCATTTTGGATATCCTTAAATGTGTATTTTGCATTTTTTGGGATACCCTTAGCAATGCTTGCTAGCTTCTCATCCTTCTCTAAGGTATATTCCATCAGTTTTAGAAAAATACCTGAAGCAATGTTATCATCATTACCCGCTGCATCATGTCTCAAGGTTTCTGCCGTCCCAAGGAGCCCCAACTCATTTACACAGAGAAACCTTATAGCACTACCAATACTCTTGACATAGTAATGGTTTTTTTCAAGTTGTGTTTTACCAGCCAACATTGAATCCACAGTCCCCCCCGTGGCCTCTCTGCTTTTATGCTCAGTCCAGATGGTTGAAGCATGCACATGGTTGTGGCTGGACACATGCCTCTGTAGCCCCTTGTCTCAATCAAGTGCTGCTTTCCAGTTGTTAAAAGCAGTTAAGGTAAAAACTACATCCCTCTCATTAACAGTGCTGCCATATTTCCAACTGGGGAAACAGAAGCATGCGTCCCGCACAATAGAGCACTCCAGCCATGGTTGTGTGCGGTACCAGGCAGGATTGAATGATCTTAATGTTGTACCACCAAATACACGTTTGGGGTAACTACCCAGTATTGGCTGGGATGGTGTATTGCCATTTAAGTCACTGGGTAGCTGAGCGGGTTGCTTTGGGGCAGCAATTGTTGGCAGAGGTACAGGAGAAGCAGTGCCTGTTGATGCCACAGGAGCAGACATGCCAGCTGATGTCTCTGATGTACCAGCAGCAGCATCATTGCTACTGCTATTGGTACAGGCAGGGGCAGTGCCACACTTTTTAAAAGCTTGGAAAAAAGGATGCATCTCACAGCATTAACTTTCCCTTTGTGAGCTGCTGGAAGCTGGGTGGAAAGTGAATAATCTTTACTAAAATCGCTGGGATTACATCAGTATATGAAACGAGAAAACTGTTGAGTGCAGAGTTGAAGCTGAGGCGGGGCTTTGTGTCGGGTCTGACAGACACAGGTCCTCCAGTCGGCTTTATGTAGCAGACACAGTGGTGCCTGAGGAAAAGAGAAAGAAACACTTCTCTACCAGACTGAAACTGTGAGAACAATGGACTAGTCCCCCATTAACTGTACAAATATAGATATATTTTTAGTTGTTGTTAATTATATCACGAGTCGCACTCGCTATGATGTTGACGACAGAGATTTGCTGCTTCCTCAAAGCCTCCCGCTGTTGCGCAACTCATTTTGCTCTGCTCTGCCTACTTAGAAGCCTGACACCAGGTCATTTGCATACTAACAGTGATTGGATGTTTAGCTGGGGGTAGGGTGAGTGGGGGATCTCTGTCGAGTGCTGTGTGAGCCTGTGCACAAACAGAGCATGGAGGGAAAGAGCAAACAAGAGGTGAAACATATCTTCTCATTTATGCCTTTTCCAGTGGATTTTTCAGCTACTGTAGTAAATTTTGTCCATATTCAGTTTGTGGGCAATCTATTATTTTCTTTCTCAACTTCTAAAAGTTTGATTTAAGGGGGCAGGACGTTTGTTTAAGGGGGCATTGCCCCCTCTTGCCCCAGCGGACAGCCGGCCCCAGTCCCAGTACTGAGCCTTGTGGGACACCGTATCTCAGTTGTGTATAATGATGGAGTGCTGTCAGCACATTTCTGTCTGTATTGGAATCAATTTGATAAATAAAAACTAAACCAAGCGAACACAGTGCCTGTAAGCCCAACATCATTTAGCATGGCCAGTAAAATAGAATGGTCAATGGTGTCAAACGCTGTGCTTAAGTCTAACAACATAATTACAGTGGAATTTCCTTCACCAGAGGATTAATGAAACATTTTTATCATTTAAGCGTTGTGCAGAAACAATTAAAAAGGCAAATAAAACGTTAGGTTATATTGTAAAAATTGTTGAATATACACTTAATGGATGTTATGCTCAGACTATATAATGCACTAATGATTATCTTATGGGGGACTCCCCTTTGTGGATTATTTGCTTATGGTTACTATAGCATTACTAGGTAAGATCAACCATAAGTGTGTGGTATGTGACATCATTATGACAAAGATATAAAACTCGGCATTGTGCATGTCCTGGTTGTCCAAGATTGGATTTCCCAAAAAAACTTTCATTCATTCTTTGTTATTTTTATTTCCTGATTATGAATATTTTTTGCCTTGATTTTTGACTTCGATTTAAGATATACAGGCAGTCCCTGGGTTACGTACGAGATAGGGACTGTAGATTTGTACTTAAGTTGAATTTGTATGTAAGTCAGAACAGGTACATTATTTTAATAAATGCTATCGTTGATCAACTGTAACCAAGTGCTCTGCCAATGAATGATGGAGTTTCACCTCTCTCTGACCTATTTATTATTTCTACTTTATTTTCAATGGTGATGGTTTTTTCTTCTTTACTATATCACCAGCACTTGCATCAGATTTGTGTTTCACAGACATTCTTGAAGGGTGAAGACAAAAGGTTAAGATGAGCTGTTCTGCACAGCACTGTACGGCTATCATAGCAGGAAGGCACAAGTCGTCAACACGTCTGATGTATAGGGTGGTCCAGATCTAATTATTCAATTTTCATTACGCTATAACTTATTCAGTTTATTACATAGAAAATCACCCGAAAAATCCCAGACCATCGAGAAGTGTGTGAATTGACGACATGAAGAATCGTCCTTGCACCGAACTGGAATCATCACTGCATAAATCAAAGTCATCCAGACGATCTGGATCTGCATAATTAGATCTGGACCACCCTGTACTGATAAGAGACAACTTCCTGCTATGTGCAGTAACAGTACAAGCAGGTTTGCTATTGAGAATGAATGGGGGCAGCGAGGAGCGGTACATCACCAGCCCACCTCACAGTCACCTCCACTACAGTATACTGCCTGCCACAACACCACTGCCCCCATTCAACACACAGCCATCTGAGGCACACTACAATGCTATCCCCCGCCACCCGTTCACACTCAATGGCCTCCATTCAGCCACAACCGGGTCACCGTTTGCAGCATTACCAGCCGCCCACCTAGAATGAACAGGGCAGCCGTGTGTGGTGGGTGGCCAGTGAAACCGCTTGCCACAGTTACTGAGGCTCATGCGTCGCAGCATTGGCCCCGTTCGTATGTCGTAGGTCGGATGTCTGTAACCTGGGGACTACCTGTATACGATTTTGGCCCTTCTTACGTGTTCCTTTTTATTTTTTGTCACCAAAGTTTCCCATACCCTTTCCTGTCTACAATTCTTAAAACAGGTCCTGATCACTGTTTGCTTAACTTCTTAGTTCTGACACTTAGCTTAGAATTATTGATTAAGCAACATCTCTTGATTCCGGTTATATTCAAAGCTGCTGCCACCTTATGTGGTTATTACAAACTAAGCATTAAAGATCCAAGAAATCAGTCTTCTGAAACAGAAAATTTGAATCATCCATTAAAATGCAAGATTCCAGAGAAAAGAATGTAATCTTAATGTGACCAGTAAAGGAGAATTAAACAACTATGCTTTCTTAAAGAATAAAAAAAAATGAAGCAGCTCCACTTTTCCTGGTTCTGTACCACTAGCACTTTGCCTTAGATGCTACTATCCTCCTTCTCCTTTTGCAATGTGAATGTCTGTACCATATTCACCAATTCCCCCAGTTATCAAATAGACTGTAATTTGCACCCATCATCACCAATTTGGGTGATTCTCAGTTACCTCATAAACTAGATAGTTTCTCAAAATAATGAAAAATAAGAAAACCTCTTGTAGAAAATATAATAAACTAACTAAAAGCTTTAAATATTTGAATTATATTTAACAAAGTAAAGAATGCAAACAAAATTTTAAAATTTAAAAAAAATTGAAAAAGTAATAAATTCTAAGCCACAAATTGTTATATAATTAAAGAATACAAAATAACAAAATACATTTTCTGTTTAAAGTAAATAAAAGGTAATCAAGAACTTAGTAAAAGCAAAGAACAAGCCAAAGGTCTAAAGCAAAAAATCAAAACCAAAATATTAAAAGACCAAAAACCTTTAAAAAGAAACAGGACAAAAGTGCAGGAAGTATCCCAAGAGCACAGCTAAGCTAGCTAATGCCATGCCAAAGAGCTGCCGCAATTAGGTAAAGTGTATTTTACACACGTGTTGTGACATCTTATTTGGTTTGTTTTTCATTTGTAGAATTTCCAGATAAGAAAGACAAAGGTTTTGATGTAGGTAGTCATCTTTAATCATGCCACTGCAGAGCACACACAAGCAAGATTTTCACTGTATTTTGTACCTGCAACAATGACCCTACTGCCAAGTATTGGGATGAAATTTTAGATATTTTGTTTTACTGGTGTTTTAGTGAATAACTGCTTAAAGTGTAAGACTTTTCTATATATTTACTTCTCATGTCTTTATGTTATTTCTGTTAGTTTTACATGTGATGTTTGTCACACACGTGCGAGTAAGTGTCAACTAAAAGTCCTGAATAATGGCAATTCCACGTCCAACCAGGGGGCGGTGGGGTGCACTAACTGTCTTTCTCGATTCCTTGTAGACCATTCTCGGGAAATCCTGCAGGGTTCCAGTGCATTTGATGACATCACTTTCTGGTACCTTCGATGATGTCACTTCCGGGCTCACCTCTGATCACACCACTTCCGCTTTTGGCTCCAATGACATCACTTCCTACACTGACCTGTAAAGCTGCCATCTTGATTTAATACCACAGTTCTGTTTTGGACTCAGATTTGTGAAAAATTTACTATCTTTAAATATCTTTTTGCAGCCAAGGCACATTATACGGGTGGCTGCCCCAAACCTTTATGATGTCTAATTGTCGTTCTTGTGTCTTTAAATGTTCTGATACTCCATGTTGTTTGTGGGTGGAGCCTCTAGTGGTGGGACCAACCTCACATCATCACTCCTGGGACCTCCCGCTGACTATACTAATGAGTCAGAGTAACCCAGTGAGTGAAAACCATTGTTGTTTGTTTCAATTATTGAAGGTACTGTGATAATCTGTCTTGGATTTTTTGATCTTCTTGATTTTTCTGCTATGCTTAAAGGAATCTGATATCTGTACTGTAATTTAGACATGTTTATTTTAGGACTGCCTTTTAGGCAACTTCTTTGTTCCTCTTTTTGAATTTGGAGCATCTCATTGTAATTTGTTGATATTTTGTTAACAAATCTTATCTTTATAAAAATTATTTGTTGCATTTAGCTGCACAAGCCAAGGTTTTCAGTCATTCTCCTCTTGTGGGGCTTTAGAGATATTTTTGGGACATTTAGGTTTATTATTAATGGCTAAAATCTGTTTTGGACCTGCAAGGCTTGAAGCAGGCTAGTGAGCTGGGTGAGGGTTGTTTCCAGGCAGGCTAAGGAGGCTTGGCCTAGCCAGTGAAGCCTGTTTCATCTCGTAGGACACTTCATTCATAACAACCAACAAATTGTACAAATAATATTAAGAAAAAACACCTACTCCCTTATCACACGAATTTGCAATGGGCCACATACTTGGGGAATTTATTGCTCTGGTGAGCCAAGAAGTATGGACTTCTACAAGCTGACAGTTTCAGCTCAATCCAGGCCTCAGCAGCAGAAAAGTTACTTTTTATTTTTCGTTCCTTTTGTTTAATCCTAATCCCAGAATTAATTGGCTGTCTGTCTTGTCTTTTTAAGTGAAAATGCACACTCAATATGCCTAATTAAAAAAGGCAAATTTTTAAACTAATTACCAGGTAACTCTCTGCATATATTGTCACTGACCCTATGTGAAACACCTCTCAAGTTTCTGGTTAATGTAGTCTGCTTCTACTTTCGACTTAGCAGTTTAAAAAACTCCTACATGCAGAGGTTTTTGAGCATTTTCAGCCCTAATGTGCACAAAATGCTGACAAAAATAAAACAAAGACTGTTTTTCCCTGTGGTGGGCTCACACCCTGCCCGGGGTTTGTTTCCTGCCTTGCACCCTGTGTTAGCTGGGATTGTTAGCAGACCCCCGTGACCCTGTAGTTAGGATGTAGCGGGTTGGATAATGGATGGATGGATGTTTTTCCATCGTTTTTAGAGGAAGTCATTGACTCTTCCTGGATGATCCTGGAGTGAAGCAGCTCATTGAAACTAGAAAAAATAACAGAAATAAAACTAAACATATACTTTATTTATAAGTTTCTGTTACTGGATTGCGTGTAGCATTCCGTTTTCTGATTGGCAATCTGATTGAGCCCTGAAAAAGCGTGGCACCACAATGTTTGCTTCATGATTTACACTCAGTGGTACTGCGATAATCACGGACTACCTGTGACCCTATACTGGGCAGATAAAATGTTTTCCTCAGCACATACAGGATAAAATGTATATAAATATAAAAAATGTTTGATTACAGTAACCAGTACATCCATGGAAAACAATTAAGATTAATCATCAGAGCATCAAGGATTTTGTGTTGAAAACAGCAATTAAAACAACAATACCAACTTTGTCTGAGTCACGGGCAAAACACATTTTTTAATAGGGTGTGAATACATAAGGGTCAGAATCAGATTTTAAAACTGTTTTCCATGCAGCAACATGAACACTGATTTATAAAACTACACAAACCAATGACAGTCGGCGAGCAGGAGGTGGCAGGTGTCAATACGGTGTCATACAGAAGACTGTGCAGATATGACAAGAAAGGAAGGAAGGAAGGATTTGAGTTGACAGACTGCACAGACAAACAGAACTTGGCACCTGCTATTGGACTGAAGATGTGTTCTCAGGTTTCTGAGCTGCATAAACACTAAATACATAGCAGTCTTTAACTTTTCAAAACAACACATTGTGCTACTAGCAAAATAATAACTTTGGGCAGATATTAAGGTATATTAAGATATACATAAGGCAAAATGGGGTCTGAAAGCAAATGGCAGTTTTTCTTTGTAATGGAGATCCCATA
The DNA here is from genome assembly GCF_016835505.1 of Polypterus senegalus. NCBI lineage: Eukaryota > Metazoa > Chordata > Cladistia > Polypteriformes > Polypteridae > Polypterus > Polypterus senegalus. The sequence continues at coordinate 62,655,986 of NC_053164.1, read as the reverse complement.
CTTAATACACTGTATTTTTAAATAGAGGTTTGCGCTTGATTTCTGACAGCTTTAAAATTAACTAGCAGTTTTGTTTATGATCTATGCTGCTCTTAAAATGCAGAAAGCAAGTCTCATTAACTGTACAGCACTTCAACAACAGAGAAAGACTGACAGAGAATAAGCTGCAGCACCATGTCCATGATATACCCAGCACCATATTGAGAGCACGTGCTTGGTGGTACTCTAGGGATAGGAAGAAGCTGTTGGTTTCTGTTTTCTCAGCTGTCAGATCCGTGATCGCCTTTCACTTTTATTCTACACAATATGTTTCAGTTGGACTCTTCTTTCTATGGATTTATAATGTAGCACACATTTGGAATTACAAGCTTAGAGTGAATAACAAACTTCATTAAGGGTAAATAAAAGTGAAAAGTGCAGTAGTCAGAAAAACAAATAATCTGCCACATTTAGAGTTTAAATATTCCATCATTCTGATAGTTATGTTGTGACCAGGGCAGAAGAATAATCATAAAGACGATTAAAAATACAAATTAATATAACAGAAAAAGTGCACCAGCATTTCTCGAATTACAATCCCAAATGTCCCACCACCCCCTAGCTACACATTAATAAAATTATTATGAAAATATTGCATCTTAACTAAGGTGATACCAATGTTTTACTCTAAAGTTAACAGATTATTATATTAAAAATCAACACCTGCATTAAATTCCTTAGAAGAAAGAGTAGCAAGTAAAGCTCTTGGTACCACGTAATATTATTCAATATACTTCCATTTATTTTGATTTATTATATTCAGTTATTGCTTTTCCATTCTGACTCTTATTATATGGCAAAATGGTAGGACAATAAAAAGATTAAAGAGAGCCTTACTTTTACTGCAGAAGAAGGGAAAGGAAATTATGCAGTTTCCCTCTTCCCATTTTCCATCCTGTGTACAGAATACACAAACTTTCTCTCCTTTCGGGTTGTACCAATGTGAATTCTGGTACCAGTTTCGAAATGTGGATGTCCCACCATCAGACCATTTCCAAGGGTTGTTGAACAGGCCAATCCAGAAGCGACTGCCCTGTGCCTTCTTCATTATCTCCTGATTTTCCCTTTCATTTTTAATACTGACCAGGTCATTGTAGTTCACTCTGCAGTAGTTCTGAGCTCTGGACCAGTCCATTGTCTCATTAATCCAGACATACCTCTCGCTTATGTTGCTCATTTCTGTAAAATAAACCCTGAATTAGGTGATGTCTGGAAGTTATGAAATTTTCATTACTTTAGTGAATATGTCATGTCCTATCATAATTTTATATCAGAAAGTTTCAACATTTTTTTATCAATTATTTTTTAAAGCAAAATGAATTTGCAATTTACAAATTCTAAATGGCTGCTGCAGGGTCTGGCAGTTATTGTGCATTTCATTCCAGAAAAGACACACAGATATAATTTTTAAAAAAAAAAGGCATAGTATGGTTAAATTCAATTTCAAAAGTAATGCTACAGTTCTGTCTGTGATATAAATGATGAATGTAGTCTTCCCTTAAAATTCCAGCATACAAAATACATTGCCACACAATACTCTAAATAATAATAGTCTTTACAGTAAATATACAATGTATGTGAGCAATCTCCAGAAATGAAAAAAAAAACTAAATATTATTCAAGCTTTTTTACATCAACTTTCAAACCTGCATGCTTTCCTGATATGGTGCAGATTTAAGATAGTGGCCTTTCCCTAATCTTCATTCACTCATTTCCCAAACCCAGTCATTTATGTTGTTATAACTTATCTTAACAGCATTAGCTGAAAGGCAGCAGCTCTTTCTGGACTGAATGCCAATTATCTGCTAGGTGTACATTGTCACTCACAGTAACACAGAGATGTAAGTTAGAGATGTGTTTCTGTAAAATATGGGATGAAACCAAAATATCCTAAAGATCCTGCACAGACACAAGGAGAAAGAGTGAACTTCAAAAAAATACAGCATGATATCAAATGTATTTTGAGCTAAAATTTTGTGCATATGGGCTAAAGCAGGCATGTCAAACTCACTACCATTGGTGGGCCGCTTTGACTGCCATACGCAAGGCCAGCGGGCCGCACTGTAACAAATACTATTATACAAAGTTACTGTAGCTTTCTTTCCAATACTGAAAACTTTAAAAAATGTTTAAAGTTTAAAGAAAAGCAATTTATTTCCATACACTCTCTGTACAACAGCATACAACTAGAGTCTTAGCCTCTTAGCTAGGTCCTTATGGCTTGAAATCTTGTGCAGCTGCAACTTTTATGAGGGATGAAAGGTGCTCGACAGTATGTCTTGAGCGATGTTTTGGTAGCTTTCATTAACAAAAACAATTGCTCACAAAGGTAAGTGCTTCCGAACATAGACAGTACTCTCAATGCCAGCTTACGGATCTGCACATACGAGGGTGGCAGGTAAGCATACAAGCCTGGCACACCAACTTCGTTGTATTTTGCCTTCAGAATAGAATCTGACTGCAGTTCAATCAATTCCATTTGGATATTCTCAGGCGCATTCTCAATGTTGTAAGAGAACTGCGCAAAGTCCTGTTCGTGTGAACTGAAATCACGAAAACACTAACTGAATTCATTGTTCAGTAATTCAAGTTGGAAAACAAATCCTCTAAAAATCAAATTTTACTTTACTAAGTTTACTTCAAAGTTTATATTGTAAAATAAGCTGATATGCAAAAAGCCACCTGACCTACACTAATTTTACAAACTCAAAATCACAAAAATATGTTAATAAACAACTCACCAAAACTAGAGCAAAAAACTTGAAAATATGCGAGCTATTACTACTCGTAATGGTCAGTTCTGCCCAGTGGCCAGTCTCAGCAGCCCAGCCAGTAGTGTAACCTAACAGGGGCGGCTCTAGGCTCATGGCAGCCCTGGGCAGAGAAAGAATCGGTGGCCCCTTCACCCGCAAATGTCAATATGGTATCTTATGCATGGTGGATGGCCACATCTGTTGCGGACACTGCATAGCCGCCTCGTGCTCATGACACGCTTCTATATTAGTGTGTCCATAACTTGAAAACCAAGTTGCGGCCCAAGATATTCTCATTACGGCAGAACATTATAATACTACATATAGCTTACTGCTCTGACTCAAGCGACATTAGTAAATACAGCGTAACAAGAAACACAATGTTTTTTGGCCACATTGCCGTCAGCTGTGTCGTTATTTTCTCTTTCTGTTTTATATTCAGTATACAGTATATTGACTTGGCGGCCCTGTGCAGGTGCAAAGTTTGCACATGCCTAAAGCCGCCCCTGCTGCCTGCTGCTGCAGCTTAGCACTTCACTTGTGAGGTTGCGGCTTATTAACTTTGGTCAAGGCTCGTGGCTATACTAGCAGATGACGTTTCCGGTACTGTAATGCCATGGGAAAACGCACTTTTGTCAGAAAGCATAAGCAAGAAAAGTCAATAAGTAACGCCGAAGATGCAGAATGATTCAATCACAAATGATAGCAATCATTTTGTACAAGTTCAGTGCTAACTAGGATCTGTCATGAGAGCCGCACAAATTTCTGTTGCAGGCCGCGTGTTTGAAATGCCTGGGTTAAAGCATACCACAAAAATAAAAACTTTGACAGCACAGTTAGGCAGTTACACTTATGAATAGTGCTATTGGAGGCTAACATTTTACTGAGCAAGTTTTAAATGTGTCATTTAGCTTTTGTGTGAACATCAGTATGACAGCCCAAGTATAATACAATTAACATCATAAAGGCAATCTTTATCTTGGAAGAAGTTTAAGAAGTCTAAGTAATGTGTCATCCATTGACTACCTGTTGCTGGCCTACTTTCTGGTGACTGGCCTGGGTTTCAAGTTCAAACATTACCATATAATACAAGATATTTTTACCCTTGTAGCACATGACATGGATCTGATCATAGCCATAGGAATCTGCCCATGAGCCATCTGGTTGAACCTGAGCACAGTAACGGGTTGGATTCCAATTTCTGTAGGTCAGCTGATCTCCATTGGACCATTGCCAAGTATCATTTCCATGTCGGAACCCAATCCATCCCTTTCTTTGTCCTGAGATTTGTAACAGCTGGTCATTTACAGTCTGATTCTCAACAGTGACTAGGTCTGTGTAGTGTGATCTGCAGTGTCTCTGGGCATCATACCAGGACTTCAAATCTGATATAAATAAATATGTTGTAGTGCAAGAAAGAGGCCCACAGGAACCTTAAAAACAAAATGTATACATGTGAATATTACCTGATGTGCTGTTTGATTTCTACATACAGTACTGAATATTTTAACTATATATGGAAACAAATAACAAAAATGCACAACAGGTGAACAAATAGATATGCATTTTCACAATACTGTTTCTTCTAATAGTAAAAATTAATGATCTTAAAAGCAGTTATAAACAAATCCAAAGTATCACAATGCTTATTTTCTATTCAGTTTTATACTTCTTATTCCATTGAAAATCTGAATTTCATTCATTTAACAAAAATAAAACAACTAAGAATATTTTGTTTTGTGTGTGTGTGTGAAACTCTTGTATTGGTAATGAAAACAATAAAGCAATCTTACTGTTACTACAGAAGAAGTTTTGCAGAATGTTGCAGAGATAGGCAGACCACTTTCCATTTGGATTAATAATCCCACATTTTTCACTTTCATAATCTCGATGCCAGTTTTGATGCCAATTTAGATCCCAGTTTTGAAATGTTGAATTTTGCCCATCAGACCATTTCCATTGATTGTTGAACAGGCCAATCCAGAAGTTGCCCCTCTGTGCTGTCTTCATTATCTTTTGGTTTTCATTCTCATTCCTTATACTGACCAGGTCTTTGTAATTCACCCGACAGTAGTTCTGAGCGCTGCTCCAAGACACACTCTCATTTATCCAGAAATAGCTCCTATTGATATTCTTGGTTTCTGTTAATACAATGAAAGAAACACTGACATTCATACTACTGTATATGTAAGTCAGACTGGTAGGACTAGATATGTACAATCAATCCAGCACGTTCAAATCCACATTGAGTGGAGCTCTAATGATAACATCACACGTTCTAAGAAGCAGCTGCACATGTATTAGCGGTACACTCATGTCAAGCTCCTCAGCTTGCACTGTGCTTTAACATACGTGACTTCTGAGAATGTGAAGTATGAAACAAATAAACAGAAGGGTGTGTGTTAATCTCCAGGCTATTACCTGGATCATCAAAATCGGTTGTAGTGGAGGACACTCAGATTTTCAGTTAAAGATGGTGATTTATTTTTCTTATTTGAGGACACCAGGAACACGCCGAGTTTTGACTCCGCCCACACACACTCAATTTAAAAAGACATTAAACACTATTGTTAAATAAACTAAATAAGAATGACTTTAATAAATTACCAACAAATAAATACTGTCGTTAAATATGCTAAATAAGAATGTCTTTAATAAATGAACAAATAAATAAACACTTTAAATGGGATAAACCCATCAAAATTAATTCAGACGGTGACAACAAGTCAAGTCAAGTCAAGTTGGGGAGCATGCACTGGTATAGTGTGTTGCCGCACTCACTACATGATGAAACTACTTGGGATCCCGGTTGCCAACCCCCCAGACAGACACGCGGTCCAGTCCCACCCTTCGGAAATGACCCCCTATCTGCTGTAGCAAAGTGTTACCTGGGCGACCCCTTGGCCTGGTCCATTCAATTGGGTCCCCAACAATGAGGATCTTACGAGCCAGATCACCCTTGGGGAAACGTGCCACAATACCGTAACTGATGCTCCCTCACAATGCAGGTAATGTGCCTCATTCGGGACACCATGAGCAATCGCTCATTTGACACAAAGTCAAACCAACAGTACCCAAGGATTTTCCGGAGAGACACAGTACCAAAGGAGTCCAGTCTTCGTCTCAGGTCACGGGATAGCATCCATGTCTCGCAACCATATAGCAAGACAGGAAGCACCAGGACTCTACAGACTTGGACCTTCGTCCTTTTGCATAGAGATCGGGAGCACCACACACCCCTTTCCAGCGACCTCATGACCCCCCATGCTCTCCCAATCCGTCTATTGACTTCATAGGACGAGTCACCAGAGATATGAAGTTCACTGCCAAGGTGAGTAAACCTCTCAGCAAGGTTGACACTCTCTCCGCAAACAGACACACTGCTGATGGCTATGCCCAAGAAGTAATTAAAGACCTGGATCTTGGTTTTTATCCAGGACACTCGCAATCCCAGACACTCAGACTCCTTGCTCAGTCTCTCAAGCTCCCCGATCAGAGCCTTCATTGACTCGGTGAAGATCACAGCATCGTCAGCAAAGTCAAGATCTGTGAACCTTTCTTCACCAACAGATGCCCCACAGCTGCTGGACCCCACGACCTTGCCCAACACCCAGTCCATACAAGCATTGAACAGAGGTTCTGCCTCCACTCTGCACAGCACTCACAGTACCAGTGTAGAGGCTGGCCATGATATCCAGCACCCTTGAGAGGATCCCACGAACCCTCAGGATGTCCCACAGGGCAGCTTGATCAACTGAGTCGAACACTTTACGAAAATCGACAAAGGCTCCAAAGAAACTCTGCTGATATTCACGTTTGTGCTCCATTAGAACCCTCAGTGCCAGGATGCAGTCAATGGTAGACTTCTTAGGCGTAAAACCAGACCATTCCAGTCGCTGGTAGGTGAGCAAGTGATCACAGATCCTATTGAGGACGACCCTAGCAAGGACTTTACCCAGCACCAAGAGCATTGTTATCCCCCTGTAGTTGCTGCAATCCAAGCGATCACCCTTCCCTTTCCAGATAGGGATGACAAGTCCCGTTTTCCAGTCAGTTGGGATGATGCCAGTCTCCCAAATGGAAGCAAAGATTGCTTGCAATACCAGGACAGCCTTACCACCAGCATGGAGGGGTTCACCCTGGATACCACAGATCCCTGCAGCCTTCCCCCCCTCAGCTGGTTCACCACCTTTGCAATCTCAGTCAGATTGGGTGGTTCACAGCTAATTGGAGGATCAGCCTCAAGAACCATGGACCCAGAGATATCCAACGTCCTAGCTGGAGGATCAGCTTTGAACAACTGCAATGTCATCCATAAGGACCATTCCACCAGCCGCCCTGATTGCGGCTCTCCGAGGAACAGATTCGGATGTGCTTAATGCTTTGATTCCTCTGTAAGCAGGACGTGGATTGCTAGACCACAGATGGTGTGTCACTTGCTCACAGATTCCTCTAACAATGCGCTGGGAACAGGATCCAGTGATTCACAGCCCCTGACCTTTTGAAAAGTCAAGGAACATGGACCCACTTTCACCATGGTCACCAGACCCATGGGGACCGAGACAATCCTCATGACGACAACCAATTAACTAAAGAAAGTTAATGATGTATAACTGTTTGCAGAAAATCCTGCCTAATTCCTCACAAGATGATTCACACTAAATGATTAAACACCCATACATTCCAGTACACAGATGTAATGGTGGGTAATGAATGAAATGTCCCCACTGAACAGCATCCTGAAAGAGAGGTAAAGTTTGTCCTATTGTCCAATAGATGGAGTGCACTCTGTGGATGAACACTCTAAAACCAGACATCTGCCCTTTAAACAGACTGTCTGTGTGGGTCATAGTAGCAGTTGATCTCTCTGTTTCAACTGCAATGTCTATGTGTTTTGGGGTTTGGAGCCTTTTCCATGCTATTTATGGGTTTTTTTGAGTACTTGTTTTTGTGAGTCATGTCCTGAAATTGTGTACTAGGATTGCAAACTTTGGTTCTAATTTTATTTATTGAGGATCTTAAATGGTTTTGTATGTCCCTAGTGTTTTGTGTGCTGTGATTACACCGCAAATTGGGAGGAAGCTGTCTATTAGTAGAATGTCATTTTATAAATTCATGTGATAAGTACATTTATAATGTAAACAACAAAAGGAGAAATAGCACAGCTCACACTGGTTCAATACATATGTCAAAAGATTGCAAATACAAAAACAAACAGAGGGTAGCAGTGCAACACATTTATGTTGGTTTTGTCTGTAACTGTAGTGAAGCTGTAGTTCTGTGCAGAAGGTGATGTATTGTGAGACACAGGGTGTTCATCTAGTGGAAAGAATAATCAGTCTGCCAGTGATATTGTCTGCCCCACAAACACAGGAGCTGCCTGCCATACTTTTTATTATCTAACAGCATAGGGCACATATTTTCAAATTAGCCTTGTGTCATTTCACACCTCCAGCTGCAGGCGCCTGAATGACTTCACAGAGGGGTCTGCAGTCATTGGCTTTGACAATCTATTGTCAATGTAGCCTCCCAACCCATAGTAGGCACCTGTCTTATAACTTAATTGGCTGGTGACTTTTCTGTTATACCTGCACTATTTCAGTGTTTGGGGAGGTTTGGTTCTTTTTTATATTTTTAGGTGTATTTTCATTTCTTGTTTTTGAGACTGAGGTCCTGAAAAGTAAGCAGGAAATTATGTGTTTCACACATTTGAACTTAGGTTCCAAACGTTGCTTTTGATTTTATTTATTTATGGGTCCTAAATAGTATTGTATGTCTCTAGGGTTTTATTTATTTGATTATTCCCTATAATTGGAGGAAGTTATCACAAAACCAATTCCACAAAGAGATGTTAACTTTCTTAATTAATTTTAATAAAAATACTTTATAAAGTAAATTTAAATTTAAATAAAAATACAAAAAACAGAAAGAAAAGAAATGAAGAAAAAAAAAACTAACCCAAAACATATTTCATTCAAAAACCAAAATAAAAACAAAGTATTGAAATTCCAAAATAAACAAGTACTATAAAAAGGTTAAGGAAGAAACTGGGCGGCACGGTGACGCAGTAGGTAGTACTGCTGCCTCGCAGTTAGGAGACCCGGGTTCGCTTCCTGGGTCCTCCCTGCGTGGAATTTACATGTTCTCCCTGTGTCTGCGTGGGTTTCCTCCCACAGTCTAAAGACATGCAGTTTAGGTGCATTGGCGATTCTAAATTGTCCCTAGTGTGTGCTTGGTGTGTGGATGTGTGTGTGTATTTGTGTGTGTGTGCGCCCTGCGGTGGGCTGGCGCCCTGCCCGGGGTTTGTTTCCTGCCTTGCGCTCTGACCCCCATGACCCTGTAGTTAGGATATAGCAGGTTGGATAATGGATGGAAGAAACTTAAGCCTAAAAATTTGTTAATAAAATAAAAAAATCCTAAATACCTTTACTCCCAAATTGATGAAGTAATGTAAATGAACAAACTTGGGGTCTGTAATGTAATTACATCAAACATAAACAGGCACATAACATAGTTAAAAAAACAGAAGGGGCATAATTAAACTATCAAAAGAATCTAGGAAGATAGTTAACAATAATGAAACAATTAACAGAAATAAAATAAGAAATATTTTAGGAAAAAGAAAAAAAGCAGCAATTAAGGTAAACAAAAAAAAAAAAACAGGATGTGACTGATATGAACTAGTAATATTGTGGGCCTCTGGATTTCGTGTGCTTGAACCCATATTCTTTGATAATATTATCCAACAAATCTTCACCATTCACAGGATTGTAGAGCATGTCCAGTCCCCTAGCTTACTCCTAAAGACTTCAGCAAGAGTAATTTATTTCTTAGCACTAGGGAGTAGCAAAATGAAATTTGCAGCAAAACTCATTACTTTGGTTTACAAAACAAATTCGGAAAAACATTCATACCTTTCAAGAAAAAGGGTGTTTAGTTACTGTCTGAAAGCATTTTTGTGCTTTAATTACACATTCTCTTGCCTGTCATTTAGTAGACATTTTGTTCCGCCATAAGATGTACTTGTGATTATTTTGGTATTACATGCAGATTTTGCTAATTATGATGACCATCCTGCTGATTGCTATCCTAAAGATGCATCAGAGACAGAAATAAAACTTGTTGCTCCTAGGTGCTTGAAGCATTGATATTTTTCATCTGCAGGAAGCAAAATGAAGCAAAGGGTGGTTGTTAGGTAACAACACAGTTGGGAGAGGAATGCCATGTTGTGAATTTTTCTGTGAAGAATGTACATGGTGGCACGTTTTGTTGTGTCTTTATGTAGAAAATGTATTGCATGTCAAACTTTTTAAAAAACACGCTGCACTCCTTCAAAGTATTGTGAATGAGCAGAATAAGCAGAATTGATTTTACTGGTGTGCTTTGATTTATCTTATTATGTGGCTACTGAAAATAACATAGGCAATATAACATATAGGTATATATAAAGTGTGAAAAACACATTACAGAAAGATATTCTTTGTTATACACTCCAAGAGAACCCTTTCTTGAGCTTTGAATTAAGCAGTTGTAGAATCACATGGAAAAGTAATTTTAGCATCAGTTATGCAAAAACTGAACAGATATTGAAACTGTTGTTTTGCTCATCACTACGATTACCTAGGAACAGTGGTTGTGCACAGTTTCATTCTTCTGACATATTGGTGCTTCTGTTTTTCTGTTTTTGGAGAGGAGTTCCAAGGTCATGTCTTGGGTATTTGGCCTGGTTTTGGTATTATTTTCTATTTACACTGTCAGATGTTTTTTTCTGTTTGGTATTTGGTTGATCTTTTTACCTTTTTATTTGGCTATTTATGGTGTTGTGTGTGAATGACGAACACAACCTCACTCATATGTAATGTCATGAAATTTCAGTAGTGAGCAAACCATACTTGGTTGTATTTTGTTTAGTGATTAAAATTAAACAAATTAGAAAATGTATGCATGGTTAACATTTGCATGTCTTTAGGGAACTGATTTGAAACTTTTTAAAAAGTTAATTATCATATTTTGTTTATTAAATATTCCTGAATATTTTGTCTTATTCAGAAATAACAGTGATAACAGAATTCACTTACATGTTTTAGTAGACTACCTTAAATGTGTACTTTTTAAGAGTACTTTACAATTTCATTTAGTTAAACACATAATCTTAACAGGCTTGTCATGGCTCAGTATTTTTCTAGAACAAGAGATTCCAATTCCAGCTTCTGTAGAAATGGCGCTGATTGATGTCCTATTGTTAGTTGTTGATTGTGAAGGGTCTGTAGCTAACTGTAGCTTGAATTCCTTAAACATGACATTTTTGAAAGACGTCCCCAATAGAGAGTTTAAATCACTGTTAAGATCTCATGCTAAAGTTGTTGACTGCTTTGGGCCATGATGGAGAGTAGGTCTGAAGCTTTGACCATAAATAATAGTGTCAGAGAAATACTGAGATAATGCGGATGAGAGATTGTGTATTTAGTGTAACATAAATACTGAATACATATTTGTTTTCTGTATGTTTACATATTCGTTTTCTCCCAACAAACATATGAAGTGACTTCTCTCAGAAAAAAAACTTGAAACAGTAAAGTAATTGAAGTAACACAGAACACTTTTGTGCTTTAAGATACATGAGTTCAGAAGTTCGCCGAAGTTTTTCAATGAGAGTCTTTGAAATGTACAGAATATTTTATTTAAGACATATCAATGAAAATTGAATTTCCTTGAAGAATAAATGTGCAATATTTTAACAGAATCGATCCATTGGGAGATGAATTGCTTCACAGACAGTTGGACTGACAGGCACTGGCAATTATAGTTGGTGCTTTTCATATTATATGCGAATGCACTTAAAAAAATGAGTAAATCATATCTAATGTTTTTTGTAGAATAATTAAGCTCTTAGTGCAATATTTCAACTCTATTTTTAATTCTGGAAGCTATTAAAATATTTGGAATAGGAGTTTATTCAACAGTAAAACATTTTAATTTGTAAATAAACATTTGCTCAGATTATATGCATTGATAATGTTATTAAATATCAAAATTTTACCAGTTATACATTTTTAATTTAAGTATCTTGTACCTTTGTAGCATATGAAAGGCTTCAAAACATCGCAGTATGAATCCATCCAGGAGCCGTCCATCTTAGCATAAGCACAAAACAAGTTCCTTTTCCAATTGTAATAGCTTGTTTTTTCTCCATTGGGCCACTGCCAGATGTCTCTGTCATGATAGAGCCCTATCCAGAAAATACCGTGAAGATAGTTTTTTGAAATATTTGAGAGCTTCTGATTCATCTCTTGACTTGTAACAGTTACAAGATCCGAGTTGTTACTTCTACAGAAGCTCTGAGCTTCATGCCATGTCATGGAGGTTGATACAAAATAAAAATCTGTTCCACTGAAAGAATTAAGCAATATGGAGTCTGAAATAGAGAAAAGTTAAAAAATTAACAAAGAAAAAATGGATCATTCAAAAACAATATGATTGATTTAGCTTCAAAAATGAATCTGGTAATTTTAAAGATGAACTCAAAGTTTGGACAAAATGACATATTTTAGAATTCCTTATTATGCTTTTCTTGTTTTGAACTTTTTCACTGATCACATGAATAACTTGTTCAGGTCTACAACATATTTAGGTGCTGAAATTAATAAAGTCCTTAATTTTCTATAGTTCTTTTGCTTGAATATATACTGTATTACCTTTGCATTGATAAGTACCTGAAAACATTTTTAAAGAACCTATGGATGGTGCTTACCACATACAATATAAGAAAGGTTAACAGATAAAAAGTTTACTAGGTTTATTTAACTTACATGTTCCCATTTAGTCATTGTATAATTTACTTTACTTCTATGACAAATGCAAATAATTATTTTTTTAATCTGTAAATCCAGAAATTACTACAGTAGATTGATAAAAACTAGGTATGCTAAAAAAAAGTCACAATGATTATGGGAAAAAAACCCAAAACAGAAATAAGTGAAGGAATTAGCAGAGCAATGAAATTTTAAGTGACTGCTATGGATGTTTACTGAGGAGATGCTAAATGAATACAGTAATCCCTCCTCGATCGCGGGGGTTGTGTACCAGAACCCCCCGCGATAGATGAAAATCCGCAAAGTAGAAACCATATGTTTGTATGGTTATTTTTATATATTTTAAGCCCTTATAAACTCTCCCACACTGTTAACATTATTAGAGCCCTCTAGACATGAAATAACACCCTTTAGTCAAAAGTTTAAACTGTGCTCCATGACAAGACAGAGATGACAGTTCTTTCTCACAACTAAAAGAATACAAACATATCTTCTCTTCAAAGGAGCACCATCAGGAGCAGAGAATGTCAGAGAGAGAGCATGACAGAAAAGCAAACAATCAAAAAATCAATATGTGCTTTTAAGTATGGCGAAGCACCGCGATAAAGCGGCATTTTGTAGAGGAGCGTCCGTATCCTCTAGGCAAACAGCCTCTGTGCAAACAGCCCCTCTGCTCACACCCCCTCCGTCAGGCGCAGAGAATGTCAGAGAGGGTGAGAGAGAGAGAAAAGCAAACAATCAAGCACCGCGCGGGAAGCATATCTTATATCGTTGAGGAGTTTTAGTTAATATGTAATACATGCTCTGATTGGGTAGCTTCTAAGCCATCCGCCAATAGCGTCCCTTGTATGAAATCAACTGGGCAAACAAACTGAGGAAGCATGTACCATAAATTAAAAGTCCCACTGTCCGCAGAAATCCGCGAACCAGCGAAAAATCCGTGATATATACAGTATTTAGATATGCTTACATTTAAAATCCGCGATAGAGTGAAGCCGCGAAAGTCGAAGCGCGATATAGCGAGGGATTACTGTATTGTGACTCAGTCTAATGAAACAAAAACACAGGATGAACAGGGTCCAAGAAAGGAAACCAGCAGGGTTCTTTATAGATGAACCTGGTGTGGCCAACCAACTTTATAGCTTATTGCTAATTAGCACACAACAAATCAACTGAGGATTTAAGCAAGAGATATTAAGCAATTGTGTGCAATAAATATAATATCCCCTCAAAACATGGATATTAGTTTGTTTCAAAGAACACATATTTCTTGATACTTCTGTAAAGTATTTTAAATGGATTTATTTAAAGGAAAACCAAAGCAAAAATGAGTCAGAATAGGCCCTTTGGTGATCCGTACACTAATATATTAGTTGTAAACAAACAACTGTAGGCCTGATTCTTCACAACAAGAATTAATTTCTTGAAGTCAAAAGTAATGTGAACATCTTCTCTGCCTGTTATCCTGATATTGTCAAATTAGAGCATTAACCAATACAGTCAATGCTTTGTCTCTGAATTATTTCCATCTACTTAGAGTATTTACTCTGAGGCGACTGTGACCCATAATTCTACCATTACTGTGCTTTTCAAGTTTTAGTATATTTATGATACTAAGTCTCTAGTTTTGTGGAACCAAAAGATATGCATACAGTACATGCTTTGAAATATGTTTGGGCAACAATATAATGTAAAATATTATTTTCTAAAAGACATGCTGAGCACCATCACCACAGATTAATCTGGTACAGCAAATTTATAAAACTTGTATATACACAGAGGTGTGAAATATGCATACACAGCTTTTCATGTAAACATAAGGATTTATAAAAGAAAACTTGATGGGGGAACTTATCTAAATGGCAACTCTCACCCATTCAAACTCAACATTTTAAAAAAAGTAGAATAATATAATAACACCCTAGTTAAAGTAGGGAAATGCAGCCAAACCAGATAAATTACAACTCACCCATATAATAATTCATATCACCAAGCTGTGTTTTTAACGTGACAAACATATTAAAATATCAACAGTGATGAATATGATGTATACACTGTATTGCAGTTACCTTTTAGGAGGGTCAATCCTGAATATTTCCACTAAACAACTTACTTGGGTTTTACTCAATACTCTAGGCTGCCTGTTGTCACTTCTCAGGGTTGGAAATCAATGCAATCTCTTCTTGTCAATAATTGCATTAATTAAAAACACAGATTCACCCCCAGCATACCTCTCATTCCCCACAGCACAGGTGGGCAGATTCAGTCCAGGAGGGCCGCAGTGGATGCAAGTTTTTGCTCCAACCCAGTTGCTTAATTAAAAACCAGTCCTTGTCAATTATTTAATTTCATGGCTTGCTAGTGCTTTAACTCTGCCATGTCAGGTCATTCTCATATCCTAGATTTTTTTTCCTTTCTAAGGATATCATCCAAATTATTTGAAGTCAAAAACAGACGAGTTATGCTCAGTGCTTCACTTTTTTCTCTTCACTTTCCTTCCAAGTATTTCATTAAACCTAATAGTGCATGATAAATACACACAGGCATAAATGATAACAAGCTTATTGGAGAAATGATGGTTTCTTTTGTCATTTGCATGTTATTGCTAATAAGGAGCAATTAAAAACCAAGACTACAGCTGTTTAAGACTAAAATAAGCAATAAGGGTTCAAAATCTTAACGAGCGAGACAACTAAAGTGAAGCAGAAGTGTTACTTGAGCAATAAGTCCTTCTTATTAAGCAATTGGGTTGGAACAAAAACCTGCAGCCACTACGGCCCTCCAGGACTGAATCTGCCCACCCCTGTCCTACAGCATATTCATAACCTAATGATTTAATACAACATGGCTTGATTTTCAATGACTGAAGACTATACAAATGGTCATATACATAGGGAGTAAGCTTTTTGGGAATAGCAGGCATTTTAATGGCCATGATGATGACTAGTGATAAGTGAACCCCACGGAGTTCACTTTGCTGTGAGTTTGGTGAAATCACAGAAATGTTTGGGAAATTCACCAAAATGCATTGAAGTCAAAGAGGAAAGAGATATTGACGTTTAGATGGATTATAATGGTGCAATGATCTTTTAAGTGTCTCTCAGGGTTAAGGAAATGTCTCCAAAGTATGCTGGACCAATTATTGTGGTCAAAAATGTGACCTGACCTGTGAGGCAGCAGTGCTAACCACTATGCCACCATGCTTCAAACAACAAAAGACTCCTATGGAATGAAAGCCACAAACAAAATAGAGCAAATAGCCACAAACTAGCAATAATGAAATAAAATATAAATCCTAGCGCTGACAGAGTTCCAGTCTTTGAGCACATATTTGCAGCTCCACAAAGCAGCAGTGTAAGACTGGCTCATTTCATTGTTTGAAGTCATGGCTCTGTGTAGTGCAAGAACATATTTTTTTTTGTTCCTAAACTATCTGTGCAGATGCTCATCACTTTTTCTTCCATCAATAAAATAGAAATGTCTAGAAAGTATAAATAGAGGAAGGGCTTGTTTAAGGCTTGTTTTTGCTCTAGTTGCTGCCACATGGCTAATTATTCATACACAGTAGCCATACTGCACTCTACTGCCAGCATACAGGGATCAGTGTTATATATCTGGTTGCATTACTCATAATATTCTCATTATGATCCACTAATGTACCCGTCAAATTAAAATACTGCAAGTTGGGTGGAAATTCTGCTAAAATACTGATAGAGTCAGACATATCATGCATGCAAAGCATATTACCAAGTATTTTACAATACACTTGCATGAAAGTTCTGTATATGGCTGTCACAGCTCTCTGATGTCACACTTGACTCACCAAACCTCAAGGGGCACTGGGAAAAATGTCCATGTAAGCCGGCTGCACTTCAAATTTCCAGTAAAATATTCTGTGAACAAGGTCACAGAAAAAAACAACATATTTGCTGCAAAAAATGCATTTGGTACATTTTGCCAATTAAAACTAATGATGTCTGGCGTATTCTCTTGGAACTACGTGTTGAATTGGGCCCAAAATTAGAAAGACAAATTTTCCCAAAAATTGGACTATGCCGTCTTATACCTCTGTGTTAACAATAGCTGGCTTTCTGGCAAGAAGCACCTACTAGAGGGCTCAGGCCGACAGCTTAGAAGTATCTCAGCCAAGCTCCAGCTCAGTCATGCCTCCTGTGCTGGAAGCAATAAACCAAATGACAAGCCACTATATTCAGTTTCCATATGGTGTATGTGATTTCACTCAAAGTCATACATTAAATGCTTTACCCAATTCCTCTGAAGCTGTTTCATATGATACATCTATATCACCAGATTTCTCAGGCACGATGCCACATAATAAGGCATCTCTGAATACAGATGCCATATGTAGATCAAAATCAGAGAACACAGAGGTGCTTTTTCCCCCTCCCATTGCACTCACACTCTGCCAATGAAGCCAGACAATTTTTTAATTTTATTTAAGGCATGATGTGGCTAATGGAGTTCATGGCAGCTCTGACATGTTTCCTTCATCATTTACAACTGCACAAAGGCCACCAAATAAAGGTTCTTTGCGTGCTACTTCATAGACAAGAAATTTTATCTCACAGTCATCAGAGTTTCACTTTTTGCTTTTCTTGTCTGCTGTCACCATTGTCACACCTAATAGGTAAAACTATTATTTATGTGCAAGGTCAATTAAAATAGTCCATACTGTATATGGTTGTTTCAGGGTGGCAAATGGGGTGGAATTTGAGGCGTTTTCACATATGCATGTTTACAAGATGAATGAGATTTATAAAGAATAAATTGTGTACAAATATGTATATGACAGATTTTATAGATCTGATTATTTTTTGGCATATGCATACTTTCACTTCAAAATCCAGGCTAAGTTTTATAAATGTGACCCCAGGTCATTGAACATTGCTGTCCACTAAGAACTGTTGGCTGTATTTTCAATCACAGAAGTTAGTGCCAAGTTTCTGTAGCCCTTATAAAATCATCAATCACACAGGTTTATTGTTTGGCACTTACCAATGTTTTTAGAAGTCGTACTTCTTTCCACATCTCTGAACTTTATCCAAGTATCACATGTATACTTGCACCCACGAGTGGTGTGCCAACTTCATAATAGATGTTTCAGCATTTTTCCTATTGAATTACTTTTAGATAAAAATTAGTAGAATGATTTTTTTACTTACCTTTTAAAAAAAGAATAACCAGTATCAATTTTTCCATGTCAGTAAGCTGCAGATTGAAAAAGAGTGATGTTCATCAAATAGTATAAAGACGTACTGTATAACAATTAAGAAAGTTAAGGTCATTTTCTAGGATTTATTTTAACCATACATTTTCTGTTTACTGTTTCTCATTAAAAAAAGTCTTCTTTCATAAGCATTAAAGATTAATATTTAAAAATGAAGTGATAAACGAAGCAGTAAATTATGGCACATGTTTTCTTTTGAGACAAGTTTACAAATTACATATTTATTGAGCAATTAAGCAAATATTAACATGAATTTTCAACTTTAAAATCAAATACATGTACTGCCATTTAAACTAAAATAATCTCTACTAAATTGACAAGTTCTTTTTGATTGTATGATGCCCTACCAGTGTTGATGAATGGCAAACTGAATTAATGAAAAATGAACAAACATTTTAACTAATTTGTTTTACAAAAAGGCATCAGATAAAATGCATACAATATTGAGGGAGGTAAAGGCATCTAATTGAAATTTTGTTATCATACATCTTTTAGTACATAAATTAATGATTAACTGGTTCTTCAACTTTCAGTTAAATCAATAAACATCAATGTTGTTACCATTTTCTGTATAATATGAACACGCTGAAGCCGTCAGTTATATTTTACCTAAAGCATTCTTAGAAAGCTCTTTGGTTAACAGCTGTGTAAGTATTGTAAATGGTGATAAAAAATTAGCCATCCATCCATTCCAATTCTGAATCTGTGTTATTTAGCTTCAGTTTCCCAAAGGTTTAGAGTTTATATATTAGATTTAAGGCAAGAAACAGCAATCCTGCATGGAATAAAACCCATGGTAGGACACACACATGCCAACGCTTATAGTCACTCCAGTTTAGGCTTGCTATTTAATATAGCCTTCACACCATCAGGATGTGTGATGAAAAATAGAAGAAAACCTCACACATAGAGGATGTCACACACGTGCGCATGGGAGGCAGCTAAAGGGCTTGAGTGAAGGCAGTTCGGAGGCATGCCGGGGTGTGGCAGAGTGCACTGACTCTTTTTCTCCCTTGCCTGTAGACCATCCCCGGGGGATTTCACCTGGATCTCCTGACATCACTTCCGGGACTGAGCCAATGGAAGTCGGCCACACCAGCTCCAGTCCCTCTGATGTCACCTCCGGCTATGAACCAATGGTGGAAGACCACGTGCCAGATCCATACGACCTCACTTCCTGTCTCCCCCTTTAAAACCTGCCCCTTTTCCTTTGTTTCCTCAGTCTTGTACTGGACTCCGTTGAATGCACTTCAGTGCTGATTATTTTGTGAAAACGACCTTTTGCAGCCAGGATACTATATTATACGGGTGGCTGCCCCAACTCTTTATCTGTCCATGTCTCGTTCTTGTGACAAGGACTTAGGGACTTTCAAAACTAGGCAGATATTATTTTGAAAGAATTAAGTGGATTGAACTCTTCTAATGTTTGTGGCTACTTGAGACCCTCTCATTTTGACATTTAATAATTTAAAAATTTTGTGGCTCTATTTTGATCTTGGGGTAAATTTATTTTCCTCCCATACTCCCAAAGATGTGTTGGTCAGTGTACTCTCAAGAGGTGAAGTTAGCAATGTGAAAAGTCAAAACCAACAATTCAAGCCTATCCTTCTACAAAACCAGAATATAAACCAAGCCATAGGAAGGAACACAGTCACTAGTTCATTTACCAGAAAACCAAAAACTATATTTTATAGATGACTTCCAAAAAGAATCCACAATCTTGGACCAAGAATTATTAGTGGTGCTGGCTTATATGGTTGTACTAATGACATCATGTGATGCAACTTCTGGAACATGCATCCTAACAGTGGGACTTTACATCATGACAGTGGTTCTCCAATATGGTGGTGCCCATAGAAAAAACACACTGCAGTCATGTTATAAATAAAAATATAATCAAAGATTAAATTAACACATCTAAAACAAGTTGATAATAAGAAACGAAAGATACAAGGTATTTGCTGCAATTCTAAACCACAAAAAAATGTCAGCTCAGGAAAACGTTTATAATGCTACAAAAATGATAAAACCCCAGAATTATAACAATCAGTTTGATTGGTGATTCTCAATCAACCCTTTGTGATTGTAAATGTGGCTGATCAGTTTAAATGTCTAGGAATAAATGTTACTAGTAAATGTAAAGCTCTTTTTCAACAAAATTTTGTTGTCTGCATTGAAAAGACGTGAATAGATTGTGAATATCCACAACCCTGGTCTGCAATAGAAATAAAATCTTGCAGTACTTTTTTATATTCCCTGCTTTGTGCCCCAGTTAATACAAACTACCGTCATTACACTAATAATCCAATTACCCTTCACTCTCTTAGAATCTGGAACCAATAAAGGAAGCACTTTAAGACAGGGAAGTTTTTATCTCTTGCACCTGTACATAACAACCACCTTTTTCCACCCTCTCAAACATATACACTATTCATTGTCTGGAAAATGCCTGGGATCAAAACATTTAGAGACTTAGAGACTACATAAATAATGTTTTCGCATCCTTCGAACAATTACGATTCAAATACAACTTCTCATCACCACAATTCTTTCACTACTTTCAAGCCAGAAACTTTGCCAAACAGAATTTGCCTAATTTTCCTCACCATCCAGAAAAATTATTGATCAGTCTTGATAACTCTGATAGGATCTCTACAATTTATAAAAATAAGTCCCTTCCATTTAAATTCTCATTTTGAGGATCTGTTCAAAACTTTTTTTAAAAAATGGCAGGATGTAATCAATAAAATTTTAGAATAAGGTTCCATCTCAGGGAATAGGACACCTTTCCTTTCTTGATCCTTTCATAGAGTAGCTTCGTTTGCTGGCTCTTCTCTCTTCCTTTTGGGTGGGGGTTGAATTTTGCATTGATTTGATTTGTTAAGTTTGACTTGACTGTATGGATTGTTGTCTATTTCTAATTAAAATCAATAGAAAACATGTAAAAAGTAAATGTGGCTGTGTGAGAGAGTTCTGCAATGGACCGGCACCCAGACCAGGGTATTTCATAACTAATTTTGAACTTTTTTGTAAATTGTTAAGCATTTTCTTACTTTCCTACTTTGATTTCTTTGATTGCCTATGCCTGATGCATTTTTAATTTCTACAGTATATTTGTAAATTAATGTTCATTTCAGGAGCTACTTAAAGTATGCAGGTGCCCCATCTGACTGCATTAGAGTAAGTAGGTGAAGCAAGCTCTTTTTAGTACAACTCTTAGTTTTGTGTTTAGCAAGCTAGGAATAGAACTTGGGTGTATCTTCACACATTAGTCATTCACAAAGTCACCCAGGGGATAAAGGTCTTCATGTATAACACCATTTGTAGAAGTCACACTAAAACATGGTGTACAGACAAAAACAGAAACGTGTTTATGCACATAAAACTCAGATGAATAAAACCAAGTTCCACACACTTCCCCGTAATAAATCCCAGTGAACGTGAAATTTAACACACTTGCACGCACCTACAGTCACAACCAAACTCCTCCCAGAAAATCACATACTTCAATATGCAAACAATAAGAATAATCCCTTTTGTACGATGAAGTGGAGGCATAGGAAAAACATACTGTTTGATGGTGTAAGCAATGGTAAAAGCAATTAAAGGAAAATGATGGAGTGGCATAATGTTGTGGAGACATTCAAGTCGCACAGTTCCCAAAATAAAAAAGAAGTGGTCAGACATCAAAGTTGCCATGAAAAGACAAGTTGTAGCCCATAGTCTGAGTGTCAACACCTCTGGAAAAGGTAGCAAAATTCTGAGGCCCTGCCATTTGAACAGCGAATTACTACAATAATTGATGAGACACTGATAAAAGCGGGTGAGAAGATTATGACATCACCCTGTGTTGATGGTGAGTTTTTTTTTTTTTGCTTACTATTATCCATACTCTGAAATAATTTGTATGTTTAATTAGACAAACAAGCAGCCAGCAGAAGCAGTATTAGTCAATGTTTATTCTGTTCCTGATAATACTATAAAAGATGATCCCCGTGCCGGGGACATGACTCCAGGTGAGGATGATGGTGCTGCTGCTGTGAAAAGCATATCATCAGGCATTTGCTGCTCACACACCCCTGCCTCGGGAACCACTGTTTGACCATCTGGCCGTATGCTGACAGATGCTGTTCTGGAATCACAAAATGTATTGTAGTGTAGTGTAGTGAAGATGTATTTCCCAGGTTGCTCTAAAGCACTAAAACACAAGGTTGAGTTGTAATGAAAGAGCAAGAATCGGCACAGCATCAGCTCACCAAAAACAAGACTTTGTAAGAACATTTTGTTCGCTGTTTGAACCTGTATCTTAAATAAACCAGCCTGTACTGTTGCACTGCAGTTTATCAGTTCTTATCAGAATGTTGTAGCTAGCAACCAGACTGCATCTGATAGCAACCATTATCTGTCCACAGTGGCTTTCAAATTTAAACAAAACAATGTAAATAATTTCTTATAACAAAGAAAGAAAATTTAAACTCATATGAAAACAAAGCTAGAACATTAAACTTTTAAAATATAAAAAGTTATTCAAGGCACAAAAACATTTCTAAGCAGACAAGACAAGTTTCCAAATTCTCAGCACTGGGGATCTAATTTACCAGAGGTGTAATGTGATTGAAAAAATAAAACAAATCTTACAGAGGGTGTGTGCCGCACAGTTATAAACTGATTGTCATATATGGCTACTGGATAATTTGCCTATGGTGGGTTTGATGCAGATTTAAAAAATGAAGGATCAGAAGATAATCCAGGCTATATTCTTTACAAAAAGATTAAAATTAGAAATTGTTGAAGCCAAAATTTCAAGCCAGTGTCAGAAACCACGAACACAAAACCACAGACCACACAACAAAGGGTTTATTCATCCACAATCTCAAATAACCGGAAGTGCACAACACTGACCTTATCCTATCATGGTAATGACATCACATGCCACATAACTCTACTTGTTAAAGGACAGCAATGTTCTAGTAACCAAGCAGCAACCAAGTTTAACAAATATGGCTCAGTGGAAAGATAACAATATAATTCAGCAACTTCATCTTTAATTCTAAAGCCATTTTGAAACTGAATTCAGCAGCATTCATGCATGTGAAAATACACAAAACGGAAGTCAGGAAAAATTTTAAATGAAAACATGTCATAACAAAGCATAATGCACAATACCAATGATAAGTATCAATATTAATGAGATTGCTAAGATAGTGTGTAGGATGAATTCATTTAGTTTCAACCAATTTGAGAATTCATCTAGACTATATTGACTTGGGTCAGTACAGAGTTGTTGGTTTAAATACCAGTCCTGTCTCTGGAGTTATGCACATTCTCTAGTTGCCTTCATGGTTTTTCTCTGTTTAACAGAGAAACATGAATTCCAACATAACTAAATGAACAGATGATGATAGACATTGGGAGGAAAAAGACTACAGACCTGTCTAACTGAAATAAACAGAGTTAGCTGAGTGAATCACATCCTAAATATTCTTCAGTTTCTATTTTTGACTGAGTCCTGAATGTAGGAACATAATTTATTTCTAAGACGCTTTAGTAGAGGCTATTTTTTTACAAACCCTAAATTATGTATATGTATTTTACAAATGTACAATAATCTTTGTGATTTTGGAAACACACAGGCATAAGAAAGTCAAACTGAAACATACAGAAAACAGCAAGTAGTATGAATAGGGCTGATCGAAGGCTTGTGGCACAGCATCTGTGTAGTCATTGCTCTAAAAGTGCTTGACTGAATCATAATTATGCTGCTTAGTGTCTTGGGGTTTGTTTGACAACCAATAAAATTATGTGTTAAAAAAATACTCTAACCTATCATTATACCATAAGTTCAGAATCAAGTTGTTTAATGTAAAGGGTAGCTGAATAAGAAATGTAATAGAATAAATAGGTTAAATGTATGACTTAAATTGTCCAAATATATTGTATATAAATGAGGTTTTAACCTGTATATGTTTATCTGTTTCTTAAACAATTATGTTTTTGATAATTACTTCTAACAGAGATAACCAAATTAATTTTTAGTTGTGGCAGAACGAGTTTCACCTTGGCCATGGTTTTGAGTTACTCTTAGTTAATCTTAGTATATAAGATTATAGTTTTTTTCCACTTTAAAAAGATATAACCCTGTCTTGGTGCCTGTGTCACTATGATATGTTTTGGCTTACTCCTCACTTACATTAGAATAAGTAGACTCAGAAAATTAATTAATGGATTTCAAAGATCTACTAACAAAGTCACTTATTATAAAAAGACACCTAACCCTTATATCTAAATGCAATATAAATGTACCAGCATGGATGCATTTCTCTGTATGTGTGAGCCTTATTTTTATCATCATCATTAATAATAATAATTATAAAGTCTTCAAATTCCCAACTCTATCGCTTCATGGTGTCGACTGGGCAATGTACTTTTCAATATATCGCTAATACCTTGGGTGACGATCATGCTTGGGGAAGAGATATTAGTAAATTGAGAATGGCTAAAAGATTAAGGGCCAGCTTTTGAGCCAGATTCGCAAACCATGAGTACACAAAGTAAATTAAATCAGATGAACAGTGTCAACAGGATTGTTCTAATTAGAGAGAATGATGTCGCATTTGGCATGGGAGTTGATGAGGTATCTCAGGTTGTTATCACAGAAAATCCTCATCAACCAGGTAAACAAACAAATGCTTGCAAGAAATTCAGACTCTGGTTCAAAATAGCCTGCCTGATCAAACATCACCATTGTCCGGACCTACTCAATCAAGACAACAATAGAGCAATATGAAGAATTAATGTGGTGCTTTTACTATGCTGATATGATGAAGATAAAAGTTGCTATTACAAAAAGTACATGTACTGTTTATAGAAAAATAAACCCAGACATCTTCACGTACTTGAACCCTAACACCTTAGACACTCAACGACTGTTCATAGTCAACAAAAAGATCACCGACATTGCTTTTTAAAATGAACTAAAAGCTCCTCCATCACCATTTTCTTTCTAATTTCTTTCTAATCTTATGCTGGGAAATTTTTAGATAAAGAGGTAAGTGCCATAATGTATGTATGTTCAAACGCAAGTTATCAGTTTTTACTTTATTTTGTTAAACATGATTTGATTCATAGTGATACTGTATTATTGCAAAAATAATCTGCAGAAGTGAACAAAATTGGAATTCTCTTGTGACTTTGGTATTTGCAAATTCATAAGGAAAGGGCAAATCAATATGCTTCCTTGTACTTCTAACAAGTTTCTGTTTCTACCATAGGTTATCCAGTGTGACAAACAAACATTTTAGATTTATTAGTACGTACAGTAAAAAAACAATGAGTCAGGCATGCACTTTAGCCCTGCATTTAGTCCTACTTTATAATTTCCTACAACGTCTTAGATCTTTCTCTCTTCAAGACATTAAGTCTCCCAGACATGAAATCAGATTGATTTTGTGAGCCACTGATTCATTCCTTTACATTTTGGGTTAAGCAGTTGTGCCAAATTATATTTTTTCTCAAATTCACAAGAAAAAGAAAGTTTAAAAAATGCTGTTCTCCTCTTACCTCTTGACTGGTTCGCAGTCTTTAAGACTTTAATGTGGTTTGAAGCTCTACTGAGTACTCAGAATGCTCTGTGCAGTAGATATCAATTTTATAAAAGACACATTTGCATTTCTTTTGCATAAACATCTTTATTAATCTTATTACAAAGTAAATATTTATCATGGATTGAATCAGTCAACCATTATCATATTATAATGATGTAGACAATGCTTTCCTTTTCACATGGTCCCTAAACATTAGGTTCTTTGCAATATGGGAACATATACTCCAAATTGTAGAATTATATAACACCTTCACTTCTGTAAGACTGGTGGTCATACTGTAGTGTGCCCACTGGGCAGATGGGGCTTCACTCTTCCTCATATAGGGCTCTTTCACCATGGACTACACTATGAATACACATTATTGAGGACATCTCACTTGAAACTTTATTGACCTGAAATTACTTAATGTGCTCTTAATTCCCAGTAGAGAAACCACAAGCAAATTTCTGTGAAGGAAAATAGTTAATTTATTCAACATACATATCTGAAACTATAAACAGAATCCTAGACAGAAGTACTATAAAATATACAACCCAGACTCTTGTAGCTTCAGTAGTTTTAAAATGATTTTTATTCTAGATGGTGCATTTCTTAGTTATTTACAGAGGCAGAAGACCCCTATTAGGTTGTCTGTTTTTAAAATATCTATTATCTATTAGGCATGCCCCTCCTACGAGTGCATAGCCATGCATCCTTGTCATCCTTATTCTTAATAAGACTTTAAAAACACTCAGTAAAAAATGAATACACTAATACACGATTCAAAAAATCAAGTTATTGTGTCATAAAGAAAATCAATTCATTCATAAACTTTAATCAAATCAAACAAGAGTGCTAAAACAAAGGCAAATTGTTAAATCTTAAACAAATTAAGCAATTCCAGTCATTTCAGTTCAGAATTTCAGTAACAATATCCATGTAATCTCACTTGTGAGCGCAGCTTCATTGTCAGAATGGTACAGAGAAAGTTTAAACATAACTAGTGCTAAAAGAAAATTTTCATCCATTTGTTATGTTTATTTTTTCAGTTATACTTTGTGTTTCCTTCTGTTCTTTTAAACATCTAATAAATTCTATCCACATTTCACATCTTTTGCATACTTGGGTTCTTTTTCAGTTTAGGGTGTATCTCAAAAGCACCTTTTACAATCATTTATAGATGAAGATAAACCTAACCAGGGACAAAGTAAGAGGACTGATCAAAATTTGGAGAAATCTCTAATATTCATGTAACAGATTTAATTGTTGCTACCAGTTAGAACATTAGAACATTAGAACAATCTAGACGAGAACAGGCCATTCAGCCCAACAAAGCTCACCAGTCCTATCCACTTATTTCCTCCAGGTAAACATCAAGTCGAGTTTTGAAAGTCCCTAACGTCTTACTGTCTACCACACTACATGGTAGCTTATTCCAAGTGTCTATCGTTCTTTGTGTAAAGAAAAACTTCCTAATGTTTGTGCGAAATTTACCCTTAACAAGTTTCCAACTGTGTCCCCGTGTTCTTGATGAGCTCATTTTAAAATGCAAGTCTCGATCCACTGTACTAATTCCCTTCATAATTTTAAACACTTCAATCATGTCACCTCTTAATCTTCTTTTGCTTAAACTGTAAAGGCTCAGCTCTTTTAATCTTTCCTCATAATTCAACCCCTGTAGACCTGGAATCAGCCTAGTCGCTCTTCTCTGGACCTTTTCTAGTGCTGCTATGTCCTTTTGTAGCCTGGAGACCAAAACTGCACACAGTACTCAAGATGAGGCCTCACCAGTGCATTATAAAGGTTGAGCATAACCTCCTTGGACTTGTACTCCACAGATCGTGCTATATAACCTAACATTCTGTTAGCCTTCTTAATGGCTTCTGAACACTGTTGGGAAGTTGATAGCTTGGAGTCCACTATGACTATCCTTCTCATAAGGTGTACTCTCGATTTTCCGCCCGCCCATTGTGTATTCAAACCTAATATTTTTACTTCCTATGTGTAATACTTTACATTTACTGACATTAAATTTCATCTGCCACAAATCTGCCCAAGACTGTATGCTATCCAAGTCCTTCTGTAATGATATAACAGATTCCAAATTATCTGCTAATCCACCTATCTTGGTATCATCTGCAAACTTAACCAGCTTGTTACTTATATTCCTATCTAAATCATTTATATATATTAAAAATAGCAGCGGCCCTAGCACTGACCCCTGTGGAACACCACTCATAACATCGGCTAGTTCTGATGAGGTTCCTCGCACCATCACCCTCTGCTTCCTGTGTTTGAGCCAATTCTGCACCCATCTAAAAACATCACCCTGAACTCCCAGTTATTCATATTTCTTCAATCATGACATTTATGTTAAACATATGTGCAATTGGTGGTGCTTGCAGATAGAACTGGTTGCAGCTGCCTGCTGTATTTAGCTGCCATTGTGTATATACAGTAAATGCAAAGAATAATTGGAAAAAAAACATGTTTTGTGTGGTCTCATATCACTGTACAGTGCAGGCTACAATGTACTCTGAAAAATACTAGATGGTAGATAACGGAGCTTTTCATTTTCTTTGCATGCAACAACTGCACATAGATAAGAGAATAGCTATAAAATTCAAATACAACTAAACACCCCTATTTGATATTTATCACTTTGCATAACAAATACAACATTTGGAAAATTCTGAACAGTAGATCCTTTTCTCTATTCATTCACCTCAATCTGCACTTCTTTTTCTTGACAGTTTCACCTAACAACATGGTGACATATTAATGTATTAGTTAAATGATAATAACTCTGGCTAGCTGCAGCTTGCTGGCCCTTCCTGGATGTTGCTATGGCTAATACCAAAGAACATGAAAGCACTGTGTTGCATTATTTTGTCTGTTTTGTTTAATTGCTAACTCAGTTTATGGTTTTGTAACTATAGACTGTTATTAACTTTTCTGTTAATAAAAACCAGAAGGAAACTCATATCCACTTAAACTATTTTATTCAGATGTTTAGTTTGCTAACTGTAGTCATCATTATGTCTAATGTTAATGACAAAAAGCTACTTTACTAGACAGGGTAATTTTACCAAAAACTCATTAGTTTTAGAAGATAAAAAGTAACTTTATTATGCATACTTTACATAACAAAGAAGTTACTTTTTCATTGGTTTCCCCAAACCCCTCTTAAAACACCTCTTTTTGAGCGAGTATAAAGTACTGCTTTTGAAACGCTAATCTTTGAAGTCTCCTACAGAAAAGGAGTCAACTGAACAGCAATAAGCTAATTCAGATGTTCAATTTTTCTCCGATTAGTCGATTAGTCACGATTATTTCATGCCTGACTGTGGTTGCACATCCTGTTCTGGGCTCTAGTGCATGTCTTACCTCATCTGCTCACGTCTGTCCACCTGTGAATGTCACCCTGATGTCTCTGCATTAACACGATTAAAATTAATAATAAACAAATTAAAATAACAACCAGTGAAACATATGAATTTGAAAATAATCAGATGTTTTTATATTAGTGTGACCATCACAATAAAAAATAAATATATTAAACAATACAAACTAAAGTGCACATAGTCTTTAAACAAAAAAAGTGCATTTACCTTAAACCAAAAATGGCCACTGATGTATCTTAAAGTCCAAAAGTTTAGATAAAGCTTCAATTCAAATAGAATAAAACAATAATGTACAGTTTATAAAAGATTCAGTTCATATATTCCTGATTGCAGTGCAGGAACGTGAGCATTTCCACATGCTCTGGTTTGACGCTGGCTCTCTTCTTTGAGACAATGTTCCCAGCTGCTGAGAAGAGACGCTCAGAGAGAATAGAGTTAGCAGGCATACACAAGAATGACTTTGCCAATGAGGCAAGAGTGGGATCCTTTGCCTCTTTTGCCTTCCACCAAGACAGAAGATTTTCTGTCTTCGAGATGGGCTGCTCTCCAAAGAACATCAACACCTGGCATGGGATCACAGATCAAAATTAGCCAGTTGGCTACATCTGAAATGTTTAATATTGACATGTTTAATATGCACTATTCTTATTTCAATAAATAAATCTTACTTCATTAGTGATCAGTTGCCCTGTGGCAAGCTGGTTGTTTTGAGTAATACTCCCATTCATGGACTGGAGGGCCAGAGCCTGTATTTTGTTCTGAACACTAAACCTCTCTTCTGGTTTCAGGAATTTCAACTTTTGAAAACATGGGTCTAGTGCAGTTGCAATGATCAGTTTGTTTGGATCATCATCTTTAAGGTGACCTCTCTTGACCAACGTGCAGTGATCTCCTCTGAAGCAGCTGCCTGGAAGACCTGCACAGCAGCTATATCATAGGCAGTGTGGTTAGATTTCAGAAGCACCTTAACCAGTGGAGGCAGAGCAGAGACAGTCACATAGCTTTCCCCACTCATGTAGACTGTAGCACATTCAAAGTCCTGGAGAGCTTTAGCCAGCTCCTCTAAAATGATCCACTGATCAGCTTTGTGGTCTAGGTGTTGTTTCCCTCTTTGTGTTACTGTTGGGTCAGAGTTATCATATAATAAGTGCTGTTCCACCTGGTAGAGACATCTTGGACAAATTTGTGCTCCTGGGTCCTCATCTGTTTCTGCTTGGTCTTCAGCTTGCTTGAAGCCAGTTCACTTCGTTTAAAGTGCTCTACAAGACACTTTGCTGCTCCAAGTGCTTTACTGATCTGAGGGTGTTTCAGTGCATTATTGATCACCAACTGCAAAGTGTGGCCTGCACAGCGGACGGACATCCACCCATGTTTTTCCTGCAAGATGTTAGCAGCCAGGACGACATTGAAGCCATTGTCATGAACAACTGCCACAATTTTGCTTAAAGGGATCTCAAACTTTTCCACAGCCTGCTCAATTCATGCGGCGATGTTTGTCCCAGTGTGTCATTCTTCTAATGGCATGGTTGTGAGGCTGAGGCTAATGAGCTTCCAATCATCACGTATAAAGTGGCAAGTGATACCAAGATAAGCCTCTGTGGCAACACTAGTCCAGGAATCAGCTGTCAGGGCAATCTTGTTCTTGGCTGATTTAAGAACAGTTTTCATCTGAGTAATAGCAGATTCATGCTTTCCCTCAATGAGCTTTGTAAAATGAGTTCTGGAGGGTAAGGTGTAGCCTGGATGAAATGTGTTGATCATCTGCTTGAAGCCCTGATCTTCAACCATAGATATAGATCCCATGTCATTGACAATCATGGTCAGGATGCTTTCTGTAAAAACTTCAGCCATTTGAGTAATGCAAGAACCTCTCTTCAGGATAAACTCGTCTACACACCTTTGCTTAGTACCACTGAAAAGAGCAACAGTTTGAATCATCACACTCTGAAGGAAAAGTGTTATATTATATATTATGCCAAAATAAAAAATAACGGACTAAAATATGTAACAAGCTAATTACTGATGTGCTCCAAAACACAAGTTACCTAACATTAGTTAGTGATGGCTTACTATTTATATGAACTCAAATATTATATGAAAAAGAAGAAAAAAAAACTAGGACAGCTCAGCTACTCCTATTCACTCGTTAACTATAGCTCCAAACACATTAGCAAACATAACTGAAATTATATTCACTTAACCCTTAAACTGCTGGAACCAGCTATATCGGTTCCCAAAAGCAATTTGCCAGCATGCCGGAGCCGAGTATATTTGGAAGACTACATTCGTTGAACGACAAGTATATGCGGCGACATACATTCGGTGACGTACATTCATTGAACTCCACAACTGGCTAAAGTTGTTTCCCAGTGCAATTTGCCAGCACACTACAGCCGAGTATATTCGGCGACGTACATTCATTGAACCCTGCAACCAGCTATATTTGCTTCACAGAGCAATTTGCCAGCATGCCAGAGCTGATCAGTCAGTGCCGTATATTCGTTGAGCAGCCAGCTCATGACCACTGCCGGCCCAGGCAGAACTGCATCACCACTGTCTCTGGGATTCAGCCGCTGCAATCATCAGTGTTTACATCTATGTGTTTGCGTGCAGCCAGTTCATGCACAGTTGGCTTGATGATTTACTGAATTTCATCAATGGCGTCAGTTGCACCTTGTACATATAATAATAGATTGTTGCAGTTGTTTTTTTTTTTTATAGTTTTTACAGTTCATTTGTAGTGTGTAAAATGATCAGTCTTGCAGTAATTGTGATGCTCTTTGCATGAAAAAAAATATGTGTTCCATTAAAATTTCACATTTTCTTTGTGAATTGTGACGTTTACTTAAAAAGTGCAGCAAACAATTATTTGGTGTCCAGGGGTGCACTAACCCCCAAGTATATCGTGGTTTAAGGGTTAACTATCATTGTTGAAACTTTGATATACACATTATAGTACAAACATAAACACTAACACGTGACACCAGGTTTACTCACTGAAACTTACCTCTCAAGAGACAGCAGCATCACAGCTCCAGGATGCTTGCGTTTCAGATGTTCATGCATCGTGGTGGTGCTGCCGTAAAAAGAAAGCTCCGCTTTGCAAAATCTGCATTCAACTTTTTTTCTGTTTCTGTGACGTGCTTCCACACTTTAGAAAGTTTCTGTCCCCTTCCCCCACCTCTATCTGACTAGCCATTGCAACCACGTTTATTTTCCTCTACATTCTTCTTCTCCTCAGACTTTCTTCTTTGTTGGTAGGACTTTGTGCAGTTTTGACAAACAATAACAAACGATACTGCTCCCAGACGTTCATGTAGTGGATTGAAGTTATAAAAACCAATGTGGTTCTTTGTGACCGGTGCCTCTATTAAAGGATCTGTTTATGACGCGTCGACGATAAAAATTCCATGGCGACGAATTTTTGTAGTCGATGTCGATTACGTCGACTAATCGTTGCAGCCCACACTTAGCCCCCTCACAGTGGCTCCAAAAGGCAAAAAACAAAATAAAACCAACACAATTAAATTAATTAAACAATGACAATTTACAATAAAAAGTGAGAGCATGAAATTAACAAATTAAAGGCGGTGCATTTTAAACTGTATATAACATCTTAGCCAAGTGTCCAAATGTTTGTTATAAGTTTATAGGAAAGTGAGAAGGTTCTCAGCTTTCGAGTTTCAGCACTCCTGGTCATAGAATTGGGGTTGGCGTGGAAGGCACGGAATTAAGGCCAAACCCCCCATGGAGGATATGAATATATACAAAACTAGAAAACAAATGTAAACATTGGGGTCTTTGCACAATATAAATTTCTGAAGCAGCCCCCTCGTGGTGACGGCACTGCTTTTCAGTGAGTTTTTTTAACGCTCACGATTTTGCTATGGAATCACTGAATTAGATTAACAACTGAGTGTGGAGAATGTTACAACCTTATAATGGAGGAATATTTAGGACAAAAATAAATAAGCAAAATAAATAAAAAAACTATGAAATATGACAATAAATACCTAATAACATTGAGCTTGCATAGGAGCTTGCATGTTTCCCCTGTGTCTGTGGGGATTTCCTCCCACAGTCCAAGGACATGCAGGTTAGGTTTATTGGCGTCACTAGCCTGTGTGTGTGTGTGTTCACCCTGCAATGGACTGGCACCCTATACTGGCTCTGGCAGACCCTGCTCAGAACTAAGCAGGTTTGAAAATGACTGTCTGACATAATGGAATGAGGAACAAAAGGCATATTTTGTGACACATTTAATTATTTATACATGCATTTCATGTTGTTATTATTTATTTAGTGACACATTTCACAATACTTTTACTTATTTTCATTTTTTTATTTATTTGCATATTTATCCATTCATCCATCCAATTTCTAAACCCCCTTTATCTGTGCCAATTAAATATCACACAAATCCCATTTTTCAGATTACAGTGTGGCAACTTTGCCAGTCAATATGACCCATGTAACCATGTTGGGCTGAGAAAAACTCAATTGAAATTTTAAAAAGGCATCCATTTTGTCACAAAGGTATCAAATTTAGAAAGGTCCAATGCTATTTAACCCTTTGCAATGGCAACTGAGCATTACAGTGAAACCTGTTCATTGAATATGACACATTTGCCAGCCAATTTCACCCATTAACTCATGTTGGGCCATGCAAATATCAACAGCAAAATAAAAAGGAATCTGTCTTGTCACAATGCTGTGAAAATAAGGGAGGCAGAATGCTGCACAACCCTCTACAGTGCCCCTTAATCATCAAAATTAATCATATTTATTACAAATGGGAATTAGACTGTTGTGGGGTACGAAATCTGTACATTTTGGTTTATATTTTCATTATATTTTGTTCAAGACAAAACAACAGATGAACTAAATTCAGGGCTCATCAAAGCATGTCTTCTTCCCAGTTGTACCTCACTGTTGAAACAGCTGTTCAAGCAAAAGAGGAAGACATGACAATGCATCTGGCTATCAATTACTTCATAACCTGAGAAAGGATGGACATCTGGGGCAATAAGTAGCTAAAATAGTTTACAGCCTGGGAAAGGAGGACCTGCCAATAGGTATTAAGCAACATCAAAAAAGTTTGGGACAGCCAGCCAATCAGAATATCTAACAATCACATCTTGCAAAACCCCTCAGTAGAATTTTAAAAATAAATATGCCTCATCTGAAGTGCGACATAGGAGGGAGGAAGCAGAAGGGACAAAGCCATCAGGAGAAGGGAACAGAGCGACGTCAGAAGAGGGTGCCGGCAACATGCAGCCGTTTCCATCTGATCATCAGAAAAGCATCTCACGAACAACTATGAATGCTAGATCACAAGCCGCCTGCGACATTCATCGTTGTCATCTTTACTTTTATATAAATTATATATATCCAGACTTTACTATTAGTCCTATTTTCTATTATTCTTTGTTCCACTGGTATTATTATTCCTGTAATAAATATCATGCTGCTTTTAACTTTCTATGCTTTGTCTTAATGTCTAGAGTGATTGAAGTAATAAGGTAGATTTCTTTGAGCACGGAGATTTGCCATTACCTCTATGCTGCTAGGTTTATTAAGGGATGAGGGTGAGGCACCACCCAATAGTAGGGAACAGTAAGTAAAGTAAGGCATTCTTGGCTAATAAATGGCCTATAGTCAAGGATGCTGAGCCTTTGTATGTTTAAATGTATTCTTGGAAGTAATATTTAGGTCTGAGATATCTTTAAAATATCATATGCTGTTCGTGCCGATAATAAGTAAGTCTCTTGATGTGCTGAGAGAGTAACAGGTTGTGTTATTCCTAAGGCACTTGTGTGGTTTAAAGTGCTAGAAGTTAACCAGCTGTGTATGTTGTCATTCATGGGGCACTGTTGTGTTTAGAGTCTGTATGTATGCAAGTCTCATGAAGTCCTAGGAGAGTGACAAGTTGTGCTTTTCATAAGGCACTTGTGTGGTTTAAAGTGATAGAGATTAACCAGCTGTGTTTGTCAATCATAGGGCACTGTTGAATTTCTGTGTGTATGCGTATAGCTATGTATGCGTGTGTTAATCTTAAGGTGCAACAGTAGACCAACCCGGTAATGAATCTGATAAGTACACTTACCCCTAGGTAAAGGGTAAGTAGAGGGAAATACCACGATAATACAGGAACAAATTTGCCAGTCAATTTGAGCCAAGTACTCACATTGTTCTGTGCAAAACTCAACTGTAATTTAACAAAGGCATCTGCATTTTCTCAAAACTGTGACAAATAGGGTGGTCCAATGCCATTTAACTTTTTACAGTGCCCATTTAACATCACAGTTAATTTCCTTCATTGCCAAGTTTTCCAGTCAGTCTGATCCATGTAACCACAGTGGGACAGCAAAACTCAACTGCACTTTAACAAAGGTATTCACATTCCTCTGAAAATTAGGGTGTGTCAACAGCACCCAGCCCTTTGTGATGCTAGTCAAACATCATAGTGAAATCTGTTTATTGGATATATGGGAATATGACAAATTTGCCAGTCCATTTGACCCACATACTCAAAGTTCAACTGCAATTTAACAAAGGCATCTGCCTTTTCTCAAAATTAGTGTAGCCCAATGCCATCTAACCCTCTGCACTGCTCATTAAATGTCCAACTCCATTCAATAGATATGGTAAAGTGCCAACTTTGCCTGTCAAGTTGACACATGCACCCAACTCACATATAACAAAGGTATCTGTCTTGTCACAAAGCCGTGAAAATGAGGGCTGCCCAACATCATCTAACACTTGACTGTGCCCATTAAACATCAGAATACATCTTACTCATTAGATATTACAGTGTGCCAAGTCTGTCATTGAACTAGGCAAAGCGGAACTTCCTTTTAACAAAAGCCTCTGTCTTGTCATAAAACTTTCAAATTGAAGTGGGTCCAACTTGATGTAAGTCTCTTGTATCTGATCAGGTAGAAAATATGGGGCACATTTTTGTGACGCACTTTAATATCTTTTTATGCTGCAGAATATTTTGACTGGCTGTTAACATTGAATAAGTAACTGCTTTGCACAAGTTGTGCGAATAATAAAGTGGCTGGAAGCAAA
This sequence comes from Polypterus senegalus, assembly GCF_016835505.1. Lineage (NCBI taxonomy): Eukaryota > Metazoa > Chordata > Cladistia > Polypteriformes > Polypteridae > Polypterus > Polypterus senegalus. The sequence continues at coordinate 62,620,073 of NC_053164.1, read as the reverse complement.
TATCTTTGGGCTCACGTGATACAGTCTCGTTCTCCCCATATCTCTGTGGACGTTATGCCAGACCTCCCGAAGACTCGCATGCAAAGCAAATAGAGGGTCCAATGGTGCACCCCCATGATGGATTAGCGTCACAGCCTGGGCTGATTGCCCACAGATGTTCACTAAATTCTGCTAGAGAAAACTCCAGTCCCCGAGACATCCAGTTAGATAACAAACATCTGAACATCAAACAATTGAACCGACGACCAAAGCTTTATCCCATATGTATGGAGTAACATTGCTTATTCCTCGTTGCTGGATTCTATGCATTGTACTTCTGAATAAACATTCATTGGCCGTCAGCTCTTGTGCACACAGACCCCACCCCTATGACTAACTAAAGGCAAGGAAATATGAGCAATAAGGAATGTGTTCAAAATGGGTGTTTTGTACTTCACAGACAAAAGAGAAGCTTGTCTTTCTGATTTCTCTTTTCTTTTTTTTTATCACAGTTATTTAAAACTGTTTCACTACGTACTCCAAAAGAGAAACTTTCTCATATTTCCTCAAACATTTCTTTCAAGATATGAAATTGCTTTATGTATATTATGGAAATATTTTGATTATTATGACATAGCTTACTTTACTACAAAACATTTTACAGTTGGTTAAATTATTGGAGTGAGGTTTCAGCTTATTTTTTCACTACAGCACCATCTGCTGGAGGATTGTGGTGGCAACTGCCCTCAAAAACAGAGCTACTACTGCATGTGTATTCATTTTAATCCTACAGGTTATGGAGTAAGATCACTTTCAAAAATAACTCGTAACAATTTAAGTCAAATTTACATTTCACGCATTTTAATTATGCTTGCTCTTCTGAAAAATAAGACTTCAATTCTCAACCCCACCTCTACAACTCAAGACAAAATCAAACCAGTAGGAGGAAGAAGCAGAATGTTTCTTGAAACATTGAAAAAGTCAACTTTTACAAAGACACATTTATTATTATTCCTTTGGTTATGTTGTTTGACTCCTGAAAATTGTACCTTGTCTGTTAATGCTTTTGTGTTTGATTAAAAAGTTACCTGGAAATTCTGATAATTAGTTTAAGCAGAAAATGTAATAAACTCTGTGGTACTGTAAGTCTAATGTATTGCTTGGCTATGCAAGTTTTTGTTGACAGGAGATATGAACCATTTTACATTAAATGTATGATGCAGAACTGCTACCATGATGCAAGAATGGTTTCATAAGATGTTTCTAAAGTGCATTAAGTATGCCACTCTGTTGGCTTCCATTTAGGATGTCAGAAGCTTGAGCTAAAGCATTAAAGAGTAAACTTTATTAAACTTGCTTTTCTGCCTGCATGTTTTCTCTGTTTGTACCACTGAGTGCTGAGAACCAAGCTCACTTCTTATCTAGATCATACCTGGTGAAGTCTGAAGGAACTCATGTCAGTAAGGAGGTCGACTGTAGTCCTAGGTCCACGTTCATTGCAACTGTGAACTGTATATCCCCAAAGGTTGGGAATTGGAATAGGCAAGCTAAAGTAGTGACAGAGAACTGAAATGCTACACTGTGGGGTCCACATTAAAAATAATCTGGTTCTTTGCATTTGTAGGGGGGGATTCATGTTTTAAGGAGAGGTGTCCTCAAAAGCCATTCCCTGATTAAACAGTTCCAAGACAGGCTAATAGATTTAAGTCATGCACTATGACAGCTTATGCATCTCTTTCAATTCAACACACACTATTCACTGGCTCCTTTTATGGCTAACTTCTCAGAATGGCTGTGGGCATTCTTATAGCCCTCAAACACCTTTACAGCATATCTCTCTCCCCAATGTCCATGTAGACTCACCAGAATTTTCATGGCAAAAACAATACTGCTGTACGTCAAACATAATATAACAGAATGCACGGCACATATTATTGAATAAAATAGCTTTTTTGCAAATTTGTAACTTTACATTTTTTAAACGAACCCCTTTATTACATCAACATAACTAATAGACTCATTGTTCAGCATTTGCTCTTTTTCCTCTGTAACACCTTTCATTAAACTACCACCTTTTAACATATTTTCTCCATAAATGTTCAGGTTTATTTACATGTCCTTGTTTGCAAATAGAGGTAAATATTGTACTGATATGGTGCCATGAGAGCATGGGTCTAAACACTGTATTTAGTTAAAATACAGAAAATCAGCATTTGACATCAGTTTTAAGATAACTAAAACAGTGTTATCTGGTAGTTTGAAATTTTACATATTTTAGTGTTACCTGATGAACAGAGCAAATGAGGTCTTTGCCAGATATCTGGCAACCCAACAATGAGGCTTTGTTAAAAATCTCCTACCTTTAAAATCTAACCTAAAATATAATTAATTCAGCATGTGCTTAGACTCTGGAACTCAAACCACATAAGACTGTTCAGGAAGAAAACTCATGTTCACAAAATACAGCACTGGACACTGCTGGACACTAGCACCTCTGGAACAGGACACTTGTACAATATTCTTGGCCAAAGTGTGACTAGATGAAAAGACTCAGACACAAAGTTATCTAAGGTTTACAACATCATTTTAAGGCTGTTGTAAACAACCAAGTTCTAAAAATTCTGCTCTATACAAATTAAAGAGGTGCTATGAAAGCAGTAATTTAAATCAAATATTAGATGTACTGTTTGTATATCACACAAACTAGAATAATGTATGTAATGGACTACATTTTATGGACAAAAACCTAAAACTGTTGCACACTGACCTAACTTCTAAACATAATCGAGAAAAATTCTGAATGGGACTCTGGTCTATTGAAAGGTAAAACAAAACATTTACAAATCATGTAAGTCTCTGGAAATAGCACCAAATCCCTGGAGATTGAATTTTAAAGTTGCTAAATAGCCTTAACAGAAAAGCCTCTCTCCCATTTGCTGTGTTACCCTTCAAATTATAATCAGTGTTAGTTAAACTGGTTATAGAAGATCAGAATAGCAAAAAATAACAGTGATAGATGCCAGATCATAAAAACGCAATAATCAGTTGGATCATTTTGACTTTAGCATAAAGTATAAACAATGCCCAAGTGATGTACCAAGTTATGCCAGCTGATTAGAATTGGATTAATGTATGCCACTTAAGCAGTGAAAATGGATCTGAGAAGGTTCTTACTTCCAACACGAAGAAAGAGTATAAAAGACAAAAAAGAAAAGGAGAGGAAAGAAGGTCACTAGGACCAAGACAGAATACATGTGTGTAAATTAAAGAGAGGATAGAGGAATGGTGAGGATGCAGGAAGTAGAGCTGGCAAATGTGGATGAGTTTAAATACTTGGGATCAACAATTCAGAGTAACGGGGAGTGTGGAAGAGAGGTGAAAAAGAGAGTGCAGGCAGGGTGGAATGGGTGGAGAAGAGTGTCAGGAGTGATTTGTGACAGATGGTTACCAGCAAGAGTGAAAACGAAGGTCTATGGGACAGTAGCGAGACCAGCTGTTATATGGGTTGGAGATGGTGGCACTGACAAAAAGACAGGAGACAGAACTGGAGGTGGCACAGTTAAAACTGTTAAGATTTGCATTGGGTGTGATGTGGATGTAGAAGATTAGGAACAAGTAGATTAAAGGGTCAGCTCAGGTTTTGAGACAAAGCCAGAGAGGCGAGATTGTGTTGGTTTGGACATATGCAGAGGAGACATGCTGGGTATATTGGTGAAAGGTTACTAGAGATGGAGCTGCCAGGCAAGAGGAAAAGAGGAAGGCCTAAGAGGAGGGTTATGGATGTGATGAGAAGGGAACATGCAGGTGGTGGGAATGACAGAGCAAGATGCAGAGGACAGGAAGATATGGAAATCGATGATCCTCTGTGGTGACCCCTAAAGGGAGCAGCTGAAAGATGAAGAAGATTAAGTATACTTGTCCAGATTAAATCGCAGGTCATAGGATGAGTTTTAATTTAAATCAGTCTTTCAATAACTAAATGACACTTTCTGCTTTACTGTAATAATTCTTGGAACTTATTCTACTACAAAGTATTATTACTTTTTGAGCTAGATAGATAGATAGATAGACAGATAGATAGATACTTTATTAATCCCGAGGGGAAATTCACATACTCCAGCAGCAGCATACTGATAAAAAACAATATTAAATTAAAGAGATGCTCGACATTTTTCATTTCAAGAAAAGTCCGGATTTCGCTCATGAATGTTTTTATCGTACTCCCCATCTGTGAATGGCTTTCTGTTTCTCACAATTGCTAAAGCACCAGCAAAGCTAGCTGAATTCCAGTCACCTTGTTGGGTCCAAACACGGAGTTGCTGCTGACTGGCTTGCACTCTGCACAGTAGCTCTTGACATGCTTTTTTCCTGCTGTCCCCCGCAGGATATTTCAATGCAAATGTAGTATGATGTGTGTCGAAGTGCAGCTTTATATTTGACCGTTTCATCGATGCAATTTTATCATTGCATATTAGACACACTGCAGAACCTGCTGTCTTCACAAAGGCGAATTCCTCTGTCCATTCCTGCTGAAAAGTACGATACTCATCATTATTTTTTTTTTTTTAGCCATCTTCTTTGATAAAAGGGTTTCTGCAATTAGCTAACTGACTACTTGATTAAAAGGAGGGAAGTTTACTTCCTGACCTCACAATGACCCGTGTACGTTACGCATTATCCAATAAAAATTTGGTGTTGTCCTGGAGGACAGCTGTGATTGGCTCCAGCCACCCGCAACCATGAACATGAGCAGTAGGAAATGAAGGGATTGAAATACATGAGAATGTTTTATATTTTTAACGTTATTATTTTTTTATTAAAGATTTGTCTGCGAGCCAGATGCAGTCATCAAAAGAGCCTCATCTGGCTCGCGAGCCATAGGTTCCCGACCCCTGGTATAGACGAATCACTTGAAGTGTTTTTGCTCCTGTACAGGGGCAAAAGTACCAAAGTGTTTGGGGAATTGTTTGCAAAGTTGATTGTTACTTACTTGTACTTGTTTTTTATTATTTGTATTCAAAACCAGCGTTGGCAAGGCAAGGCAGTAAATGGTACCTGAAACCAACAAGTCTGTAAATAAATAACTGGCATCATAGTGATAAATACTTAAAACTAGCAGCAATTGCTTTGTGGAAGGAAATTAAGGCATATAAAGAATAATTGGATAGAGCACCATATACTGTTGCACTCATACAGTTAAGCGTTAAAGCTAGTAGAAGAAGGACACATATATTCATAAGTAAAACATTGTTTTGGTATACGTAGGCGGCTGAGTTCAAAGCGGTTAAGAGAGGGGAACAGTGGTATATAGGAATTTATCAAGGAAAGTAAGATAAGTAAAAATAAATAGCTTGCCTTAATGCTAGACATATCAAAAATAAAGCAAGGGAGTTGAATGTAGCTGAGCATAATTATGATGTTATAGCAATAATTCAAAGATGAGAATTAGTATAAAATAGAGGGGTACACATTTTGTAGTATGGATAGAAAGAACAGAAAAGGAAGAGGGGTTGCTGTTTATGTCAAACAGAATTTAAATGCAAATCTTCTTCAGTTGAACGAAGAGCCCCATCTTAGTGAGGACGTCTGGATTTGTCAGTAAAGCATTAGAAAAAGAGGCCTTATTTTAGGAGTGTGTTATAGATCCCCCAGTGTAGACAGTAACTTCAATGCACATTTTTTAGTAATATTAAAAAGGCAGGTTTATAGGGAGCTATTGTAGCCATGGGCAACTTTAATTACCTGAATGTTAACTGGGCTAACTTTGCAAATAGAGGAATATAAGAGCAAGAGGCTTTAAGATGTAATTACTGACTGCTTTTTTAACACATTATGTTTAAGCACAAACATTGGGGGAAGGCCGTTTAGATTTAGTATTTTGTATTAATGAGGATAGAATTGTGGTTGTAGAGGTGAATAAACCACTAGAGTCAAGTGACTTTAATGTAATACAATTCTCAGTGTTTTGGAAGAGCACAAATGCAAAGACCATAACTATTTAACTGTAATACAGGTCAGGTACATCCCAAAATTTGGAATTAGTAGGAAATTACAAAAATGTCTGCAGTAGGTTAATAAGGAAAAAGAAGCTGCAAAAGAAAAAAAATGCATATAAGACTAATAACTCCAATGCAAATCGTATATCGTATGAGTGCATGAAGACAACCATTAAGAAGGATACTAGGCAAGCTAAAAGGCATTTGGAGAGAAATATAGCAGATAAGGTAAAAAGATAACCCAAAGTATTTTAGTAGTAAAAGAAAAGTCAAGAAAGAGGTGAGATATATCAGGAATAGTAAAGGAGAATAAAAAAAAAAATGCAGATAGTGAAATAGCAGATGCTCTAAGGTTGCATTTTTCTGAGGTCAGCACATGAGAGGAAGTGGATAACCTCCCAGTGGTAAAAAGGACTACTAAGGAGGTATTGAGTGATCTGGAAATTGTAGATGGAGAAGTACTGCTTAGATAAATAGGCTAAAATCAAAAAGATCACTAGGATCAGATAATATTTATCCTTGAATTCTTAAGGAGATTAGTGATTCACTGCACTCTAGGGAAGTTCCGAAGGAATGGAAAATGGCAAATATTATCTGTTTATATAAAAAGGGTGAACATCCCAGGTATATAAATGGAAGGATTTATTAAGGAAAAAATTGAGTAACAAATGGAAAGAACATGTTTTACTGTACAGTCAGCATGTGTTCAGACATGCTGGAATTCTATGAGGAAACAACAAAAGGATATGATCAGAGTGATGCATATGATATTACTGTCACCAAAAATGGGAATTCAGAGCACTGTTTGTAGATGGGTGCAGAATTGCCTCAGACACAGGAAGAAGAGGACTATGGTGTGAAGAACCTTAACAGAATTGGATGATGGTAAGAGTGGTGTCCCACAAGGGTCAGTGATAGATCTGTTGCATTTTTAATATGTACTGTGTAAATGATTTGGATATGGATATAGATAAAAAGCTGAGTTTGCAGATGGTAACAAGCTAGGTGGACTAACAGATAATCTGGAATCCATTGAATCATGGCATAGAGACTTGGGCAGCATACAGGCTTGGGCAGGTTTGTGGCACATAAAATTTAATGTAAGTATAGGTAAAGTAATGCATGCAGGAAGTAAACTTGTGTGGGGTACAGCCCGGACACAGACAGGAAGACATGATGGTTTCGCCACACACACATTTATTCACAATAATAACTACAATAGTGTGCACAAAACCCAGTGCCGCAGCACCAATCACTCCTTAAGTCCAGGCCTCACAGTCCAATGCCTTTCACTTCTCTGGTCTGCCTCCACTCCTCTCCTCTGTCCTCTTCCACCTGACTCCAGCCATTGAATGGAAGGAGGCGGCCCCTTTTATGCAAGCCCGGATGGGCTCCAGGTGCTTCCTGACACTCCTCCGTGGACACTCCCCTGTGTGGCGGAAGTGCCGGCTGGTGTCCCCAGTCTTCTTCCCTCCAGCACTTCTGTGTGTGGCGGAAGTTCTGAGGTCCAGGGCTCCAAAGGCATAGGGGCGCCCCCTGGCGGTGACCAAGGGCCCCTACAGGGCGGAGCTTCAAAGCTCTGTACTCGTGGCCCCCAAAGGTACCAGGGCGGTTGCCCCTCATGGTCTGGGAAAGGCGTAAGCTGTCCTCCAGGGCATCCCGGCCGGGTCACCACCCCAGCCATCTGCGACACATGTTAAATTTGAATACAGAGTGAGTGGTCTGAAAATCAAAAGTACACCTTATGAAAAGGATTTATTAATCATAGTGGACTCCTCAATGTCAACTTCCAGACAGTGTTCTGAAGCCAAAAAAATGTAACAAAAAATTAAAAAATGGAGACGCTGTTGCAGTAACGTAGAGGATTTCTGTTGTCATTATGACTCCTGCACAGCCAAGAAGGGCCCCCTGGACAATCAATACAGCTACTACAGCAATATACTATGGAACAAGTAGGGATAAATGTATTGGGTCCATTCCCAAAATCTAGCTGAGGAAACTAGTTTGTGGCCATAGGCTGTTTCACCAAGTGGCCAGAGGCCTATGATTTGCCGAATCAAGAGGCAGAGACCATGAAGAGGTGTTAATTGAGGGCATCTTTAGTTGTTTCAGCACTCCAGCCGAACTTCATTCAGATCAGGGGCACAATTATGAAAGCAAAATATTTAATGTGTGCTCTGGTAGGAAATAAAGAAAATAAGAAAACCTACACCATACCCTTGTATCCACAAAGCGATGGGTTGGCAGAGTGATTTATTCACACCCTTACTGTGCACCTGGCTCTTGTCACCAATAAAGATCAGTGTGACTGGGACCAACATTTACCTTTGATTTTATTGGTGTATCTTTCCACTGTGCAGGAGTCCACAGGTTGTGCACTTGTATTGTAAATCCTAGGACATGAATTAAAAATGCCCGCTGAGATGGTGCTGGGTGTTCCCCCTATTAATGTATCAACACCCCTGGTCCCAAGTATGCCAGACAGCTGCAGGATAGGTTGGAAGTCGAACACAATTTTGCTTATGAGAGTTTGCAAGAAGCTGGTCTGACACAGAAGAGTCATTATCATATCTCAGTGTGGGGGCAGCCTTTTGAGATTGGGATCCTGTGTGGGTTTATAGCCCTAAAAGAAGGAAAGACAAATCCAGCAAAACTAAACAGTTCATGAGGAGGCCTTTGTGAGTTTTTGGAGAGAACTGGCAAGGTGGTGTACTGGGTTCAATTACCTCACCCTGGGAAAAAGATTTTTCTTCATCAGGACCATTTTGCTCTGTACAGGGGTGGGATGCTTCAGTTTGCCAAACCAATGAGGAGGCATCTACAGGGTGGTCCAGATCTAATTATGCAACTGTTCGACTGACAACCATCTCCCCGCCATTTTGTAATGCAGGGCAGGTGCTGCCATCTATTGGCAACAAAAAAAATTTTAAGTGAAATCTCTATGTGCAGGGCAGGTGCTGTGAATTCTCTATGTAGTAAACTTAATTATAGTTATAGCGTAATGAAAATTGCATAATTAGATCTGGACCACCCTATATGGGATCTCTGACATCTCATTCCAGTGTCCTCAGACTCCCAATAATCTTCTGGCTGTTGCAGAGTTCAGATCCTTTTCCCCATCTGTTTCATCTCCTAGAAGATCAACATGGTGAACCCACCTGCCCAGCCGCTGTGAAGATTTTGTATTGCCTTGGGCACAAGGAGCTGGGTGGGGAGCAGTGCGGCAGTCAGTTGGCTGCTGAGGCAGGTAGACGGGTCCAGGGACAAAATTGAGAATGGTGAGACATTCAAGCTAAGCACTCTTCGGGGAATCTTTAGGAAGATGAAGAAAGGTGGTGAAGTCTAAGTGCAGTGGGAGTAAAACAGGAGCTGGCACAAGGAAATGTGAAGAACGATGAGATTGGTTAAGACGTTAAGGTGTTTATCAGAAGTTTCCTGTGCCCAAAAAACAACAGGAAGGTTTAGGTTGTATCTGGAATGTTGTTTTGTTGACTTGAAATAAAATACACAGTTCAGGTTTCCTCAAGTTGTGTGAGTGTGTTGTTACTGCCGTTCCATTGGACATTACAATATATATACTAAAGTTCTTTTTTATGCCATTTTGTTATTTCATTTATGGCTCAAACAGTATTCCATATCATACACGTGCTCATAGTGCTACAAGTTTTTGGAAGGTTTGCGCTGTATTCTACAAGCCTGGGAAGAAAAGGCCTAATAATATGGTAATTTAAAACCAGTTTGCTACATTTGCAAGCATTGACCTTATAATAAAAGATAAAAAGGCATTTGTTGGTTTGCTCCATGGGTGTACACATGGAGAGGTTATGTGTTGTGGGGCTTGTAGTGGACAGGGTGGCACATGTTTCAATTCAAAGGTCAGCCTAGAGGAGACGTGTATTTGCTATCCATCGTGCTTCTTCCCGGTGTTCCTCTGGTGCAACTGTGGTGCTTGAAAGCTGCGGAGCTGCAAAGTAAGTAACTGGCATATAATGGATGAAAGTAGCGGGTATACAAGACAGATGTGTTGCACAGTGCTGCAGAATGTCAGCAACTTAGGCACGCGTGTGGTGGAATCAGCAGATATTGTTTAGGCTAAGTATGTGACCAAGGAGAGAGAGGGGTGTTAGACTCGGGTCACGTGATGGTTGACTGGGATAAAAGCTGATCTTTTCACCAGCCAAGGAGTTAGTTCAGTTCAGACCAGGAAAAGGTCAATATGTGAAAAATTAAGGTGGCTGCAGAGTGGTTTACAGGCAGGAGAACAGACAATTATTCCGATTTGCCTGGGCAAGCCAGCTTTTTTTTTTTTTGGATAGAGAGAAAGAAAGTAGTCTGAGCATTATTTTTACTTAAGTGCTGATTCTTCTGAGCTTGTTAAAAAGTGAATTGTTTTTTTTTCCTTTGGAAGATTTTTTCAAGGTGTGTGTCATGTGGTGAATGTAATTTTTTTTTACATTTTTTGTTTTTCATCTTAATTAATTTTTGCAGTTTGTGCGTTTTTTCATATTTTCTCTATGGAACATTTTTTTTTATATAAATACACCTTTTTACTTGTCATGTCAGCTGTGTCGGTGTCCTTTATTGTCCCACTGACTCTTGGTCCTGATACTTCATGTCCCCGAGTTCCTGCTAAAGCCTAAGATAGGGACACTGGGGTATGACAATCGCAGAGGGAGCACAATCGTGGGAAGGATAACTGGACATCCTGACTGTAATATCTAATGGAGAACAGCCTGAGAGTAGCTCTGTCAAGAGCATAACCCATAACAGCAGGGAAGTGCAACTAGGGAATGTTAAGCTTTGCAAGGTTAAGAAGGAGGGTTTGTGATTAATAAATAAATACGCTCTTTGTTGGGATCAATTACTATTTGATGTTTACCTCAGTCTTTCCATCACAGTGTTCATTACAATAATAATAATGCAACATTTTGAGACTCTGTAGTTATTGATGACTTATTTCTGTTCAAATAGTATATAGTATAGTGTTATTCCACCCTAGGTGTGGGGCTAGAAGGACATGATTGGCACTTCTTTATTAATAGGCTTGTGGATGTCTGTAATCAGAAGACAGCGGCAAGAAGGACAAGAAACCTTTCATGTTGAACTCACTGAGATGTACGATTCACCTGATGTGATTTGGTCTGTTGATGACACTGGTAGCATTTCGTCACTTTCCTCTTACACTTGTAATTTAAACACATACTGTATGACATCTCCAGTAGTTTGACAATGGCTTGTTGTTTCAATTCCTTGATATGTTTTTGAACACTGCTTAGATATTTTTCATTTTCTTATCAAGATGGAACTTTGTGTTGCCTTATCACACCCACCCTTTTGTTCCCACTTTTGTTACACAACATGACACAACAGTTTCTCACTGTTTTGGTTAGCCTAACAATGTACTAAATATTTATTTCTATTTACAAACCATAAATACAAAGGGTTGTGACATCCCCTCTGCCAGTGCTTGTAAAATGTTTGTTTTTTTCATAATATTTCAAATGCAAACCTAAATGTTATATTAAAAATACCAATTCAAACATTTTAACCTAACAACTTTCTTCCAATTACATTTGTGTTTACCAGCAAAAGCAAACATCATGTTAATATGTATAAATTTAATGTTGTCATATGTAACCTGCTGCTGGTTTTGCATTGTGTTTAACGTAACCCTGAACCTTAAAGTGATGGACATAGAGGCATAAATCCAAGTTTTAAATAGGCAGGTAAAGCTGAATTTGGTATCATCCTGACCAAAAAATTCTATACTTCTGTATTCTATTGCTGTGTAAGAAGTGCCAGTAGAAGAAGTGGTAAACTGATGGTTACCAGATTAAAGTGTCAATGCACAGGATTTTTTTTTTATAGCTCTTTACTCCATCTTGTGGATGGAAAAGATATTGCAAGAGCTGCTGAAACAAGAAAAAAGTGATTGAGGAGTTGCTGAGGTGATTTATAATTATTAAATTCTTCTTTAGTAGCTTTGTTCATACAGCATACAGATCCGTCACTTTGCATTAGATTTTTACTGTAAGATTTTAAAACATTTCATTGGAGTCTCCCTTTTGTTAATTTCAACAAATAAACATAGAAAATTTTCTTTACATATACTGTGTTTGAAAATTGTCAGCAGAGACACACAATGTAATATTTTCAGTTTTAAATGGTATGAATTGTACATTTCATATTTGTGCCATTTATAGAATATGAGGAGTATATGAAGAGCAGAATAGGGGTCAGCACCAATAGAGGCATGTTAAGATTCATTTATGAATTGGTAGAGGATTTGTTTATAGTCTTCATTTTTTCTGAGGAATTAAGAAGTAATAACTAATTATCAATTAAGCCATTACAATTTGATTTAATTGATTTTGTTTTTGAGTAGTTTTATGAATTATTAAATTTGCTGTCATGTATACAATATTAAGTTACCCATAACCCTGATCAGAATAAGCAGTATTGGAAAATGGACAGATAGATGTATTTTGTTATGTTTTATACTCAACTACCCTCACATAACTGTCAGGATAACACACAAACTCATAGTTAACCAGTAATGGAGTGGTGACATTGAACTGGCCATGTTCTTACGCAGCAGAATAATAATCTGGTGGTACCCTAAATGCAAGAGTCTAAGTTCAAGATACGTTTCATTTTGATTCAATGCCTGCTGACAAAAGATGCTGTGTTCAGTATATCATGTGAGAAGGAGTTGCAGTGTTTCTTTTTTTTTTTCTTTACTGTTTTCAAAGGTTATTTTTAGACTGCACAATTCATTCGTAGGGCTTACTTGGCATAGTGGGTACAGTTTGGGTGTCTGTATTATAACAATGTATACAGTGCATTAACGGAAAATCAATCCCAGAGAACAACTATTACATTTTTTCTAGGATTGCAGGATATGTGCAATGGAAACAGTCTGAAGGATTTGAATCTGCTCAAGTTTAAATAAACAGAGATTAAGAGGTGACATGATACAAGTACTTCAAATTATTAAATGTAGTTAATAAGAACATCTGTGAAAATATTCTGCTCACTGTTATTTTGGTGTTGGCATGAAAAAAATTGTCATAAGAGACACCTGGTAAGGAACCAATAGCTGATCTGTTCTGTTCCTATTTATGTTTTCTGTGTGGAGTTTACTTTCTTTTTTCCCATTGCAAATGCACATAGGAATACCCCTTTATTAATTTTTAAAGCTTGCATATTGCACTGAGCTTTTTATTAAGGATTTGGAACATAAACATATAACTATCAATTAAAAGTGACACCTATAGTATAGTGTGTAAATGGTCTTAGCACATTGAGCAAACTCTGAGACACCAGAGCAGCTTCAGAACATCTTTGCTGAGATTCTACAAGTGTCTGGAACTGCACAGAGCAGATGAGACATAATTTTTCATAAAAAAATTGTAATGTTTAATATTGGTTATGGAAACATCTGAAATACCACTTCATTGGGCCAGATATGGTTGTATGGCTTACATCTTTCTCATGTGCTTCAAACCATTCATTGAACCCTATGGATGGGAACATAGCCATCCTGGAAGATGCCACTGCCATCAAAACACAAATGTTTCACCATGTTTGCTTTGTATTTATTTGTGTTTACTTTGATCTTTTTAGGAATGAGTGGATTTAGACCTGGCATTACTCCTTAGCAGGACCACAAGAAGCCTTTGCTTTCTTTGATGTGAGAAAAAACATGTAGTCCTCTGCTTGTCAAGCCCAAGATAAAGGATGGCTCATCTGATCACTTCTAGTGTGGTATTCCTTATACTACTTTACTCCAAAGAGTCCATGTGTAGGTTTAAGAAGGGATTTTGAACCATAGTCTTCTCTCTGAAGCTCTTGACACAAATTATTCTTGATTAAACATGTAGCTTCTGTGTCCAGTTTTCACTTAGTTGTTGTACATCATTCAAAGTTGCTTGTTGCCTTTTGATGCATCTCAAATTAAGGCACAGACATCTCAGTCAAAGAACTTGAACTTTAGCTAACAACTGTCTGTGGAAGATGATGCCGTCTTTCTCTCCATCTTCCAACCCAACATTAATGTAGCAACTGTTCTCACAAAATACCTAGAAGTTTGAAAAACTAAGACAATGAATCTCCTTCTGTTTGTGCCCAAACAACCAAAACTCTCTTGAAAGTCTCTTACTGAAGCCTTATTGAAGTCTACAAAATGAGTAAAATTGGACCATGCAGAATTTAGTAATGTGGTATTAAGTATGGTGTGATGTGTAATTGCTTGATTCTCTCAATGAAAATTGCAGTGTCAAAGTTGCAGAGTGGAATATGCTGTTAAATGTTTGAAGTGTGTACTGTGCATTCTTCTAAATGAACTCAAAACTAATACACAATATAAGTTTATGTTGATCCTCACTTTATTTTGTACAACTTGGCAAAGTAGAATAAAAAGTGATATACAGATACCCATAACAACTATGAATATGACAGTTTTGTGTTTTCTACTACAGGCTTAAAACTCATAATATTCTAAATGGCACATAAAATTCAAGCATCTTAATTTAATCTTTTATTCAAAATTGTGTAAAGATTACTTCAGTTATATATTCAGAAAGAGCATAAGCTTTAAACATACTTAACACAAAATAATTGTACTTCAGGGGGAATGTCACTCTTCCATAGGAACCACATAACCCTGTGAAGTGAACATGAGGATGTGAAGAATTTAATCACTCTTTAAATATATATATTTGCATATACTGTATATATATATTTTACAGCTAGGAATCATGCAAGCAATAACATAAAACAAATAAGATGTCAATATGGCCCAGGCTAGACGTAATCTCGTACATAAGGTCATGATTAGATTAGATTAGATAAACTTTATTAATCTGAAGGGTAAATTTAGATGCATACAGGAGCAGAAACATAAAAAACAAGGATACAGACACATAGGACAAATAATACAATCAAACAGTCAATCAATTTATACATAATGTATATTGTGCAGAAACTGCAAAATTAACTTAATATTGCAATATTAATTTAAAGAGTATCAGCATTTAGTTTGGTGTGTTGGGAGGAAGCACTGAATCGCCTGATGACAATATACAGAAAAGGCGCCCAGAGGCACTTCTTAGCACACCACGGTAGAATGAACCTGTGGCTAAAAGTGCTACAAGAGTGGGCCCTGTGCAGGGAATGGAGGGGATTTTTCATGATGGCTTCCAATTTTGTCATCATACATAAATAAAATACATAAACAAGTTTGACTCCAAACCCATTATTGCATAACATTTGTATCAAAAAGGCTTTCTTATAAAGTTCCACAGGTGTTAGACTGCTGTAAGATGTTTAGATATTGAGCACACAGTGCAGACATACACAATGTATAACAGAATCTACAAACCTGCAGTGGTGCTCATGCAGTATGTTATGGTGTTTGAATTAGACAGAGAATTCTCTGTGATACCATTGGATTGTAACAATAATGGTTTCCTTCTCACCTTTAGGTTGCTCCTTTATTCTTTTCTTTTGTAAAAATTACACCTTCGTCACTCTTCACCCAAAAAATATTGCTGTTCATTAGAGTCTGTTGGGGAATATATTTCTTTAACTAAAGAAGAAATGAATTATAATGTTAACAGCTTTCAAAGCTCAGGGGACACAGCTGCAAGAACTGAAATTATAAGCAGTTTGGTTTTTAAACTAAAATCATTTTAGCACACAATGTTCTTCTACATATGTTAATATACAGACAAGGCTAAAATGAAAACAGATTGAAAAATCTTAATATGAAAATGGTAGGTACTGGATATAGGCATCCTGTTCTGAGGAAAAAAGTCAACTTTTTCTCTTAATGTAATAATTTGAAAGTTATTAATTACACACTTCGTGACCTCATTTTCTATTTTCTAGGTAAATATTATATTTCTATTTTCTAGGTAATTCAGATAATTTTTGAAAAAAAAAATTTAACCCAGTCCAAGTATGTTTAATAATTATAGACATATCTTTTCTTACTGAAGTATTTGGAAACTAGTTGCTGCTCAGCTTTAATCTGATTTTACTCACTGCAGTGTACATGAGAATTTTCATTTGAGGTTTCACACTGATCACAGTACAGAGATGGCACTAACTTGTGTTGTAAATTACATTTTAATATCTTCTGGTGTTGGAAATGCTACACGTATTATGCTTTTTGAGTGAAGCACAGTCATTGACAGCTTTAACCACTCAACCTGTTACCTACAATATGCTTGAGAAGTACTTTAAGCAACTTCCTATTGTGTTTTAGTTGTCTTTTGAACAAAGATAAAAAAACTGTTATTAATTAGTGTGAATAATACTGACAAGTTAATTCATGTATTCATTTTTAGTAAAATGAATGACTGCAATATGTTATTCAAAGGCTATTTAAATAATTCAATTAGCAGGCTTTATTTAATTCAAAATGGTGCTGCAAGAACTATTACTTGAAGTGTCACCACATGACTACTGTTCTTAACTCCTTACACTAACATTCAAAATCCTTCTTTTACATATAAAGCTTTAAATGGCCTAAACCCTACTTACCTATCTGAATCTGTCACTACAAACATACAAGAGTGCATATTATGATGTCAAGATACTGATGTTTGAGGATTATAAAAATTAATCAAATATATGAACCTGTAAAAGGTTTTACCTTAACACGGAGGAAGTCACACTTCGGTGTTATCAGATTGTCAAGTTCACTTCATTAGCTGCACCTTCCTCTCATTACATTTTCAGTTGATATGAAACAAGTGAGGGTGCACTTACTTTATCACATAATCATATTGGCTAACAACTTGAATAAATAATGCCAAAGTAAAATATGTTGTATTACAGTATTTGTCAGCAGAGGTTGTGTATTTTAATAATTGTTAGTTATATCCCAATATGTAAAATCATAAAATTGCAAAAAGGTAATATATACTTTATTTTCACTTGATTGTATATAATGTTACTTTCTGGGATTTTCTGGTAATGATCTATTTTTTTTGTCAGCACCTTTGTCTAATGCTTACATATTTGACCTCTGCTACTAAAATAAATGCCAGTGATTCAGCAGACATAACAGAAAAAGAAAAAAAAACTCATCATCTTTTTTATTTTTCATTAATCCACTGTAGCCCTTTTTATGGGACTGAACAGAAAAGAGCGCTGAATAATTGCTTTGCCCTGCTCACATCCCCTAAATGTTTTTTTTTTTCTCCTTGTATTAGTTTCATGCACATTTCTAGTGTTGATGGAAGCTTTAGGCACATTAAGAATTTTGATTGTGTTTTGAAAATCTTCCAGATAAGGAATATTCCAACACCATGAATTAGTTTTTAGCACATGTTTTCAAGTACATACTGTAGGTACTTCTACTTTTCTGTTAAAAATGGCACAGATCTAACTGACAAAAAAATAAAACAAACATATTTTTACAACTTCTATGAAGTAGAAAGAGGCCAGAGTAACTAAAAAGTGGTGAGAATAAGCAGATGTTTCATTTTTAAAGTATATTAAACAGTACAGTAGTAGATAAAAAGATTTACAAACCTCATTTAAGATGTTATCACTGAAAATTTGGACATCTGCATTGGTCTGACTTTCAAAACTGATTCTCAGAGACACCCTTTTTGTTTCTTTTCCTAACAGACACATAATAACATCCAGTATTAGAGTGTCTGACATCAATGGTATATTATACATATACTGCAAAAAGTAGTCTGTTTAGTGCTATAAGATCAATATTTAATACAATGTATAACAATTGAGTATGCTAGACACCGCTCTGGACACACCATTACTTAAATTAGATAATATGTGGGAATCTTGCAAATATGGAGCATACAACACAAATTGTGTAAAATTATGTATTTTTTGGACTCTGGCATCACTCATGTATTGCTGTATTTTATGAATATATGCAAGAAATATTAATTCATTCAGTCAAATAATGTTTTCCCTTACCACAATATGAGTAACTGCAAAGATCAGATATGCTCATTTTAGAAATATGCTACCTTCTCGATCAGATTCACTAGCAAATCTGGTAAAGCATCTAAAATTTATATACAGAACTATTGTAATGCTATAGCAGATAAAGTTTTGTTATAAAATGTATGAAAATCAATGCATGTCATTATCATACTATAACACTCAAAGGTCGAACAAGTACTAAAAAAATTCTACAAAAGAAGAAACATTATTACTTGGTCAAAAATTGACTTAAGTTAAAGTGAACTGTAAAACTACTCAAATAAAAGTAAAAAGCAGACTCTTAAAAAAATTATACAAGTAAAACTACAATTTACTCATTTAGAAAAAAAAACTAAATTAATAAATATCTATACTTTGCTTTGGAAACCATAGCAGAATATACATAGCAATAGAAAAAAGTTTATTCATCAGCATTCATATTATTTTGAAAAATGTTCACAATAGGGAGGTATAATCTGCACAGCTTCCACATTTAGAAGTAAATTTTAAAAATTCCAATTCTTCTTGTGCCACATTTCCTTAAATATATGAAGGTGATGATAAACAAAACGCAATATGTAGAACAGGAATTTTTCAAACAAACAGGGTTATTAATTATTGTAGTACTTACAGTACAGTACTTAGGACTGTACAATTACTGTGTATTTTGTACATTTTTACTTGAAATATGTGCTTTGACGAATAAAGTGCTGCGCCATCTGCTGGTATAAGAAATTACTTGTAAGAGAACAGAGCTGTCCTCTGTGTTTCCACTTCATAAGAGCCCATGAGCAGAACAGGCAGGTGGTGTCCACTTACCATCACAACTCTTACTGGGGAGCTTTTTGCTGAAGTCAGGGAAATGAATGTTTTGGTCACAAGTTAAGGTCAAAAACTTTTCAAGCGCCCATATTGTTTTTCAAAGATGGTAAATATTTATATACCTCATCTATTTGCCAATCCTATCAATGTACTGTATATTAATAAAATGTTTGCACATTTAGGAATTAATATATGAAAGAAATGCATCTCATCTGTGCATTATCGACTGAAGGGGAACATCATTTTTAAGATGATGCTGCCTGTTAACGTAGCTTATCCTTTTGGCTCACTGGGCACTGCTATGATGCAACAATATGTGGCTATTAAAAGGTTTAGTTCAGTACCTTTTAGTATCAGCTATGATTTTAATCATTTAATCTGTACTATTTTAAACACCCTGCTAGTTTAAGAAATTGACTTACTTCCATGTTTTTTCTTAAGTTTGAGCATTAATTCTCATATGCTGATGACTCTTCAAGTTTTGGGAAGCAGAGCTTATGCTGCTGTATTATCATGGAAAATGCTTTCTTTTCACACTGACACTAAACATGAGAAGATTTGTTACTTGGAAGCATATACACGAAGCTAATGTATTTTATCACACTTTCACATTTAGAAACTACAAGCAAAACAGCAATAAAGGAAAACTGTTCATTTGTTCAATGAAATTTAAATGTAAGATCATAAGCTGGAACAGAGGCAGAAATAAACCATGAAGTATACAATCTGGACTCTAGTAGCTGCAGTAGTTTTAACATGGTCTTACACTGCAAGTGGTGCAATTCATCATTACAGCTTATGTCATTCTCAGGTGTAAAGCAAAAAGACCCTGTCACTAGGTTATCTGTTATTTTATGTCTTCTATCAATTAGGCATACCCAGCCTGAGAGTGCTAAACGATGAGTACTTGTTATTCTTTAAAAAGTAATTAAGTAATTAATATGCTGAATCAAACCTTTTGTCAGACTTTAAATCAATTAATTCTTAAACCTTAACTTAATCAAATAAGAATGATGCGAGTGAGTAATTAAAACAAGAGAGCAGAACAAATTGTAGGGATAAGGTTTTTGGGGGTCAAAACCAAAGAAACAACCCTGACACTAGAGCCTACTTGAATTAAAGCTAACTAGTACTAAGAAAAATGAAAGATTTTTGCAAGGGATGACTGACAGTGAGAACATCATCTTATTTAAAATCACATCCTGCCATGTCACAGGTGTAACTGTCAAGTTCATATGATCTGTAAGACATGTCACATAAATAATGACAAGACAATGATCAAAAATGTACTTTCTCATTTTCATTTCAACATTAAATGCAAAACTATTTACAGGGTTGAATTCTATATGTATAAAACCCCAAAATAATTCACACAGAAATGTATAAATACTATAAGCATATTTTGCTTGGATATTTCAGTTCTAAAAGAATTCCTGACATTTGACTTTGTCCTGTTAAAAAGGTTTCACGATTTGTTCATTTTCTAATCCTTTTCTCAAAAGAAAGTAATTTTATTTTCCATTGCAATCATAACAGCAGCAATGTATATTATATTTATCCATATCCCTCAGATTTAGCTGGTTTTCATTTTCACAATAATATAGTTATTTGCAGTTACATTTAGTGTTATTGCAAAAAATTTTAAATGTATTACTTAATTAATTTATCTGGCTTATTAATTGTGGGCTAGAAATTTAAGGTAACCTGGTATAATGGCATTATTACTACTGTTAATATTCCTTACAATTAAAATAATCTTAATGTGACTAGGAAATGAGAATTAAACAACTAAGCTTTTTTAAACAATCAAATGAAACAGGCCAGCTTCCCTTTTAATGGATTTATACTACTAACACTTTACCTTAAATTCCATTGTCCTCCTTCTCCCTTTGCAAAATTCAAGGTGTACTGTGTTCAGCAACTTCCCCAGTTAACCAATATGGTGTACCCCACCATCCATCCATTATCCAATCCACTATATCCTAACTACAGGGTCACGGGGGTCTGCTGGAGCCAATCCCAACCAACACAGGGCACAAGGCAGGAAACAAACCCTGGGCAGAGCGCCAGCCCACCGCATCAATCACCAAATTGAGGGAACCTCAATTACATATCTCACAATAAAGAAAATTCATAAAACTTTTTGGGATTTTAATAATAAACTTACAGCTTTCCCACCCATGAAATACTCATTTACTACCCAAGAACACCTGCCTAACATAATACTTATATAAATTTATTAAAGAAAGAAAAAATAAAACTACATTTTAAAACTAAAAAGATACAAATTCAAAAATAGTCATAAATTTCAATGCACAAATTGTTAAATAATGAAAGAATACAAAATAAACTACTGTACAAATTAACAAAACATAATCAAAAATTCCCAAAAATGTCTACTAAACCCAGAGAAAAATCTTAAAAACAAAATGAAAATGTGAAAGACCTAAAATCTTTCAAAAAGGAACAGGAGGAAAGTTGAAAAGGGAGCTCAAGGGCCCAGCTAAGCTAGCTAATGCCATGTCAAAGATCAGTGAAAATCAAGTAAATTTTTAAAAATGTATTATACATACATGTTTTGATGTCTTGTTGGGTTTTTCTTGGATTTGCTGAGACAAATGTGTTCTGAAATATTTCAAGAAAGACGGACGTTCTGTGGTAAGGTAGTTATATCCACCAATCACGGTGCAGGAGAATAGCAACATGTTGTATGTTGATTAGCACATAGAACTAAGATTACATTGTACTGTGTACACATGTCAGTATTGATCCTACAAACAATGTAAATAATCCAATAAGCAGGTTAAAATCAAGATTTCAAACACAGTCAGGATCATGTTCATTAAAAGCCGTGAGCCTAAATGTGTCCTTCTTTAGTCTTTTCTGTTCTGCACATCCATGGTGTCTACTCGGCTGATGAAGATGAGATGCCACTAAATGCAGTCAGCACACTTTGGCTCATGTTCCTACCACAATCCCTTGGCATCCATGGTAACTCTGCAAACACTGTTCCCTTGTCCCACCGCCATCCCTCGAAATCTGTGGGTCTTACCCAACCACCTTGCCGCCTTTCCCTTGCACTAGCTGCTTTGATCTCATCGTCCTATTTCCTCCCTAATATTTAATTTAACCTCCCTCACTCTTTTAGCCTCTTTTTCCCTTTCTTTTACTCATAGACCCCTTTTATTCCCAGTCAGTGCAGGTGTGCCACACGACCCATGGAGGCCTCAATGAGGAACAGCTGTGTTTACTGCCTTCTTACATGCGGAATGCAATCAGCAAATTCTCTCATGAAGAATCCCCATGGCCACATGGCTTTTTTCTGAACACACATCTACACTCACGGGGTCTGCACTGTCTCACTGTTTTTTAATAACTTGCACTACCACTGACCTCTAACTTGCCTTACCTCAGATTGCCAAAGATTTTTGAACCTTTAGATTTACAAAGGTATATAGTGTATTATAGATCATGCTATACTGTATATCTGTATGTTGATTAGTACAACCTAATGTATTTCGTAATTGTACTATGCAAATGATCCTGGCTTTAGAAACTAAATGCTCTCCATTATTAACGCAGTCTAGCACAGTGATATTTTCTGGTCATATGTTGGGCTCCTTCAGGTTTGTTGTAATAAATAACATCCATCTTGGAAACATTAGAATGGTCTTCTAAACTATTATTGAAAGAGAAGTTTCCACAATAGAGAGAATGAGTTACAGTAGCATGTGCATGGTGGTAAAACAGGGAAAGGAAGAAGCTTTTGATGGCCATTTTCTCAGCAGTCATATACTTGATTACCCTTCATATTTATTAAACACATTTTGTTTCAGTCCTGGAGCCTCATGTATAACGCCATGTTATACACACTAAAACATAACGTACGGACAAAACTGGAAGAGTGCATATGCACTTCCTCTTTATAAATCCCAATGAATGTGAAACGCATTGTTTTAACACATGTGTTGGCTCCAACAGCCCCACACAACTCCTCCTAGAATTTTGCATATTTGAATATGCAAATCAATATAAAAGTCCCTTTCATTTAGTGTTTTGTTTAAAGACAATAATAGTAATAATAATACATTTTATTTATACAAGGCACCTTTCTGAGAACTCAAGGACACTGAACAAACAATAAGTAAATAAATAAAAGATACATTATAAACAACTTAAAACATCAGAAAATATAAAAATTAAAATCAAATAAAGCCACTGTAATCATAAAGAAAAAGCCACTTTAAACAGATGCATTTTAAGTTTACATTTGAAGGATGAAAATGATTTGATATTTCTAAGCTCAGTATGTAATGAATTCCAGAGCTTGGGAGCAGAACGGTTGAATGCTCTGCTCCCCACGGTGGTCAGATGGGCGAGAGGGACAGTCAGATGGATGGAGGAAGAAGATCTAAAGTTACAGGAGGGAATGGCAACATGAAGAAGGTTAGACAGATGTGAAGGGGCAAGGTTATGAATGGCCTTAAATGTTAATAGCAGAATTTTAAAATCACTTCGAAACTTAATCAGGAGGCAATGAAGCTGCTGCAAGACCAGAGTAATATGGGGAATAGATGAGGTTCGAGTAATGATGCGTGCTGCAGAATTCTGGACTAGCTGAAGCTTATGAAAAGATTTATTAGAGAGAGACCAAAGAGGAGTGAATTGCAATAGTCCAGATGAGAACAAGACTGTGAACAAGAATGGCAGCGGTATGGGGAGTGAGGGAGGGGCGGATGCGATTAATATTATGTAAGTGGAAGAAAGCAGACCGAGTGATGTTATTAATGTGAGACTGGAAAGATAGAGTACTGTCGAGGATGACACCCAGACTCTTGACCTGAGGTGATGGGGAAACAACAGAGTTATCAATAACAAGAGAAAGGTTATTGGCTTTGGATAATGATGATTTTGAGCCAATGAGGAGAACCTCAGTTTTGTCACTGTTTAATTTAAGAAAATTCAACGAAAACCAGAATTTAATTTCAGCAATGCAGTCAATAAGCGAAGATGGTGGAAAGGAAGAGGTGGGTTTACTAGCAAGGTAGAGCTGGGTGTCATCAACATAACAGTGAAAATTAATGTTATATTTACGAAAAATATTCCCCAGGGGAAGAAGGTAAATAATAAAAAGAAGAGGCCCCAGGACAGAGCCCTGGGGCACACCAGAAGTGGGTTGGGATGTGAAGGTTTTAAGCTGAATGAACTGAGTGCAGCCTGAAAGGTAGGATCTAAACCAATCAAGTGGAGTGTGGGTAATTCCAATCAAAGATAATTTAGTAAGGAGAGTGGTATGACAAATAGTATCAAAGGCCGCACTCAGACAGGAGTCAGCAGCCATAAGAAGGTCATTGGTAATTTTAACAAGTGCCGTTTCTGTACTGTGAAGGGGGTGAAAACCAGACTGGAACTTTTCATATAAATTATTATGAGATAAGTGAGAGTGAAGTTGGATAGCTACTATTTTTTCAAGAATTTTTGAGATAAAGGGCAAATTAGAAATAGGGCAAATATTATTGAAGTTAGTAGGATCAGCACCAGGTTTTTTCAGTACAGTATTGGGGTTATTGCAACAGTTTTAAAAGATGAGGAAATAATACCAGTAGTAAGAGAAGAGTGAATGATGGAAGAAATGAGAGGGACCAAAGAGGGGAGGCAGGCTTTAACCAGATCTGTAGGGATGGGGTCCAGCTGACAAGTAGATGACTTAGATTTGCAGATGAGATCTGAGATTTCTGAGGAAGTGGGAAGCTGGAAAGAATTAAAAAGAGTGAATAGGCGAGTGTAGTTCAGAAGAAATACAGGGAGAAAAAAATGACATAAGAGAATTACAGAAAACAGTTGAGTAAAGGTGAGGTGGTAAAGAGTCTGGAGGTTGTGTAACATTATTAAGTAATGAAACAAAGACTTGGTGTTACCTCAATTACAAGTAATTAACTGAGCATAATAGTTAGATTTGGTTTGGGCTATACACTCCTTGTAATAGAGTACATGATTTTTATGCATCTCTTTCTGGACAAAGTGTCCAGATTTTCTAAATAACCTTTCAAGTTGCCAGCCCTTAGCTTTCAGAAGCTGAAGTTCAGGCGTAAACCAGGGGGAAGAAAAAGAGAAAGAAACAGATCTGGTCTTTAGTGGAGCAAGAGAATTAAGAATACCATTGAGACAAGTGTTATGAGACCAGTTCTACGGGAGTGGATAAATTATAAAAGTTCATTTGGGAATCAATTCTAGAAGACAGAAAATTCAAGTTAATATTCTTAATATTATGAAAATATATAAGAAGGGGGAGCTTAGTAATAGAAAAAGTAAGTTTAGCATTGAATGAAAGGAGAAAATGATCAGTTATAGTGAGTTCATCTGCTGTAAGATCGAGAGGAACAACACCAGAGCAGATCAAGTCCAAGATATGTCCTTTACAATGGGTAGGAACATCAGTGTGCTGCTGGTATCCAAAACTCTCCAGGCAAGATAAAAAGTCTCTAGTGACAGGGATATTGATATTGTCCAGATGTATATTAAAATCCTCCAGCAGAATTATATTTGAAGTAATTGTAGATAAATGGGTAAGAAAGGTAGCAAGATCATTCAAAAAATCATTGTTTGATTTAGGAGGGCAGTAGCCAGTTGCAACGATAGTTGGAATAGGCTCAGACAATTGACACACAGTTGATTCAAAAGAGCTAACAGCAGGAGCAGGCAATGGCAGGACTTTCCACTTCTCACACTTCCTCCACGGCCAGAGGCACGGGGTTGACAAATGTAAACAAACCCCGGAGGGTGGATTCATTAAGTTGAGAAAAGTCTTGAGGTTGCTGCCAAGTCTCGGTTAAACAGAGAAAGTCAAACTTACGGTCAATGAGGAGATCTTGAATGAGATGTCCCTTGCTCATGAGTGAGCGGATGTTCAGTAGACCGAAACTGACAATGTTGCTGTCGCATTTGACAGTGGTGTTAGTTGACCGAGCTAAGCTAGCCAACATGCTGTGGTCAGCATTCCTATCTGTGTTACGTGGAGGGTACCGAGAGTAGGACCAGAAAGACTTAATTCCTTTTGAGGCATCCATTCGGAATTTCTGGCAAGACCCACAATGGATGTATCTCCGACGAAGAAGTAATATGACATCTGGGTTGAAATGCAGCACAGACAACAGAGGCACAGACTGGAGGAGATGCAGTCGAAGAAGCTCAGTAGCTGAGTACTGGAGGAGGCCCATCGCAGGTTGGACAGCGAGTGACAGAAGACATCAAACAAACATTAACCAGGTAAATATCCTACCAATCCTCATTGTAGGTGAGGCCACAGGCAGCTCAGGCGCCCAGAGAACAAGCCAGGTTAGTTTCGAAACGAAATGGGGGTTAGGCTGAAGCTAAATGAATACACAGCATACACAGCCATGCAGAGATACCAGCAATAATGGCAAAAAATACCATGAAAATCACCAGTCATAGCAAAAATCAATAGTCTAGTTACCGGCGAGCAGCGGTGACCAGTCCCGCCAGTGTTCACTCAAACCAGAAGCTCACAATGGTAAAAGCTTGTATAAAAAAGAAATCTTTCAGTGAATGAGAAGTGGAGGCAAGGAAAAAAATACTATTTGTTGGCTTAAGCAGTGGCATAAGCATCAAAAGGAAGCTGATTATGTGATACAGAGTGGCAGAGACACTCAAAAGTTGAAGTTCAGAGAATTGCACAGTGCCCAAAATAAAAAAAGTAGTTAGATATCAAAGTGGATAGGTGAGTCACAGCCCACCATCTGTTTATTCTGTTTTAGACACTATTACAAACGCCGACCCCCATGCGAAGGAAATGAATCCACATGGTGATGGTGCTGTTTTGCCCAGCACATCTTCGGGCGCTGGCTGCTCACACACCTCTGCCACTGGAAACCACTGGGCGACCATGTGGCCGTGTGCTGACGGATGCTGTTCAGGAGTCACAAAATACAATAGTAGATGCTGTAAGAGATGTGGCCAATAAACTAAGGAATATAAGAGCTGTACTATGTGATATTGATCACAAATTAAATGAATTAGCCAAAAAATAAATGCTACATCTGATTACCTGCTTTTACATTTTGGTAATTACATTTAAATGAAGTTGTAACGTTGTCTGATTTGGCTGATCAATTAGTGAGTCAGGGTCAGGTTCATCATACCGCATCTCTTCAGGTACGGGCAAGTCATGATTGTGTGCCACATTATTAAGCACGCTACATACTTGCACAATGCAACACACTTTGTATGCACTATAGAGCAGCACATTAATAGAGTGGAAATGCTTTCTATTTCATAAGCAAATATATTCTCTGAAGGTGTCTTTATAGTGTAGCTTTGACGCTATTTACAGGCTCTTTGAGGTGACTTGTTATCGTTAAAACGACAAAAAGTCCTTTTAAAAGTGCGTACAAATGGAGCTTAAATCACTATGTCCTACATTCATCTCTCAGCTGGCATCATAACCCTTAAACCACTGGAACCAGCTATAGTTGGTTCCCAATGCAATTTGTCAGCATACTGGAGTCAAGTATATTCGGCAACATACATTTGTTGAACTCCGCAACCGAATGTAGTCAGTTTCCAGTGCAATTTGCCAGCATGCCAGAGCCGAGTATATTCAGCAAAGTGCATTCATTAAATGCCGCAACCGGCTATATTCAGTTCTCAGTGCAATTTGCCAGCATGCCAGAGCTGATCAGTCAGTACCGTATATTCGTTGAGCAGCCAGCTCATGACCACTGCCACCCCCTGCAGCACTGCAGCCTCACTGTCCCTGAGATTCAGCCACTGCACTAGATTAGCCTGCAAGCATCAGCGATGAACATTGTATGCTTGCGTGCAGCCAGTTCAAGCACAGTTGGCTCGGTAATTGACTGAACTTCATCAATAGTGTCAGTTACACCTTGTACATATAATAATAGATTGTTGCAGTAGATTTTTTTATAGTTTTTATAGTTCACTGGCAGTGTGTAAAATGGTTACTGTTGCAGTAATTGTGATGCTCTTTGCATGAAAAAATGGGTTCCATTAAAATTTCACTTTTTCTTGGTGAATTGTGACGTTTCCATAAAAAGTGCAGCAAAAAAGTATTTGGCGTCCAGGAGTGCATTAACCCCCAAGTATGTGGCAGTTTAAGGGTTAACCCACTTTTATTAACAGACGAGAACTGTACAGAATTTATATCCAAGCAAATTAATTTTGTTTAGAGACAAGTACATCTGCAAAGTTCTCTGCTGGAATACTGTGGGAAACTCTCTTAAGAGGACTGATTATTTCATATCTTTCCCACAAAAATCGGAAACCAAGCAGGTATCAGAGCTAATCAGTGAAATTACCAGAATAGATCAAGAATAGGCTAGGTGTCCAAATGAGGCACTTCATAGGAAAAGACAGCCTTTGCATACTGAACCCAACCTCTTGACAACTAAAGAAACAGAGCAACTCATTTTTAAATCAAGACATCATTACTATGAACATGGAGAGAAGGCTAATAAGATATTAGCTCAACAAATCCATAAGCAGGAAGTTCGCAATGCAATACCAGCAATTACCAATACAGACGGAGATAAAATCATTGACCATAAAAATATAATGCACACATTTAGAGAGTATTATAAGTCCTTATATTCTACTCAATTAAAAGAAGACAATCGCCAAGCATTAATTATGTCTTTCCTAAGCAAAATTAGGACTTATTACAATGTGCACCATACAGTCCAATCTCACTTCTGAATAATACTGTTAAGATACTCTCCAAAGTTCTACCTAGAAGGATTGAGAAAGTGCTTCCTTCGGTAATATCACAAGACCAAACTGGATTTATTAAAGGCAGACACTTAACTTACGATCTTCAATGCCTGTTTAATGTAATATATTCACCCACAAAGTTTTACACCCCAGAGATATTATTATCGTTGGATGCAGAAAAAGCGTTTGATATGGTTGAATGGAACTACCTTTTCACTACAATGGAGAAATTTGGGTTGGCACGAACATATGTGCATGGATCAAACTATTGTATACCAGTCCAGAAGCTTCAGTTTGCATTAACAACATTATTTCAGACTACTTCAAACTAGAACGTGGTACTAGGCAACGATGCCCCTTTGTCACCACTGCTTTTACAATCACCATTGAGCCACTGGCAGTTCACTGTGAGATAAGGCATAAAGCATAAAACTTTTCTCGGTACCCAAATGTGGCCGTTGGTGCCACGGCCCACCTGCCAAGTTGTTTGCCTGCCTATGGTAAAGTCATCCCTGATGGAGGATCACAGGAATCATGGGAAAGAGGGGTCCTTTCATCGGAGCAACGTTTCAGCCGTGGCATGGCCAAATGGGGAGGCAGCTAGATGGATGAGGTCTCAAGGACTCTAAAAATATCCAAACCTAATTATGTCATATCATCTACTGTGATACCGTACTTCTAAAAAAATTTTTATTATTATGCTGTCTTAAGGATTTGTTCTGTTGTGTATATTGTATTGTATTGACCCCCTACTTTTGACACCCACTGCACGCCCAACCTACCTGGAAAGGGGTCTCTCTTTGAACTGCCTTTCCCGAGGTTTCTTCCATTTTTCCCTACAAGGTTTTATTGGGAGTTTTTCCTTGTCTTCTCAGAGAGTCAAGGCTGGGGGCTGTCAAAAGGCAGGGCCTGTTAAAGCCCATTGCGGCACTTCCTGTGTGATTTTGGGCTATACAAAAATAAACTGTATTGTATTGTATTGTATTAAAGCAGACAGCACTAAAGCATAAGTAATATGATAGTTGTAATTTGTTACTAACCCTCACCTATTCTGTTTCTCTTCTTGGTACCCAAATGTGGCACTTAGTGCCTCTGCCGTACTGTCAAGTTTGCCTAAGATAAAGTCATCTCTGGTGGAGGATTGCAGGAATCGTCGGGTAGAGGGGTCCTTTCATCGAATTGGTTGGCCCAGCACTGTCTTAGCTGTGGAATGGCCAATAGGGGAAGGCAGATTGATGGCCAAGGTCTCCAGAATTCTGAACAAATCCAAATTGTATTATGTGATATCATCTATTGTTGAATTCTGCTCTGTACTTCTAATATTTCTATTGCAATATTATACTGTATTGAGGATTACTTGTGTTCTGTTTTGTGTATTATATTGTATTTGCCTCCTCTTTTTGACACCCACTGCACACCCAACCTACATGGAAAGGGGTCTGTTATTGAAGTGACTTTCCCAAGGTTTCTTCCATTTTTTTCCCTACAATGGTTTTTTGGGAGTTTTTCCTTGTCTTCTTAGAGAGTCAAGGCTGGGGGGCTGTCAAAAGGCAATGCCTGTTAAAGCCCATTGCCGCACTTCTTGTGTGATTTTGGGCTATAAAAAATAAATTGTATTGTATTGTATAAAGGAGATTACAGAGAAGGACTTGAACACAAATTTTCACTATATGCAGATGATATGGTACTATGTATCAGATCCACAAAGTACTGTGCCTGCAGTCCTAACAGGACTAACAGAAATCCAAAAGATTTGTGGTCTCAGAATTAACTTGAATAAAGTGTGCTCTTTCCAGTGAATTCTCTAGCACACAATATTGGATTGGACACTTTCCCTTTTATCATTGCATATCAGTTTAAATACGAAGGGGAAAACATCACAAGTAAATATAAAGCTCTTTATCAACAAACTTTTGCTGTCTGCATGGAAAACTTAAGCAAGACTTGCATAGATGGTCTACCCTTTATTTCACTTTAGCTGAAAGAATTAACACTATAAAGATGAATATCCTTCCTAAGCTTCTTTTTCTATTTCAAAGAATTTCAATATAAATTGATAATTTTTTTTTTGAAATGTTAATTTTATTGCAATTATTCCATACGAATCAATCAATTTTTACAAAAAGTAGGATTAAGAACAAGTCGACCCCCACCCCTGAGAGAGAGAGCAAGACCAACGGAGTAAAACTTCCACGTATCCAAAGGATGACCGTACAAAGACCTAAGGCATAAGGTGGCATGGCTCCTAACTTTCCATTTTATTACGGGGATGCAAATATACAAGCTATAAAAACCTGGACATTGACACAAACAGATGAACATATACAGGCTAGGTTTACAATAGAAATAAAATTCAGTACTTCTTTAAATTCCCTGCTTTGTACTCCAATAAATGCAAGTTATCATCAATATACGAATAACTCAATTGTGCTTCATTCATTTAAAATATCGAACCAATGTATGAAGTACTTCAGGATAGAGTAGCTTTTATCTGTGGCACCTCTGCATGAAAACATTTTTCACCCTTTCAAACGAACACAATTTTTAATGTCTGGAAAACATTTGGGACTAAATCACTTAGAGATCTGTACATAGACAACGTCTTTGCATCCTACGAACAATTACACTCCAAATTTAACTTTCCAGCAACACATTTCTTTCACTACCTTATAATTAGAAACTTTGCTAAACAAAGCCTGTCCAGTGTCTCCTACCACCTACTTCTATTCCAGAAAAAATACTGATCAGTCTTGAGGACTCAGACAGCAATATATAATATAATATATAAAAATATTTTAAAGTCCCTCCCTTTCAAAGATCCTTGAGTACAGTGGGAAAAGGATCTCGCACTCAACATTTCAGAGAAGGAGTGGAAGGCAGCAATGCACAGAATTCACTCGAGCTCCGTATGCACAAAGCATACAATTATTCAAGTGGAATAACCCTAACTCACCTCTTTTAAGTCAGTGGGTAACATATTATATATTATTTGAAATTGGAAAAAATCTAATTCTCACTTAGAGGATCTATGCAGAACTGTTTTTAAAACCAGGCAGGAACTAATCAATAACATTTCAGAATAAACATTTAAATTGAGGAAGCAGATTCTTTTCCTTTATTTTTTATTTTTATTATTAATTAATTAATTAATTTTTCTTACTATTAAAGTTTTATTCTGTTGGCATAGATCTCTTTCTCATGGATGGTGGTTGATTTGATTTGAACCTAGTTTGGTAAAATTTGACTTGCTTGTATGGAATTTTATTTGCTTTTAATAGATTCAATAAAATGTTTTAACAAGGTGTATACACATGGTCTGAAGCAGCCATGAAAATGTGTGTGGTTTTAGGCAAAGTTTAGTTTTTATACATCTCAAATTGAGCTTGGAAATGGATGTATGCAACATTTATGTGCGTAGGCACCGTTTATATATGAGGCCATAAGTCTTCCTTAGCGTTTATAATGTAGCATCTACAGAAACACACTGACATTACAAGCTTGCTTAGATTGAAGTAACAAACTTCCAAGGGTGAATAAAAGTTAGATAAAATAGACAATCTGCCATGTTTAAAGTTTAAATATTCCCTTTTTCTGACAGAGGTACGCTGCAAATATGGCAGATGAATAAAGTCATACACAAATAAGTACAAAGCAATATCAAACAAAACGTGGACCAGCATTTTATAAATTAAACCCCCAAACTAGTACAAAAATGAAATTATTTTGAATTCATCACATCTTAATCAACATGATATCAGTGTTTCACTGGGAAGTGCACAGTTATATCAGTATATTAAAAATCAATACCTGCATATACCGGGTAATGTGTATTCACAAAATTCCTTGCTGGAAGAGAGGAAAGAAAAGTTGTTGTTACTGCTTACTACTATTTAACGTTCTTTCATTTATTTCTATTTATTATGTTTATTTTGTGCTTTTCCACTCTGTCTCTTATCGTTTAGTAAAAGTTAAAGCAGGAAAAAAGATTCAAGAGAGCCTTACTTTTACTGCAGAAGAAGGGAATGGAATGTCTGCAGTCAATCTCATTCCATTCTCCATCCTGTGTACCAGCTACACAGCATTTCTGTTCAACCCAGCAGTTCTCATACAAGGTACCACTGAAGGCATTAAATGTTGATGTCCCTCCATCAGACCATTTCCAAGGGATGTTGAACAAGCCAATCCAGAATGGACTGCCCTGTGCCTTCTTCATTATCTCCTGATTTTCACTTTCATTCCTTATACTAACCAGGTCATTGTAGTTCACTCGGCAGTAGTTCTGAGCACTGGACCAGTTCATTCTTTCATTGATCCAGACATACCTCTCACTTGT
The DNA here is from genome assembly GCF_016835505.1 of Polypterus senegalus. NCBI lineage: Eukaryota > Metazoa > Chordata > Cladistia > Polypteriformes > Polypteridae > Polypterus > Polypterus senegalus. Next base: position 62,587,229 of record NC_053164.1, on the reverse strand, counting down.
GTTACTAGTTTCTGTAAAATAAACTCTGAATTAACAAGTGATGTTTGAAAGTCATGAAATGTTCATTATTTTAGTTATTAGGTCATTGTATGTCTTATCAGAATTTCAAATCAGATAGCAGTTCTGTCTTTCAAATTGTTTTCTTATAAATTATCTTTAGGCCTAAATGAATCTGTGCAATTTACATGTACCAAATGGCTGACACACAATCTGATGGTCATTGTGTATTTCATGATAGAAAAGAAATGCATATACAGATTTGAAAAAGAAAAACAATATATACATCCATCCATCCATCATCCAACCCACTATATCCTAACTACAGGGTCATAGGAGTCTGCTGGAGTCAATCTCAGCCAAAACAGGGCGCAAGGAAGGAAACAAACCCCGGGCAGGGCGCCAGCCCACCGCAGACAATACTGTATATACAGTATGGTTAAATTTAATTTAAAAAGTAAGGACACAGTTCTTAACGTGGTATAAATGATGAATGTGGCCTTTCCAGAAAAATCCCATAACAAGAAATGAATTATCACACAATAGAAATACTCTAAATAATAAAAAATCCCTACAGGAACAATTAAAATAGCATGTGAGCAATCTCTATATTTGGAAACAATACTTCTAAATGCTATGCAGGCCCTTTCACATCAGCATTCAAACCTGTATGGTGCAGCCTTATGAAACCAAATTTTCTCTAATATTCATTTGCTCATTTCCCAATCTCAGTAATTTGTGCTGTCTGAGCTTATCCCAGCAGTATTAGATGCAAGATAGCAGCTCTTCCTGTACTGGATGCCAGTTCACTGCTAGGTGTACATCAACACTCACAGTAACTTAGAGGTGCAAATTAAAGATGTGTTTCTAAAAATGTGGGAGGAAACCAAAGTATACTAAAGATCCTGCACAGGTAGAAGGAGAAAGAGTAAACTTCAGACAGATGGCGTCTGTGCAAGTGTCTGAGCCTGCCATTCTGATGACAGTGCTAGAAATGACTACTGCAAAAGTCGGAAAAATACACCATTTCATTAAATGTGTTTTCAGATGAAATTGTGTGCCTATAGGCTAAAGCATACCACAAAAGTAAAAACCATGGCAGCATGGTTAGACAGTTAAACTTACAAATAGTGTTTTGGATGCTAACATCCTACCGAACAAGTTTAGGTTTTGTATGAACATCAGTGTGACAGCTCAAATACAATGCAATAATACAATCATGGCTATAGGTCTTTATCGTGTAACAGGTTTAACAAATGCAAGTAGTATGCCATCCATTGACCCTCTTTTGCTACCCTACTTTCTGATGAGTGTCCTGGTTCTCAAGTCCAAAAACTTCCACATTATACAAGATATGCTTACCCTTGTAGCACATGAAAGGGATTTGGTAAGCACAAATGGAATCTGCCCATGAGCCATCTGGTTGAACCTGAGCACAGTAAAGCCTTGGATTCCAGTAACTGTAGGTCAGCTGGTCTCCATTGGACCATTGCCAAGTGTCATTTCTATGTTGGAGCCCAATCCATCCGTCTGTTTGTCCAGGGATTTGTAAAAGCTGGTCATTCACAGTTTGATTTTCAATAGTGACCAGGTCTGTGTAGTGTGATCTGCAATACCTCTGGGCATCATACCAGCTCATCCGATTTGATATAAACAGATATGTTGTATTGCAAGAGAGAGGCCCACAGGATTCTTAAAACAAGTACACATGTGAATATTACCTTTTTTATCTTTTTTTACATACAGTATTAAGTATATTAATTATGTAATAATGTAGTAGTAATTATGTATAAGAAGAATTAACACAAATGGACAACACTGTGTACAATCAGATATGCATTTTCAAAATAGTTTTTTTTCCAATAAAAAAAAACAAATGAGTTAAAAAAGAGTTTAAAACATATCCAAAATTTCGCAGTGCTTATTTTCTCTTTAATTTTACACCTGCTATTCCTTAAAAATAATATGTTTCATTACTTTAGCAAAAATAAAACAATTCAAAATGTTTTGTGTTTTGTGTGAAATCCATGTATTTATGCTTTGTCAAAGTTTAACCTCTGTTCACCTTATTTTTATGCATAATAATCCACTGGTAATGACAACATTAAGACTGCCTTACTGTTACTGCAGAAGACGTAGGGCCACAGAGCCCCGCAGTGAAAGGTAGACCACTTTCCATTTGGAGTAATAAGCCCACATTGTTCACTGTGATCTTGTACTTGGAAGTTTTGATCCCAGTTTTGAAAGGTTGAATTTCCTCCATCAGACCATTTCCATTGATTATTGAACAGGCCAATCCAGAAGTTGCCTCCCTGTGCTGTCTTCATTATTTTCTGGTTTTCACTCTCATTCCTTATACTGACCAGGTCTTTGTAATTCAGCCGACAGTAATCCTGAGCGCTGCTCCAGGTCTTCATCTCATTTATCCAGAAATAGCTCCTATTCATATTATTGGTGTCTGTTAATACAATAAAAGAAACACTGATATTCATACTATATGTAAGTCAGACTGGTAGTATATATTCAACATTAGCATATAAACATTATTTTATATTCATTAATTTATTCTTAAGGCAGGTATATAACCATTAAAAAATCAGTTTGACGTTTAGGTGCTCAAATTATAAATAATTTTAAATTTCTCAATCTAATAGCTGATTTAATTTAATTATTACTACAGCACTTAAGAGTAGTTTTGTTTCAATAAAACATTTGTGAACTAAAAACATATTTTTCAAATGCTGACTTATTTTTTTAAATATGTGCTGTGGAATATAAAGAAAAAAGAAGCTCCACAGAAACAAAGTTTTGGGGACCATCCTTGTATATTGTCCAACGGACAAAAATACAGCAGCAAAAAATGGTTGAAATGATCAAAAGTACTGTAATGGTAGCAATTGACAAAGTACATGAAACAAAATGGCCGGAAGCGACATCATTCTGAACGGAACCGGAAGTGAAATCATCCATAGTGGCCGGAAGTGATGTCTTGGCGGCCATTTTGGAACCCGGAAATGGAAGGACTTATTTTTCCTGTTGGGAGATTAAGAGATTTGCCACCCTTTGTCTCACGATGTTTCACTCACCTTTAGGCTTTTTGACTGCCTCCTAAACACACGTGTGTGACAGTTGTGGACTTGGCCCGGACACAGACAGGCGGACATGTTGTTTCTCAACCACCACATGTTTATTTACAATATTTACAATGGTCACACAGACCCAATTCAGTGCACAATCCCCAAATACACAGTCCTGGCCACAAATGCCTCTCTTCGGGCCGCCTACACACCTCCTCTGTGCTTCATCCTGCCTCCTCCCGACTCCAGCGCTGAATGAACGGAGACGGCCCCTTTTATACAGTCCCCGGATGAGCACCAGGTGTTCCCCGGCATTCCTCGCTTGGCCACGCCCCAGTGTGGCGGAAGTGCTGGCTTTCCTCCCGGCATCTCCCCGGGTGTCTCCCAAAGTCTTCCCCCCAGCACTTCCTGGTGTGGCGGAAGTGCTGGGGCAACAGGTCCCCAAGGCACTGGGGCGCCTCCTGGCGGTGACAACAGGCCCCTACAGGGTGGGGCTTCCATGCCCTGTACCCGTGGCCCCCAAAGCAACCAGGAAGGCAGCCCCCACGTAGTCCCAGATGGGCGCACGCCCACTTCCGGTCTTCCAAGGCATCCTGGCCGGGTCATCGCCCCTGGCATCCACGACACAGTGTATAATTAGTTTCCAAATTAAATTACATTCCTTGATGTGTCCAAGCTGACAAATTATAATGATTTAACGTTGCATTCTTTGTCACCTACAGCAGTTTTGTCTCAGTTCTTCAGCTTTCCGTTATCTGCTCATTTGCTTCGCTTTCACCTTCACATTTATAAATGTACTTGAACCATCATCAATAAGGTCATAAGGTTGATAGTTCTTATCCTGTACAAAAACCTCCATGAATGCAGAATTAAGAAAACAAAATATTAAAATCAGACGTTCAAACAAAAGATGTGACACTTTTACAGCCATTAAAATATACTGAAAATTTCAACAGAAATGTAGAAAATGTGACACACACACACACACAAACAGACACACACCTATCATTGAGATATCAATGTTTTAGGTGTCAAAGGACCCTAAAACATCAAGATCCGTTCAAAACTAGAGATCAGAATTTTTGCTTCTCCCACATAGACAATAGGTTATGGTGGGGGAGAGCGCAAAGCAAAAAAAGGAGCACATTCCCACACAGTAGGATAAGCACGGAGTTTGGAAAGGGGTGCCATGTTCTTATCAAAAACAGGCCTTTTGAATTTGCAAATTGCATGACTTCATTCACTATAAAGCACAAGTTAATTGTTTGACTTCTTCCACATTGCTCTTATCTGAAGCAGAGAAAATGAACATGCAAAAGCAGACAACTCTCAAATGAGCAGGCCAGCTATGCCGGGAAATTGCAATTGGAAACTGTCTGATTGACTGGGTACAGATAGTAGCACAGACAAGACAAAAACAATAGTCCTGACTGACTGGTTTGTGTTGCTTCCTTAGCATTAGACTCAAGTGTTACTCGTGTTGTGAAAACTGTGCTAGAAGCATTAGTCCCGATTGTCACTTAGGCATGTGTACAGATATGTCTTGCATAAGCATTAGAACTGAGAATCAAAAATTTGACTTAAATTATTCCGAGTTATTTTTGACAGAAATCTTACTCCATAGCACATCCACTGTCCACACTACAAATGAAGAAACGCAGTCGACCAAGTTCATCGTGGATCATACCAGAGCATTTTATTGTTAGACATTTCATTGAATATATATTACCAACAGAGAAGAAGTAGAATCCAACATGTACCTGTGCAGCGTGCTGTTCAAAAACTGGTCAGTCTGGAAAGAAAATCCACAAACACACTATTATTGTCCCGACTGTGACGTTGGATTGTGTCTTTCACCGTGCTTTAAGATTTACCACACAAAAGACTTGTTTTGAGATTACCTGTATATACTGTTTTCGTATCATTAGTACTATTATTATTACTGTTATTATTATTTTTGTTATTATTGTTCAGTTAATGAACAATAATAAGTCTGCACCCTGACACAAACTGCCCCACCTCTTCTGAGCAGCAGAGAGCGGAAACACAGAGCAGCAGCGTTCAATTGGAGAAAAGCCGACATCCAACAAGGAGAAGTAACCGTCCGTAAGAAGCTGAAGTTGATCGCCCAGCAGGTGGTGGAAGCTTAAAGCCGGCGGTCTTCTAATCATTCAGCTAAATGTGGAAAACACCGAAGCTACTGTAGAAACAGACAAGATGAACTCAGTGCTAAATGTAAGTGCCATCTGTTCTCTGCCCGTCGAGGGCACGTTTATATGTTGTGTGTCCTGCAGCATGTATGGTACAAGTTTTTCTGGCCAACAATGTAGACAGTATCACCTGCCAAAAGTGTTTAGTCAATTTAAAGTTGGTTGGGAAAATACACAAATTGGAGGACCACGTTAGGAACTTGATAGCAATTAGACAAAATTGGATTGACTCGGTTTGTTCAGACAATTCAGTTGTTTCTGATTCACCAGGTCCCACTGTAGTCAGTGTGCAGCCGAAATCAGCAGCACAAATTCAGCCACAGGGCGAGTAGGTAACAGTAAGACAGGGGTCTAAGAAGCCAAAGTTTAGTCCCTTGACACCCATGTCACTAATTAAGACCCAGAACAGATTCTCAGTATTCTGCAGTGCACCTGTGGATTCTGAGATCAACAAATTGGTCATAATCGGCAATTCCATAGTGCAGAATGTTAGAATTTCAAACTATGTTAAACCAGCAGTTAATGTTAAATGCCTCCAAGGGGCGAAGATTTCTGACATACAGCCCCAATTGGATCAACAACATGGAACAAGGAACAATTTGGCATCAACAACATGAAATTATGGAACCATCCTGTATTGTGTCAAATGTTAAGGCTTGTGCTGGTGATATAATGATGTCAGGGATATTTTTGGCACATTATGGCGCCTTGGTACCAACTGAGCATTGTTTAAACACCACAGCCTACATGAGTATTTTTGCTGACCATGTCCCTCTCTTTATGACCACAGTGTACCCATCTTGTGATGGCTACTTTCAGCAGGATAATGCACAATGTCACAAAGCTCAGATCATCTGAAACTGGTTTCTTGAACATGACATTGAGTTCACTTCACTCAAATGTATTTGTATTGAAAGTTTACAAGAGTGCAAGTGTTTTTTAATGCCAAAACTCTTCAGCAGAGACATGAAACAGAGTATACAGTATACTATGCAGTGTATGCCCAGCAGTATACATGGGACAGACATCAAAAATACTTGCAACATCTATACAAGAACATTGCAGTGCTGTCAGAAGGAAGGACCCACAGTCTCTGATATATGCACAGACCAAGTTAACCGGGCATACACTTAATTGGGACACAGTGCAAGAGAGATTCAAGGCAAATACTAAGAGTGCCATAGAACCGGCTGAATTGTGACTATCAAGTGAAAATGCTATTAACAGACACTTGGACATGAACACAGCACATGTTCTTTTACAACTAACAGCATACTTTTACAACTAACACCCTATGAACCCTACCTTACTAATCCACCCCTGTTACAACTCCCTACCCCCTTTTTCTTCATTTGCAATATATTATTTTAATTCTTGTATGTCTAATCATCTTCCTCTGATGATGATACCTGGCA